>NC_088399.1:59834840-60153590 GCF_034236695.1 Oncorhynchus nerka
CCGTGAGAGAACTTGGGAAGGTTGAACACCAGACGGGCTGCGGCGTTCTGGATGAGTTGTAGGGGTTTAATGGCACAGGCAGGGAGCCCAGCCAACAGCGAGTTGCAGTAATCCAGACGGGAGATGACGAATGCCTGGATTAGGACCTGCGCCGCTTCCTGTGTGAGGCAGGGTTGTACTCTGCGGATGTTGTAGAGCATGAACCTACAGGAACGGGCCACCGCCTTGATGTTAGTTGAGAACGACAGGGTGTTGTCCAGGATCACGCCAAGGTTCTTAGCGCTCTGGGAGGAGGACACAATGGAGTTGTCAACCGTGATGGCGAGATCATGGAACGGGCAGTCCTTCCCCGGGAGGAAGAGCAGCTCCGTCTTGCCGAGGTTCAGCTTGAGGTGGTGATCCGTCATCCACACTGATATGTCTGCCAGACATGCAGAGATGCGATTCGCCACCTGGTCATCAGAAGGGGGAAAGGAGAAGATTAATTGTGTGTCGTCTGCATAGCAATGATAGGAGAGACCATGTGAGGTTATGACAGAGCCAAGTGACTTGGTGTATAGCGAGAATAGGAGAGGGCCTAGAACAGAGCCCTGGGGGACACCAGTGGTGAGAGCAAGTGGTGTGGAGACGGATTCTCGCCACGCCACCTGGTAGGAGCGACCTGTCAGGTAGGACGCAATCCAAGCGTGGGCCGCGCCGGAGATGCCCAACTCGGAGAGGGTGGAGAGGAGGATCTGATGGTTCACAGTATCGAAGGCAGCCGATAGGTCTAGAAGGATGAGAGCAGAGGAGAGAGAGTTAGCTTTAGCAGTGCGGAGCGCCTGAAGAGCAGTCTCAGTTGAATGACTAGTCTTGAAACCTGACTGATTAGGATCAAGAAGGTCATTCTGAGAGAGATAGCGGGAGAGCTGGCCAAGGACGGCACGTTCAAGAGTTTTGGAGAGAAAAGAAAGAAGGGATACTGGTCTGTAGTTGTTGACATCGGAGGGATCGAGTGTAGGTTTTTTCAGAAGGGGTGCAACTCTCGCTCTCTTGAAGACGGAAGGGACGTAGCCAGCGGTCAGGGATGAGTTGATGAGCGAGGTGAGGTAAGGGAGAAGGTCTCCGGAAATGGTCTGGAGAAGAGAGGAGGGGATAGGGTCAAGAGGGCAGGTTGTTGGGCGGCCGGCCGTCACAAGACGCGAGATTTCATCTGGAGAGAGAGGGGAGAAAGAGGTCAGAGCACAGGGTAGGGCAGTGTGAGCAGAACCAGCGGTGTCGTTTGACTTAGCAAACGAGGATCGGATGTCGTCGACCTTCTTTTCAAAATGGTTGACGAAGTCATCTGCAGAGAGGGAGGAGGGGGAGGGGGAGGAGGATTCAGGAGGGAGGAGAAGGTTGCAAAGAGCTTCCTAGGGTTAGAGGCAGATGCTTGGAATTTAGAGTGGTAGAAAGTGGCTTTAGCAGCAGAGAGAGAAGAGGAAAATGTAGAGAGGAGGGAGTGAAAGGATGTCAGGTCCGCAGGGAGGCGAGTTTTCCTCCATTTCCGCTCGGCTGCCCGGAGCCCAGTTCTGTGAGCTCGCAATGAGTCGTCGAGCCACGGAGCGGGAGGGGAGGACCGAGCCGGCCTGGAGGATAGGGGACATAGAGAGTCAAAGGATGCAGAAAGGGAGGAGAGAAGGGTTGAGGAGGCAGAATCAGGAGATAGGTTGGAGAAGGTTTGAGCAGAGGGAAGAGATGATAGGATGGAAGAGGAGAGAGTAGCGGGGGAGAGAGAGCGAAGGTTGGGACGGCGCGATACCATCCGAGTAGGGGCAGTGTGGGAAGTGTTGGATGAGAGCGAGAGGGAAAAGGATACAAGGTAGTGGTCGGAGACTTGGAGGGGAGTTGCAATGAGGTTAGTGGAAGAACAGCATCTAGTAAAGATGAGGTCGAGCGTATTTCCTGCCTTGTGAGTAGAGGGGGAAGGTGAGAGGGTGAGGTCAAAAGAGGAGAGGAGTGGAAAGAAGGAGGCAGAGAGGAATGAGTCAAAGGTAGACGTGGGGAGGTTAAAGTCGCCCAGAACTGTGAGAGGTGAGCCGTCCTCAGGAAAGGAGCTTAATCAAGGCATCAAGCTCATTGATGAACTCTCCGAGGGAACCTGGAGGGCGATAAATGATAAGGATGTTAAGCTTGAAAGGGCTGGTAACTGTGACAGCATGGAATTCAAAGGAGGCGATAGACAGATGGGTAAGGGGAGAAAGAGAGAATGACCACTTGGGAGAGATGAGGATCCCGGTGCCACCACCCCGCTGACCAGAAGCTCTCGGGGTGTGCGAGAACACGTGGGCAGACGAAGAGAGAGCAGTAGGAGTAGCAGTGTTGTCTGTGGTGATCCATGTTTCCGTCAGTGCCAAGAAGTCGAGGGACTGGAGGGAGGCATAGGCTGAGATGAACTCTGCCTTGTTGGCCGCAGATCGGCAGTTCCAGAGGCTACCGGAGACCTGGAACTCCACGTGGGTCGTGCGCGCTGGGACCACCAGATTAGGGTGGCCGCGGCCACGCGGTGTGGAGCGTTTGTATGGTCTGTGCAGAGAGGAGAGAACAGGGATAGACAGACACATAGTTGACAGGCTACACAAGAGGCTACGCTAATGCAAAGGAGATTGGAATGACAAGTGGACTACACGTCTCGAGTTTTCAGAAAGTTAAGCTTACGTAGCAAGAATCTTATTGACTAAAATGATTAAAATGATACAGTACTGCTGTTGACTATGTAGGCTAGCTGGCAGTGTCTGCGTTGTTGACACTACACTAATCAAGTCGTTCCGTTGAGTGTAATAGTTTCTACTGTGCTACTGTGCTGCTATTCGGGGCTAGCTGGCTAGCTAGCAGTGTTGATTACGTTACGTTGCGTTCAAAGAACGACAATAGCTGGCTAGCTAACCTAGGAAATCGCTCAAGACTACACAATTATCTTTGATACAAAGACGGCTATGTAGCTAGCTACGATCGAACAAATCAAGCCGTTGTACTGTAATGAAATGAAATGAAAAATGTGATACTACCTGTGGAGCGAAGCGAAATGCGACCGGATTGTTGAGTGCGGAAGTTCTGTTCGGAAGACGTTGGCTAGCTGTTGGCTAGCTAGCAGTGTCTCCTACGTTAAGGACGACAAATAGCTGGCTAGCTAACCTCGGTAAATTAAGATAATCACTCTAAAACTACACACTCTAAACTACACAATTATCTTGGATACGAAGACAGCAAAGACAACTATGTAGCTAGCTAACACTACACTAATCAAGTCGTTCAGTTGAGTGTAATAGTTGTGCTGCTAATCGGTAGACGGTGGACTAGCTAACGGTGGACGTTAGCTAGCTGGCTAGCTGCAGGGCAGTGTAGACTGCGTTAGGACGACGAAATACGATAGTTACGCAATTATCTATGATACAAAGACGGCTATGTAGCTAGCTAAGAAGAAATTGCTAAGATTAGACAAATCAAACTGTTGCTAATCGGTAGACGGTGGACTAGCTAACGGTGGACGTTAGCTAGCTGGCTAGCTGCAGGGCAGTGTAGACTGCGTTAGGACGACGAAATACGATAATTACGCAATTATCTATGATACAAAGACGGCTATGTAGCTACCTAAGAAGAAATTGCTAAGATTAGACAAAATTTCCTGCAAGACAGGAATGTCAGTGTTCTGCCATGACCAGCAAAGAGCCCGGATCTCAATCCTATTGAGCACGTCTGGGACCTGTTGGATCGGAGGGTGAAGGCTAGGGCCATTCCCCCCAGAAATGTCGGGAACTTGCAGGTGCCTTGGTGGAAGAGTGGGATAACATCTCACAGCAAGAACTGGCAAAGTTGGTGCAGTCCATGAGGAGGAGATGGACTGCAATTCTTAATGCAGCTGGTGGCCACACCAGATACTGACTGTTACTTTTGATTTTGACCTCCCCTTTGTTCAGAGACACATTATTCCATTTCTGTTCGTCACATGTCTGTGGAACTTGTTCAGTTAATGTCTCAGTTGTTGAATCATGTTATGTTCATACAAATATTTACACATGTAAAGTTATTGAAAATAAATGCAGCTGACAGTGAGAGGACGTGTCTTTTTTTGCCCAGTTTATATCCATAACAATTATGCCAGTTGATTCATGATTTCTATTGGCTGAAAAATGCTGCCTGCCCTTCTGTCTCGTCCCGACTCCCGACACATTCTTTACTATGGGACAGCAGGAGAATGAATTTGAATATTGAAACAATGTTGCAAATCTCTGCTGTTGAAAACTAAATGTTAGTCTAAAATAACATAGCATTCAGGATCAGACCCACCCGTTCTATAATTCTTGATAGAGGAGTGTTTGCTAGAATGAACTCTGCATTCTGAAGTCTTTATATGATGTCTTGCAGTATCTTATTGAAAATCAGCAGTGATCCCAGCAACAGGATGCTGGATAGATAGTGTTAAACCAATGTTGTTGAATCATCTGAATAAATAGACAATTCTATTTGACGATTAATCCAGATTAAAGCAGAAGCCACAAAAAACGTCACAGTTTCTTCAGTCAATAATGTCAGTAGAGAGAACTCAACTCTCGCCAATCTCTCACAAAAACCTGCTGATTCCAATTGTGTTTTACAGGACTTCAGTTTCAACTCTTATTCCTCAAACTGGTCCACCTACAGAATAAGAAAACCCTAAAAATGGAATTCCTATAAATCATCCTTATGCCATGTGCTCTCTCATCTCCATGGTCTTTCTGGGTAATGTCAGGGAAAACAGTAGGAAGGCTGGGAATGGAGTGCAATGGATCGTTGTGGTGGGAATAGAGCTGGGATAAAGTGTAACATTCCCGAGACAAGGACAAGGCTCTGATATATTGATTTATCGAAGCTGTGAAATATAGTCCAACACAAGGGAATAATTAATATTAGTCAACCCAACAGATAGTTGTTTGAGATATTTTACCTCCACACAGAAAGTACCCTAAGGGTGATGAAGAGAAAACATGTACCTCAATGTTACTGGTTAACATGGGGTTTGAAGCTATACAGTAACAAACACATAACTTGTGTACCGATGCATTAAAAAAACCATGGGAAGGTATGTGGTGGAAGGAAGGCGCACAGACTACAGAGAAATTAGCAAGTGAGAAAACGCTAATGGCTCAAATAGTGCATCCAAAAACAGTTGACATCATGTCAAATAGATTGATTCATCAGAGATAGGATCATCTGTATTGCTAATTCCACGTGTTAAATGTTAAAACCTTGTTCTAGTGTTGATTGAAAGTTATTCAGATAAAAAATAAAACCTAGAACCTTTTTAATTTCACCACTGAGGGCCTCTATGGTTACACTGCCTGGCACATGACTGCCACCTGTTGGAAGTACAGTGACACCACATCCTCACCTAAACACCAACAAAGATCACGTCACATTGGCCACTCTACTTTAATTTACTAGGGTCTTTCACTGAACATATGTCACTTGGCTTAAACAATACAGTCACGTTCATATACTCATAGACACACTTTGGCCTAGTTCCCTGTCAACTCTTGGTCTCTTTAAAAGGGGCCAAAGCTACAAAAACTGTTTAAGAGCAGTAAAATGGTCACTGGGCTCTGTGTGTGTGTGGGAAACTGTGTTTATGGCGCACCGGGCCCCTAAGAACTGTGACATGGCTGAGGGAGTGTGGGTCCAGACATGCTGTCTGGAGGAGGACCCGTCACTCATCACGCCGGTCTTTCTGAGAGGGGAGGGAGGGGGAACAGGCCTCGGGGATGTCTTATGCTGCTATTGGTCCTCTGGGGAAGTAGGGAGGGAAGAGGGCTGTATCAGTCTGCTCATGGTCCTATGGGGTGGTAATAGGGAGGAGAGAGGTCTGTGTTCGCTGGGGAAAGCGCAGTGTATAGTGTATTTGCCCTATGGTTCTCTGTCCATGGGGTGAGTTGAGAGGGGAGAGGGCTGAGTCTGCCTGGCCTGCTTATGGTCTTCTGTCATCTGGGGTAGTAGGGAGAGTAGAGGCCTGAGTCTGTCTGCCTATGGTATTCTGTCCTTTGGGGTAGAGAGGAAGGTTCTGTCCATTGGTGTTAGGAGGGAGGGGAACAGGCTCTTTCTGCCTGCCTATGGTCTTCTGTAGACTGGATAGAGAGTTTCCTCTGGGGCATGGGTAGAAGAGGAAGGCTGTCCCTGTTCCTGCTTATGGTCTTAGGACAGAACTGGGGCGGAGGTTGTGCAGAGAGGAATGGGTTGTGTCTGCCTGGTCCTTGTCCTGTAGGGTAGTGGGGAGGCGGAAGGTTGTCACTGAGCCTGCCTTGGATTTTCTGTCAACTGAGTAGCAGTGGTCCACAGGGCCCTGCTCTTTACCCTAGTAGAAAACTGGAGACAAGCCAGATACAGTAACATTGTTACACAAGTTACTCACACGTCAGAGCACAGGTTTGTTTGCGCGCGCGCACGCGTGTGTGTGTCTGTGTGTGTTTCTGTGTGTGTGTGTGTGTGTGTGGTGTGTGTGTGTGTGTGTGTGTGTGTGTGTGTGTGTGTGTGTGTGTGTGTGTGTGTGTGTGTGTGTGTTTGTGTGGGCATCCAATGTGACACTCACACACACACACATTGTGTCACATTGGATGCCCACTGGAAGCCATGTCATATCCTGCACTAGGAAGATTTAACTGGAGACAAGAAAGTCCCCATGGAACTCAAAACTCAATGGAAAGATATATTGCACTTCAATTAATACCACCTTCAAAACTGACCTTGGCTGAATCCTCAGATAAACACGCTACATATAGGCTACATGTCAGTATAATGTACAGTATAATTCAGCTTTACAGTCGTTTGGCTGCTAACTGCAATCCATAAACAGTCAGTCATGAACATACATTTAAACAGCATGCGATCTGTTCTGACACTCTGATCCATAATCATAACAGTTTTATGAACATTTCAGTCAGCCCATTGTGGAAATTCCTTTTTCATATTGACCACTAGATGGCCCCAAAGTACATTGCATTTTAGACTACCTGCCAAAGGTGGAGAGTGATGAGTCAGTTACTACTATACTGCACAAAAATATGTAACAATTTCAAAGATTTTACTGAGTTACAGTTCATATAAGAAAATCTGTCAATTGAAATAAATGATTTAAGTCCTAATCTATGGATTTCACATGACTGGGAATACAGAAATGCATTTGTTGGTCACAGATACCTTAAAAAATGGTAGAGACATGGATCAGAAAACCAGTCATTATCTGGTGTGACCACTACTTGTGGCCTCATGCAGCACAACATCAAATAAAATGTTATTGGTCACATACACATATTCACCAGACGAAATTGCGGGTGTAGCAAAATGCTTATGTTCGTAGCTCCAACAGTGCAGTAATATCTAACAATTCACAACAATAGATACAAATCTAAAAGTAAAATAATGGAAATAAGAATTATATAAATATTAGGATTGGCAATGTCCGGAGTGTACATATATATACAGCTGAAGTTGGAAGTTTACATACACCTTAGCCAAATACATTTAAACTCAGTTTTTCACAATTCCTGACATTTAATCTTAGTAAAAATGCCCTGTCTTAGGTCAGTTAGAATCACCAATTTATTTTAAGAATGTGAAATAATAGTAGAGAGAATGATTTATTTCAGCTTTTATTTCATTCATCACATTCCCAGTGGGTCAGAAGTTTACATACACTCAATTAGTATTTGGTAGCATTGCCTTTAAATTGTTTAACTTGGGTCAAACATTTCGGTTAGCCTTCCACAAGCTTCCCACAATAAGTTGGGTGAATTTTGGCCCATTCCTCCTGACAGAGCTGGTGTAACTGAGTCAGGTTTGTAAGCCTCCTTGCTCGCACACGCTTTTTCAGTTCTGCCCACAAATTGTCTATGGGATTGAGGTCAAGGCTTTGTGATGGCCGCTCCAATACCTTGACTTTGTTATCCTTCAGACATTTTGCCACAACATTTCTCCAAAAAGTATGATCTTTGTCCCCATGTGCAGTTGCAAACCATAATCTTGCTTTTTTATGGCGGTTTTGGAGCAGTGGCTTCTTCCTTGCTGAGTGGCCTTTCAGGTTGTGTCGATATAGGACTCATTTTTACTGTGGATACAGATACTTTTGTACAGGTTTCCTCCAGCATCTTCACAAGGTCCTTTGCTGTTGTTCTGGGGTTGATTTGCACATTTCGCACTAGAGTACATCTCATCTCTAGGACAGAACACGTCTCCTTCCTGAGCGGTATGATGGCTGCGTGGGGTGTACATACTTGCATACTATTGTTTGTACAGTTGAACGTGGTACTTTCAGGCGTTTGGAAATTGCTCCCAAGGATGAACCAGACTTGTGAAGGTCTACAAAAAAAATTCTGAGGTCTTTGCTTTTGATTTTCCCATGAAGTCAAGCAAAGAGACACTGAGTTTGAAGGTAGGCCTTGAAATACATCCACAGGTACACCTCCAATTGACTCAAATTATGTCAGTTAGCCTATCAGAAGCTTCAAAAGCCATGACATCATTTTCTGGAATTTTACAAGCTGTTTAAAGGCACAGTCAACTTAGTGTATGTAAACTTCTGACCCACTGCAATTTTGATACAGTGAATTATATGTGAAATAATTGGTCTGTAAACAATTGTTGGAAAAATTACTTGTGTCATGCTCAAATTAGATGTCCTAACTGACTTGCCAAAACTATAGTTTGTAAACAAGAAATTTGTGGAGTCGTATAAAAACAAGTTTTAATGACTCCAACCTAAGTGTATGTAAACTTCTGACTTCAGCTGTATACAGTGTCTTGCGAAAGTATTCGGCCCCCTTGAACTTTGCGACCTTTTGCCACATTTCAGGCTTCAAACATAAAGATATAAAACTGTATTTTTTTGTGAAGAATCAACAACAAGTGGGACACAATCATGAAGTGGAACAACATTTATTGGATATTTCAAACTTTTTTAACAAATCAAAAACTGAAAAATTGGGCGTGCAAAATTATTCAGCCCCCTTAAGTTAATACTTTGTAGCGCCACCTTTTGCTGCGATTACAGCTGTAAGTCGCTTGGGGTATGTCTCTATCAGTTTTGCACATCGAGAGACTGACATTTTTTCCCATTCCTACAGCTCGAGCTCAGTGAGGTTGGATGGAGAGCATTTGTGAACAGCAGTTTTCAGTTCTTTCCACAGATTCTCTATTGGATTCAGGTCTGGACTTTGACTTGGCCATTCTAACACCTGGATATGTTTATTTTTGAACCATTCCATTGTAGATTTTGCTTTATGTTTTGGATCATTGTCTTGTTGGAAGACAAATCTCCGTCCCAGTCTCAGGTCTTTTGCAGACTCCATCAGGTTTTCTTCCAGAATGGTCCTGTATTTGGCTCCATCCATCTTCCCATCAATTTGAACCATCTTCCCTGTCCCTGCTGAAGAAAAGCAGGCCCAAACCATGATGCTGCCACCACCATGTTTGACAGTGGGGATGGTGTGTTCAGGGTGATGAGCTGAGTTGCTTTTACGCCAAACATAACGTTTTGCATTGTTGCCAAAAAGTTCAATTTTGGTTTCATCTGACCAGAGCACCTTCTTCCACATGTTTGGTGTGTCTCCCAGGTGGCTTGTGGCAAACTTTAAACAACACTTTTTATGGATATCTTTAAGAAATGGCTTTCTTCTTGCCACTCTTCCATAAAGGCCAGATTTGTGCAATATACGACTGATTGTTGTCCTATGGACAGAGTCTCCCACCTCAGCTGTAGATCTCTGCAGTTCATCCAGAGTGATCATGGGCCTCTTGGCTGCATCTCTGATCAGTCTTCTCCTTGTATGAGCTGAATGTTTAGAGGGACGGCCAGGTCTTGGTAGATTTGCAGTGGTCTGATACTCCTTCCATTTCAATATTATCGCTTGCACAGTGCTCCTTGGTATGTTTAAAGCTTGGGAAATCTTTTTGCATCCAAATCCGGCTTCAAACTTCTTCACAACAGTATCTTGGACCTGCCTGGTGTGTTCCTTGTTCTTCATGATGCTCTCTGCGCTTTTAACGGACCTCTGAGACTATCACAGTGCAGGTGCATTTATACGGAGACTTGATTACACACAGGTGGATTGTATTTATCATCATTAGTCATTTAGGTCAACATTGGATCATTCAGAGATCCTCACTGAACTTCTGGAGAGAGTTTGCTGCACTGAAAGTAAAGGGGCTGAATAATTTTGCACGCCCAATTTTTCAGTTTTTGATTTGTTAAAAAAGTTTGAAATATCCAATAAATGTCTTTCCACTTCATGATTGTGTCCCACTTGTTGATTCTTCACAAAAAAATACAGTTTTATATCTTTATGTTTGAAGCCTGAAATGTGGCAAAAGGTCGCAAAGTTCAAGGGGGCCGAATAATTTCGCAAGGCAATGTATATCCCCCCAAGCAGACACATCGATGGCCCTGAAAGAACTTCACTGGACTCTATGTAAACTGGAAAACATATATCCTGAGGGTGCATTTATTGTAGCTGGGGATTTTAACAAAGGTAATCTGAAAACAATTCTCCCTAAATTTGATCAGCATATCGAATGCGCGAGTAGAGCTGGCAGCATTCTGAATCCTTGCTACTCTAACTTCCGTGACGCATACAAAGCCCTCCCCCGCCTTCCTTTCGGCAAATCTGACTATGACTCCATTTTGTTGCTCCCTGCCTATAGACAGAAACTAAAACAGAAACTTACAAAAAGAAAACCACCCCCGTCACAGACACCGACGTCTTGCTCCCAGACAAATTAAACAACTTCTTTGCTCGCTTTGAGGACAATACAGTGCCACTGACACGGCCCGCTACCAAAACCTGTAGGCTCTCCTTCACCGGGGCCAACTTGAGTAAAACATTTAAACATGTTAACCCTCGCAAGGTTGACGCCATCCCATCCGCGTCCTCAGAGCATGCGCAGACCAGCTGGCTGGTATGTTTACTGACATATTCAATCAATCCCTATCCCAGTCTGCTGTGCCCACATGCTTCAAGATGGCCACCATTGTTCTTATTCCCAAGAAAGCTAAGCTTTTTAAGCTCGTGACCCTGGGTCTCGACCCCGCCCTGTGCAACTGGGTCCTGGACTTTCTGACGGGCCGACCTCGGTGGTGAGGGTAGGAAACGACATCTCCACCCCGCTGATCTTCAACACTGGGGCCCCACAAGGGTGCGTTCTCAGCCCTCTCCTGTACACCATGTTCACCCATGACTGTGTGGCCATTCACGCCTCCAAATCAATTGTCAGGCTTGATTACCAACAACGACGAGACGGCCTACAGGGAGGTGGTGAGGGTCAGGAATGTGGTGTCACGAAAATAACCTCACACTCAACGTCAACAAAACAAAGGAGATGATCGTGGACTTCAGGAAACAGCGGAGGGAGCACCCCCTATCCACATCGACAGGACAGTAGTGGAGAAGGTGGAAAGTTTTAAGTTCCTCGGCATACACATCACGGACCAACTGAAATGGTCCACCCACACAGACAGCGTGGTGAAGAAGGCGCAACAGCACCTCTTCAACCTCAGGAAGCTAAAGAAATTTTGCTTGTCACCGAAAAACACTCAGATCTTTTTAATGATGCACAATCGAGAACATCCTGTCGGGCTATATCACCTCCTGGTACGGCAACTGCTCCACCCACAACCGTAAGGCTCTCCAGACGGTAGTGCGGTCTGCACAATGCATCACTGGAGGCAAACTACCTGCCCTCCAGGACAACTACATCATCCGATGTCACAGGAAGGCCAAAAAGATCGTCATGGACAACAACCACCCGAGCCACTGCTTGGAGAGACTGAAAAACATATTCTATCTCAAGGCCATCAGACTGTTAAATAACCATCTCAAATCAGCCTCCACCCTGCCGTGAACTTAGTCACTGTCACTAGCCGGCTACCACCCTGTTACTCAACCCTGCACTTTAGAGGCTGTTGCCTTATGTGCATAGACATGAAATCACTGGTCACTTGAATCATTTTGAAGTATGAGCACTACAGGGAATGTGTTGATTGAACTTCGGTAGCGTTTTCCTCAGATTTACTTTGTTAAATTCCCCAGCTACAATAAATGCAGCCTCATGATAAGTGGTTTGCAGTTTTCTTCAAAGTCCAATGTAGTTCCTTCACATAGAGTTGATCAGGCTGTTGATTGTGGCCTGTGGAATGTTGTCCCGCTTCTCTTCAATGGCCGTGCGAAGTTGCTGAATATTGGTGGGAACTGGAACACGCTGCCGTACACATCCATCCAAAGCATCCCAAGCATGCTCAATGGGGTGACATGCCTGATGAGTATGCAGTCAATGGCAGAACTGGGACATTTTCATCTACCAGGAATTGTGGACAGATCCTTGTGACATGGGGCCATGCATTATCATGCTGAAACATGAGATGATGGCGGCGGATGAATGGCACGACAATGGGCCTCAGGATCTCGCCACGATATCTCTGTGCATTATAATTTCCATCGATAAAATGCAATTGTGTTTGTAGTTTATGCCTGCCCATACCATAACCCCACTGCCACCATGGGGCATTCTGTTCACAACATTGACATCAACACATGTTGGAGGCGGCTTATGGTAGAGAAATGGACATTCAATTCTCTGGCAACAGCTCTGGTGGATATTCCTGCAGTCAGCATGCCAACTGCATGCTCCCTCAAAACTTGAGACATCTGTGTCATTGTGTTGTGTGAGAAAACTGCACATTTTAGAGTGCAGGTGCACCTGTGTAATGATCATCCTGTAATCAGCTTCTTGACATGCAACACCTGTCAGGTAGATGGATTATCTTGGCAAAGTCCAAAATGCTCACTAACAGGGATGCAAACAAATTTGTGTACATAAATTGAGAGAAACAAGCTTTTTGTGCGTATGGAACATTTCTGGGATCTTTTTTTTCAGCTCATGAAACATGAGACCAACACTTTCCCTGTTACGTTTATATTTTTGTCCAGTAATACATAAGCCACTAACCATCTAGCCATTATCAACATTCTAAAGAAACATAATACTAAAGCGCTTATGCTACATGATGTCTTAGAATGGGTACCCATTTACATACAGTAGGTTGCATAGAGGGAGCATCTGGGTAGGCTTTCATGTTAGAATGGGAAACCAATCCTGAAAACATCTGCATATTAAAGCTGTTGTGTTTGATGTTTCTAAAGCTGTTGTGTGTGTGGGTGACGTCAAAAACGATTTGGCGGTGAAGCTTGGTGGGAGAGAAGCTATGGCCTTAAAGGGAAATGTCACTGTTGCTCTTTCACTGCATATGTAAATTTACTCCGTCAGTCCCCAAACCCACCAAAAATCGGCTTTTCATTTATCTGACTTTCATTTATCTGACTTTCACTTTCATCTGCATGTCCAAACACAATTAAGTGTTTACGATATCATTTTCAGGACAACCATGTACAACACAAAATAATTTGACAAACAGTCGCATTCATGAGTTTTATTGACAGATATAAATGGATTTATATGAATGCTGTAAGCGCATAAATAGTTTGCTCAGTGGGAAATGAATATCCAACTAGTTCTCTTAGAACTGTGTGGAGTTTGATGTTTGTGACGGCAACTATGTGAGTTTATTACAGGCACTATGTCCTTGGATTTGCTATGATCTGCTACGTAGATGAGAATAACCCCTTACTTTCTAACGACTCTTATGTAGCTTGTGAGCGTCATAGAGCAAAACGTGTGTGTTCGGGAGAGTCTCAGCTTTTCATAAATAGGTTTTAATAGATTGTAGCTTAAACCATTCGGACTCTACAGACATTTTTGTATAAAAAAAAAGACCTGGCCACGGGGCCCTTCGCCATCCACTCTTGTCTCAAAAACGTCGCTTTAGCTCAGCACCCGTTGATCACACAGACTAATGGTTGATCACACAGACTAATGGTTGGCACCAACGGATGGAGAAGAAATAGACTAATCAAAAGGATATAGCTCAAACACACTACGTTTAAAAGGGGTTACAAGTCCAAAACTTGCCGGCGTCTCGGTGGGACTCATTGGGTTAATATGTTATTAACGTATAATCTGTGATAGAAAAATCAAGAATTTTCTCACTACATGAAAGTACGAGCGCTTCTGCATCTCACCGGCAGAAACGGGCCATCTACTCTTCCTGGTTGTAAATCAACCACAAAATCCAGAATTCATATTGATTTCAGGACGTAGTACCACCCCTGTCAAGGTGGATCCAGTTGAGAATCATTGTCAACAGGTAGCTAATGTTACTTTAGTCATGTTGTGGTGCTCAGTATTTGGATGTACAAAGTACAAGCAGCATAGGTTGCTGGGGTGACGTAATTAACTTAGCTAGCTAACAAACTGCATTTGTCTATCTAAGTCTAAATCTTGCTAGCTTTCATAATACGCAGGTTAGCCATTACAAAGCAAATCAATGTAATTAGCCAGCAGCTATCTGGCAATGTGATTTGTAACTTTGCTAGCTAACGTTAAGGTAGCTCATGAAGTTCTGCCGCATCAGCTGCCATTGCCCAACACAAGACGAGGTTCAACACCTGAACATTCAGGACCCTGTCTGGAACATTCAGCCAACCAGTGGTGTAAAGTACTTAAGTAGAACAACTTTAAAGTACTACTTAAGTAGTTTTTAGTGTGTCTGTATTTTACTTTTCTATTTATATTTTTGAAAACTTTTACTTCACTACATTCCTAAAGAAAATAATGTACTTTTTACCCCGTACATTTTCCTTGACACCCAAAAGTACTCGTTATACTGTATTTTGAATGCTTAGCATGACAGGAAAATGGTCCAATTCACACACTTATCAACAAAAACATCCCTGGTCGTTCCTACTGTCTCTGATCTGGCAGACTCACTAACGCTTTGATCACACCGACAGCATCATTGCCTTTTGGTCCACCAGAATTACACACGTTTCCAATGAAACGATGTGTTTGCCTTGCAGCATTGCGTTGCAAAGGCAGTTGGAGTGCGTTCGGTGTGGTGCATATGTTGGATTTATCGAAGATATGTGTGAAACTATGCCTAGACGGCTTGACAGAAATGGTAGTTGAAGGTGAATGTTGAACTTTTGTTGCATACATATCCAGATGCTGCGTGCTTTTTGCGCAAAAACGCTGTCGGTGTGTTTGAAGCGTAAACAAGCATGCTTAGTTTGTAAATGATGTCTGAGTATTGGTGTGCCCCTGGCTATCCGTAAAATAAAAAATTCAAACATGAAAATTGTGCTGTCTGGTTTGCTTAATATGAGCCTTTGATATGATTTTTTACTTTACTATTGATACTTAAGTATATTTTTGCAATTACATTTACTTTTGAAAACCAAATACTTTTAGTATTTTACTCAAATAGAATTTTACTGGGTTACTTTCACAGCAGTTTCTACTAAGGTGTCTTTACTTTTAGCTAAGTATGAAAATTGGGTCATTTTTTCACCACTGCAGCCAACATAACATCTACTGTATATTCAGTTAGACTGATGTTGTAGTGTAATATTGAATGCCTATTATACTCACAACTGCATTGTGGTATAGAGTGCTAGTATGTACATACGTGTACAAGTGTACAAATTGCTCAAATGGCCCCAACAATAACATGCAGGCATGCAGCGCTTCACAAAATATTTGGCTCAGATGCAGCCAAGTTGACTTCACCCGGCACGACTTTCCCAGAGTTCTGATAGGGCGTTGGTGAGAGGCTTGGATTTCAGGCAGCACTGAGCGCCTCTTGTCCCCCCATCTTACGCCAAGGGAATAATTCTACACAGGCTTCAAAACAGACAGCCCGGCGAAAAGAAAAACAGCCACATGAGAGAGCACTGTGGTTTTCTCTCTGTGGAGGCAAAACATCCACATGAGAGAACACTGTGGTTTTCTCTCTGTGGAGGCAGACACTGATACAGATACTCTACTAGTATGGCCTGGTAGTGTGCTGTGGACGAGCAGAGGTGAGAGCATTCTGGGTAGGGGGCCAGGTGGACGCAGAGCATAGCAGGAAGAACCTTTTCACTGGATAATCTTTCCTTGTTTTGATTCATTTAATTTTTGTGCAGCAGTTGCTACTCCACAGTGTATTGCTTATTTGGGTTTATTGCTGTATTGTTTTATTAATTGAGTGCATTTTCCTCAAAGTGTTCTGCTTTCGGTTTGTTTTGGGTCAGTTTTTGTTCATTTTCAGTGAACTGCCTTCAAAGTGCTCTTCTTCACTCAGTTTTGTTTCGGAGTGTGTTTCTTACCAACCTGGACACGGGTAGACGTAATATAGTAAATGTAAATATGTCTCACTCCATTTTGTATTGTATGTTACGTTTCGTATGGTATGTATTCATTTGTGGATGTCCATCATCCATTCCATATGATGTGTTACGAATTACAATTGGTATGATATGTTACAAATTGCAATTGGTACAATATGCTACAAATGTGCAATACGCATGATATTTTACAAATTTCTATTTGTTTTGGCTAATGTTAGCTAGATGGCTAGGTGGCTAATGCTAAAGTTAGCTATGTGGGTAAAGTTATCTAGGTTAGGGGTTAAGGTTAGGGGAAGGGTTAGCTAACATACTATGTAGTTGCAGAGAAGCTAAAAAGTAGTAAGTAGGTGCAAAGTTGCCAATTAGCTAAAATGGTCCATGATGAGATCCAAACACACAACCCTCGGGATGTAGGCTACATGCCTTATACGCCTTATACGCCTCCCCATCCATTCATCCCGACCAACCACACTCCTTTGTTTTTGTCTTAACCTTTTCACACGTACCAACAAACGTGTGTGATCATTCTATAGTGGTCCCAGCAGTATACGCTCAAACCGGTGTGATTAGAATGCTTATTTAGAACATCCAGTTTCGATTGACGCAACAGTCAGCATTTTAGCTGGCCACACTGTTTTTTCACAGAAACCTTTTGCACAACACAGTCCTTACGAAGTTATGTCCTGAATGTGACCAGTTTATTTTTTGGATGCAATGTTCAGACATTCACAGAAGTAGCTACAGCATAATTAGTCACATCATGGGTGAGCTCACCATTGATCAAAATAATTGAGTAAAATGGTTTCTAGAAATCGAAAGTTATCCGACGATGGGTAGTTTGTGAGTGCCGCCATGTTTGTTTTTTTGCATCAACCAAAGATTATGGGAGGAGACAAGATGAGTTTGGTCTATTTATAGTATGCATGTTGAAGGGAGTGTGTTGTCTACCATCGTTCACATCCCATCATTCACTTCTGGAAGTTTACTTGAAAAATCTTCGGTCCGACAGACGTGAAACCCAGAATGCATTGTATGTCAACAAACATGGCTCCACACATAGCTAGAATTAGCTTAACTCATCATAATCAGTACAATCATTAAAAAAAGTATTTTACACACATAATATGTGTCCATTGTAATCTATGAAATAATCGGAATGCATTTTTGTCACCAGTACTTGAAAACGTGAATAAAACAGTAAATAAATAGATAAATAATTACCAAACAAAACATTTTCTGACAGTGATTTATTGATACAAGTGGCGCGTGCATGCAGTCAATCACGTAACCTCTCACTCCCACTCTGAGCCATTCAGTGTTGTTATTTATGTGTGTAGCTAGTGAGCTAAGCTGTAGCTTTCGCAATGTCTTTTAAAAGGAGACCCACAAATGCGGAAATTCTGGAGATTTTTTATAAATTCTGACAATGAGTCAGAGTATGAAAGTCAGAAATAAGATTCTGACAGTGATAGTGAAAGTGAGGAGTTGCCCCCAAACCTTGTAGCCATTGAGAACCCTGAATCTGAGGACCCCTTGTCCACTGATGAAGTCCCAGGTCACTTTGAAGATGCTGATGGTGATGGAGGCAGACCGGCAGTGGATGAAGTACAGAAAGTCTGTGGTAGCTGGAAGGCCGCCAGCCATTTCACTCCTCCTGGCCCTGCTGTTTGCTTTGATGAGTTCCAGTCTGGAGTGCAAAAGCCCCTTGCCATTTCCCTCTGTGGCAGAGTGCTTCAAGCTGTTTCTGACAGAGGAGCTGGTGGGAGACATAGTAGAGGAGACCAATCGCTATGCCTTGGAGCTACAAGAGAAGAGAGAGCCAGGAGTGAGGGGGAGACTTGCTAAATGGGTGGTAACCACAATTAGTGAAATGTATACCTTCCTGGTGACAGTCCTTCTCATGGGAAAAGTAAAGAAGTATTCCCTAAGAGAATACTGGAGCACAGAGATGTTTACAACTCTCTTCTTTGCCACCCTCTTTTCCCAAGACCGTTTCCTAGTTCTGCTGCAAATGCCTGCATTTCGTCAACAATTCTACTGCCAATCTAAATGACCGTTACACAAAATAAGAAATGTTCTTACCAGCCTGACATCAACATTTTGTCAGTTCTTTGTGCCATACAAGGACCTATTCATTGATGAGTCCCTGATGTTATGGAAGGGTAGGCTGGCGTTCCGTCAATATATTGCCTCCAAAAGGCACAGGTTTGGGGTCAAGTTCTTTGTCATGTGAGACGTGAAGACAGGATTTGTCCGGGACATTATAGTTTACCCAGGGTCCACTACTGACGTCAAATCAAAATAAAATAAAATAAAATGTATTTATATAGCCCTTCGTACATCAGCTGATATCTCAAAGTGCTGTACAGAAACCCAGCCTAAAACCCCAAACAGCAAGCAATGCAGGTCTAGAAGCACGGTAACGTCCAACATTATGAGGGTCTTGGGGTGCCCAGGTCCACGGTGATGACCATGCTGGCTCCTCATCTCAGCAAGGGACACACTTTGTATGGGGACAATTGTTACAGCAGTCCCACACTCTTCCAGCTTCTGCTCTTCCAACAGCACAGGAGCCTGTGGCACAGTCAGGTCTAACAGGAAGGGGATGCCAGCATTCGGATGGAGGAAGATGCAGAGAGGGGAGGTGGAGTTCAAGGAGAACAGTCAACAACTGGCAGTAAAGTGGCATGACAAACAAGATGTCCATGTCCTCTCCACTGTCCAGACAGCCACCATGTCGGCCACAGGGAAGGTGGACCACCTGACGGGAGAGTTAAAGATCAAACCATAATGTCAAAATAGGGGCAGTGGATAATGCAGACATGATAAACAGCTTTGTGGAATGCCCTCAGAAAGCTACCAAGTGGTATAAGAAGATATTTTCCCACCTGATCGACACTGTTGCCCTCAACGGCTACATAGTTCACCGCCGACTAACAGGTGAGATGATCACTGAACAAGGTATTTTTTGGAACTGGATGTACAGCTCACATACAAATCACATACAGTTCCACTATGTAATTATAGTGACAATATCTCACCCACCTACCCACTGCCTCGTCATCCTCCCCACTCCCTCTACCCCACAGGTAAAGTAATTACCTACCAAAAGTACAGAGAAAACCTCATGAGAGAGCTGCTGGAGGAGCACCACACCCCTCAGCGCCGATCCACTGGGGGCCACTGGGGGCCGTCCTGCTGCAGACAATCCCCTACACCTCACTGCACGGCATTTTCCCTGCAAAGTCCCTTAAACTGCTGCTCAAGGTAGTCGCACACGGAGGCACGGCAAAGTCTGCCTGTCTGGCACCAGGAAAAGGAAGCATACGAGGTTGACAAAGTACATGTGTTCAGCTTGTGACACACCTCTATGTGTTTCACCATGCTTTTGGGAGTACCATATGCTCAAGCACTCTTGAGCACATCTGCCATGATACTATGTGGGGGGGGGGTTGTTGTTGTTTTTGTTGTTCGACCACCACCAATACTTCAATACAATAGACGACTACTACATATAGGCCTATGTGTTTTCTTGCTGTGTTTTCATCCAGTACAACTGTTAAGGAGTGTACACTAGCATACAAAAGCTGGCCTCAGTTTTCAGCTCCAGTTATGATATTGGCAAATCATGTTCAATACTGTTGGTGTGTGTGGTTTCTGAAAGTACAGAATAAAGAGGAATTATTAGTAATTAGAATGCATGATCAGGATATAGCAATACATCTATTTTATAAAGAAGTAACATAACAACACTGCTATAAAAACAGTAAGAAACAATAACTGTTGATGTCCACAAGGTGGTAGGGCAGAACAGAGCTATGCTAAACAGGCCAAATGAAAACAAACCATGGTCATAAGGCCAGGGTCGCTTCAAAAGACAACACAAGCTAATACTTCTCTGACGCAATTAGAATTGTTTTACAGAGCTAATAGAAGAATGTAGCTAGCTACATGAGCACGATTGAGTATAACACCATAAAGGTTATGCAATTAGTCACTTTACCTTGCGTGTCTGCGGTTATAAGGAATACACACAAATATATTATGCTCCATACATACAGTGAGCTACAGTAGAAATGACATAACAGGACGTACAGAAACTATTATAACGTAACAAGGCACTTACTTTAATAGAAACGAACACGTCAGAGATATTATCATGTAGTAATGAAAACAACAATGAAGGCGAAGCAAGCATGAGCCTGAAAATGTGAAAAGTTTGTGCAGGTCCTGTTCTGACTGGAGGTGCGCAAATGTCTGCATACTTGATCTGCGGAAACTATTGGGAAGTGCTTGGGGAAGTTTGTCGGGCTCAGTAAAGCCCAGAACATAAATTGTCTGCAAAAGTAAAATGGCCTACTTTTGTGTGAATTAATGAGGAGGCGGAACACACCTAAATTCAAACTGTTGTTTGAAAATAAAACTTGTTTGAAATTGACAAGTTGAAACAGCCTATAGATAAAAGCAGGCAGCGTGCCTTAGTTTGAGGGCAGCGCGGATTCACAGTCCTGTTGCGTAACAATCACATTTTGGAGCAGTGAGTGCATTCTGAGTGCATTCTGACATGCATCACGTGCATAAAAAAACTCACACTGGGTCAACCATTAGAGATATTTGGAACTCGCATGTGAAAAGGTTAAGTTATGTAACCACACCAAATGTGTGTGTCCCAGATTAAAGTTTGCTATGTTACGTCTAGTCTATGAGACCAGGCTGATTTTATTAACAGAGAAGTGTAATTGGCAAAGTGCAAATATGTGAAAAAAGAAAACACTAACATTGTATGTCATGCAATGTGAAGAAAAGTGTTCAGCAGACGAAAAGCCTCAAATCAAAACAAAAAAGACCAACAGAATTGACAGCTTGCCCAAAATGGGTTTAAGAGATGTGACAAATAATGCCTTTTTAAGATAAATACATAAAGTTCATGAAGCAATTTTTTTGCTATGGTGTTTATCGGTATGACACAATCACAAAGGTAACCATCAAACAACCACAACCAACCATCAAACAGCAGCATGTAGGCAGCACAACCTTTAGACACACATTCACAGGCCTGAAAAGCTTCTGCCCCACAAAAATAATTTGGACATTGACACATTAAAGGCAGCGAAGCTCTCTGCCTGCCTTTTGACTTCTGTTCGCTGGCAGTATAAGGTAGAAACACGCATGTGCAAGTCATGTAAATGATTTGCGTTGAGTTTGAAGAGCGGGAGAAAGGCAAACAGTGAAGCTGCCTTTCCCCTGGCCACCTTGCGCATTTTGTACCAGATCACTGCAAATTTGGGAAGTAAGTACTAGTTCAGAAATGGTTGTTATTATGCAGAAAAAAACAGGGAAAAAACACTGCCTACCCTGTCCACACGTCACTGGCAATAAGGAAGTCATGGGGAGGGGAATGAAACAGAAAATATCATATATTCCAATCAAAATGGCTTTAATTTTCTTCTGAAACAAAAACCTTCAGCTCAGCTAGGTGGAATAAATGGGAGATGTTAACCAGCTAGGGAAATTCCCACGGAGGGAATGAATCGCTGTGGTTTCATGAGAAAGAGGAAACTCTGCCTACAGAGAGAGTTCGAGCTGCAACCGACAGGCTTGTTCTGCTGGAGGGGATCCAACGCAGACAAGTCCTGACAACAGGGATCTGGACTTCCCGGGGAGGTTTCTGATGAGGGAGTCAGTCTCTTGTCCTCTTTCTTTCTATATTGATGAACAGGCTCACTTTTTCGGTCTTTCACTCACTTTCTCGCTCACTCATTCACTGTCTACCCTTCTCTCCATCAAACACAGTCTGCTTCTTCCCTCTTTGTCTCTTCCTTTCCCACACTCTTCTTCTCCCACTCCCCCCCCCCCCTGGAAAGTCGTGGTTTCATTAATCATTAGCAGTGACTCAGACGAAAAGCCAGTCTGTGGTAGAGTTCATCCCACCGAATGTTTCACTGCATCCTCCTGCACAAGGGGATGTCAATGTCTCAATCTTAAATCCAAAGTTAGGGGACAAGAATGAAAACATGCCCTTGTTAGGCTAAGATTAGTTAGGTTGAGTAGGTCTTTGGCCAAGCTTTCCAAGGCACTGGCAATAACAATGTGTATATGACAGTTAATTCCTGCCTCAAAAGCTCAAAATATCTACCTACCGGTAATCACATTTATTATAAAAAAAAGTGTCAACCTAAGAGAGTATGCACATAGTGTCATTCCTACGCTACTGTAGCTTGCTAGCTAGGCTACCTTTTCAGCTTTCCAACAAATTGTTCTGAATGAGAGACGAGGACATTTATCATCTTCACACCAAACCAGAGGATATCGGAAATTCCACATTGACATGACAATTTTGAAACAGCTGTGCTATGCTAGTCAAAACTGAAATCAGGGCATATACGGTGGCCATAGCATCAAAAGTCAAATAGGGGGTGCTTATATTTGTCCTGTTTCACACATCTACCCACTCCCCACGAGACACCCTCGTAGAGTGCGCGACCAAGGATCAACCATTATTGACAGCGACCTTGCAGCAATTAGGTTTAAGTGCCTTGCTCAAGGGCGGATCGACAAATGTTTTCACTTCGTTGGATAGGGGATTCAAACCAGCAACCTCTGGTTACTGGTCCAATGATAGTAAAATAATATTAATTCTAAGTTTTGAATCCGGGATCGTTTGGCATATCAGTTCATAAACCATGTGCCATGGAATCGGTATGTAGAAAATCTCTTCCCAACTATTTTGCAATCTATATGGCACAGTTGTCAATTTTTTGGTCCTTAAATGAAACTGGGATACGTTTTTATGTATTACAATTTTCTTTAACCAAAGACTACTGACTCACTGTAGTGAATAGAGACTCAGGAGGTGCATGATACAGTGGCTAGTGTCAACTAATCCATGCTTATTTCCAGCTACAACTGCCATGTTTTACTTGGCAAACCATCTATTTCTCTGATAACCTGTCTAGCTAGCTAATGATAGCCTAGTTGGCAGAAACATAAGCAAGCTAGCAATTGATGTTACTTACATGTATATCGAACTGCAGTTCTCTCATGTTGTGGACATCCTGATATCAAAATGTAATTGTTCAATCTTACCATAGAGTGTTACACAAACTCTTTAGGACATGTCATCTTGTGACAGGTTCCTGTCCTTTCTACCACTTCTTCCACTCTACCCACCCTCCACAGACATACCCCTCTCTATATCCCCCTCCTGTACCTCATTCTTCCTCTCCTCTCATCCATTGGGATCTTTGAAGGGCCTTAGACCACTGCATAGGAAATGATGAATGATCTTTATCGCCCTCCTTTAAGAAGCCAGCCTGACACGCTCTTGTTTCTCTCCTCTAAGTGGGATTTGGCAGCACTGAGCTCCTGTGGTTGTCTTATCTATAGGTCCCAGTTTCATTTAAAATCTGAATAAGGTGAGAACGTGAGTATGATGGGTTCCATTCTGCAAAGATGACGACTCTCACACATAGTCCCTAAAAGCACATTTTTCCATAATTATTTCCATTTTTACAAGGGCCAATCAGCAGGACTCATAAATGAATTAAATGTACCCATTGATTCTTGAAGAATATAAATTATAAATGCCTCATGAGCTTAGTTGCACTGTCGTACCCCATCAGAACGCAAAATATTACTGGTTTTTACTCAATTAATGTTTGTAAACAAAGTAAATGTGACATACACTGCATAGCCTCAAAACATGGTAAAACTATACTTGCATCCATAGCTCTGTCTACGAATTTAAGAGTTTACATTTGTCCAGCCCCATCCCTCAGCTTTTTATCAAAACAGTGGCAGGGACCCGCTTTGATATTGTTTTAACTGCTGATTGGCCCTTTAAGGGGTGTATTGGAAATTACTATGCTTCACGCTGCATGAGTCTCCCAATTCAGATCTGACATTACACCTTACCTTGTCAGACATGCTATCATTATCATTTTTTCCAACACTGTTTGTTTACATGTAGGTACCTTGCAGATTTAAAAAATATATATACATAGCTAGACCACTGCATTCTATGTGGGATCACATCGGTGTTAATATCAACACACCACACAACACTGTGTGTGTACTAAGGAACCAAGCAAGATTCCGAAGCATAAAATAAGTTGTTAAAAGCTTCTCGTTGGCAGTGAAAACCTTCATTTGTAAGGCGAGGCCCATTCTGCATTCCTCTATGGCTGCCAACCAAATAAGAACCCACCCACCATTGCCGGCCAACCCTGTCAGGGCAAACTCATGGGCTACACACAGTGTTGACCAAATCTCTGGCCATGCCCAATGGCCATTGCAACCCTCTAAGTTTGATAGACCTTTCCTGAATTCCACCTAATCTGACACCATAGCAACTCAATTTTCATAACCAAAACCCCCCCCCCAAGCTATTAAACTTCTCCCACATGCCTTGACCACTTCCATGTAGGAGATTAGCATTTAATTAGCATTTTTTTATTAAACAGTGCATATGCATACTGGGCCTGATTATTGACATGGTATTTAATGGCGTGCAATTTTAAGAGATGACTGTTAATTACACATAAACCAGTCTGATTGCTTTCACTATCTAATGAATAGTCAGTGAAGATAAATGGCTTGGCTCTAATTAAACTGCTCCCAGTAACCCCTGGTAGATATCATTTGGGCTTTTAAAGCACAAAGTAGAGTTTGAAGTAATTCAGGAAAAAGTTCACCACACACTTTGAGGTAATGTGCAGCTAAATATTTGTGTTTACTGAAGCGACAATACTATTTATTATGCGAGAGTGACATCCAATTACTGTATGTTGTCAATTGGTTGAGTACCTATTTTTCCCTAACCTCTACACTCTGTGTTGAGTGATGAAGCCTCTAACAAAACAAATATGTAATATATTGAAAGTACACAACGTACGTGATCGCCATTTCAATAGCAGGAAATGTAGTTCTTCCATCTCACACTCGTGACATCAAAAAGCAAGGGAAATATCAGGACTTAACCTGGACTCCTGATATGAATGATGAAAAGTACTTAATGTTGAATTCCAGACTAGGAGAGTCCTCCACAACACCATCATCTTACCCGCATACAGCTGTACAAACCTTACCTCATCCTCAAATCTTCCCATGTCTTTTTTCAGGAAGACTATTCCCAGGGTGCATTTCATCTCCCCTGAGCCTTTGTGGTTTGAAAATTGACAACTAACCCAAGGAGAGAAAGGCATTACATGTTCGTATGATTCATCCCAGTCATCTGTGGCTTCCCAGGGATTTGTGAGTTTTATAAGATGGGACCAGTGACCTAAAAAACCCTGTCGATTTCCCAGAATTATTGAACGAGTTCCATTATGGCACGAGGAAGCCTGAAATGGAAGGTATCTTCAAAAACCTATCTACAGCAGCATGCAGTGTCAGGTTGGTCTGACACACATGGTGGCACAGTGTGAAACACGATGGAAGGAGGGAAGGGGCTCAGAAAACAGGTCGCCATCACCACAATCCACATCCCTCAAGCCACTTCCCCTCCTCAACAAGCAGGAAGGTGTTAACCAACCAGAGCCTTAAGTGGGTCTAAAATAACCTGGTGCTCAAGAGCGGCTGATTCTCTCGTTTTCTCTCTCAATATTCTCTTTTCGACACCATCTCTCTCTTTTTTTCTTTCTTTCCTCCTTGTCGCTGACTCACATGCACACGCCCGCACTTGCACACTCACGCGCACACACACACACACACACACACACACACACACACACACACACACACACACACACACACACACACACACACACACACACACACACACACAGGGAAATGGAACGCTCACAGTGCTCCGGCCATTGTTAAAAATGTATGACTACAAGCATCCTTTTGAAAAAGACAAGGGGAGTGAGGCGCGGAGCTACAGGAGGAACACGGAGCTGAAGACAAGGCAAAGCTCCCCTGACACCTCCGTAGAAGGAAAATTCAATAATGGTGTTAGAAAAGTAGAGAGAAAAACGACGGGCTGAGTGACTCAATCAAAATGGCAAGAAGAAAAAAAAGAAAAAAAGAGTGGCTGCAATTATCATGAAGGAGTGTGACAGGTGGAGAACGCCCTCATCAGCCATCGCCACGGTGATTCTGCGTCATTAGGGAGTGGTTGAGATGGAGAACCCATCATGGCACACCGTTGATTGCTGGGATTGAGTAGAACCCCCTGGGCTCAACAAATATGAGTTATGTTGGTCTGGTTTCGAGCTGCGAGGCGCAGTGTTACCCACATTGACGTTCACGTACAGTGAAAATGTAATAAGGATAGCCTTGTTCAGTGCCCTTGAGCATATAGCTGTCATTATATGTACCAGCCTGTTATTACCCAATAAGAAAAATCTAGAAATCTAGTTATATCCCCTGGGAACTGCCTTATGTATTGATTTCAGCACTTCAACACTATGACATAATAATTGCTGCCTACTCAATGCAAACCCATTGGCCTAAGGTAAAGTATGTGAGAGTAGTTCTTCCAGCCATGTCCTGTGTTTGCTCACCATACCACTCTTCACACTCTCCCAGCCTACCAGGGCCTGAGCAGTTACAGCTGTTTGCTGAGATGACATTAACATCAGTGACACAGACAGGAAAGACCATTGGCTGGCTGTTAGTGTACATGTCTTCCTTGACATGTGGTTGAGATGGACCGACCGGGGGCTTGTAAAAGACATTTCTCAGCTTACGCCTCAGTTTGCTCAGCCACATAGCACGTTATTGAGTTCTGGGTTACCAAGGGAACTCAAGGGGCTGGAGAATAACACCAATGTCTACACAGCTGGTGAGCGTGAGAGAGAGAGAGAGAGAGAGAGAGAGAGAGAGAGAGAGAGAGAGAGCAGAGCGAGAGAGAGGCAATAGGCCTAAGGATACAGTGATTGAAGTCTCGCGTAGACAGGTACTGTAAGCGTGTTTATGTCCGTGGTATGCGGCCATGTTTATTTTCAGGCCAGCTGTGCTATTCTTTTTATTGTCCCCGGTCCAGCATTGTAAAAACTTGGTCATTTCTCGTAAACCAGAACTGTTTATATTCCAGACACACCTGTAGGTAGTAGATTTCAAGACATCTAATGTGTGGTTCCTTTATATAGCAAACCACACACAGAGAAGATAGCATGACATCTCCAATAAACAGAAGAGCATAAAAAACACACATATCAGACGTACGTATCAGCTTGACCTCACATCTAGATTTGGTAAGGACAAACAGAGGCTTTAATGCTGTAAAATGTATCCAAAAATCTATGTAGACACTAAATTTGTCCCAAAATGAAAACAAATGTTTTTCTGTCATCATTGCAGTGTCTATCATGCTGGTTTCATTTTCAAGTGGAATGTCACATCTAGGAATGCATTTAATTCATTAGAAATATAGTATATCTCTGACTGAAAAATACTCGTTTTTTCCATGGGGGATTAAAACAGGGATTAGAAGAGACCTGTGCTGATGACGAGTTAGCGTTTTTTGTGTATTCTAAATGAGTCTCCGGGTGTATGATCCATTCCTTCTCGTTCCCCACTTCTCGTTTCCCCATTTACTGAAATGCATATTATTGCTGCCAAGTTAGTAGCACAGAATCAATGAAAATCGAATTGTTCTCAGAATGACGATATTGTAAGCATGAGAAAATTGGCAGGAATTAGACAATAGAATGAAGAAATAGCACGTGTAACACGTGTAAGAATGTAATCATCACTCATATCGTAGGCCTAGATGCTAAGCTAACACAGAGAAATGCATATCCTATCCCATGTGCAAGCCTGAATGTTTCATCATTGTGATTGGCTCTAATTGCTCAATGGGGAACAGCTGTTGAGGCTTGAACTAACTTTTTTCACAGAGCTGGAGAATATTGATACTTTTGAATTCACAGGGTTGAATCCATCTAGTGCCTAACAGACAATAACACTGACTGATTCACACCTTAAACACATCAATACATATGCAGACACATGCAGGCACACACACTTCATGTCAAAATGTATTCTTATATAATGTAACATCTTCCTTACAAATGTCTCAGATAATCAATATACTTTGGATTTCATACGACAATACACACCATCCTTAAACTGATCCTCCATTGTCCACACTTGAGCTAAACATGAATTCCATATAATTAAACTTTACTAGGAATTATTCGTTTGATTTCAACAGTCAACATTTCAACCTTGAAGAAAGCAAGGGTTCCTTCCGTTTGCACTTAACTTGAAGAAAGACAATGTGGTGAACAAGTTTAGTGATAGAAGGATCTATTCCATTGATTGCACAGCAGTTTGCCGTACCTGCTAGTTTCAACTGATTGGACACAGCCACTGTGTAATCAGAGATTATTGTCAGAGAGATACAAAGAGATAAATGGATGTTCCGTTCCGGTCTTATTCTTAATGTTCATTAGGTAATATATATCACTTTATAGTCCGGAGTTGGGGAAAGACAAAAGTGTGCAGAGACAAATACTTGGTTGTAATAGTTTTTAAAGTTTTAAAGTTTTATAGTGATTGCATGATCAAATCATTAAAAAGTAATTTGATAAACACAACTTTAATTGAATAAATACATACAGCACAGTATAGTCAGAAAGATACCATAACTCTTGTGATCACAAGTAATACAACACTTTCTAAAACTTGTAGATAAATCGATTGGCAAGATCAATCACTTCCTGATAATCCTTTCCTATCTAAGGACAGGACGTTAAATCATTCAATGAGAAAATTCCATTTTAAAGCCATCACAGCTCGCTTCTGGCTCGAAACAGATGGATGGCGGGTATTGGCGGCCATTACACTAACTCTCTGAGATGGTCTCACCACGCGCGCATGATGTTACTTAGGTAACCGCTGCCAATATAGACAGCAGTGACATCACAACCCCTTAAATCAGTAAAAGGAGGGGGACATTGTCACGCCTGCTCCCGCTCCCCCTCCCTGGCGCTCGAAGGCGCCAGGCTCCACCAGCATTACGCACACCTGCCTTCCCCAGACACGTGCATCAGCGATTATTGGACTCACCTGGACTCAATCACCTGTGTCATTACCTCCCCTATATCTGTCTGTTCCCTGCTTCAGGATTAACGTTTGTTTGTCTTTGCATACCCGGTTCTGGCGCTGTCTCTGTCCTGTTTGATATCAGCTCCATATTAGATGTTCTACTCCCCGTACCTGCTTCTCTTCTCCAGCGTCGGTCCTTACAGACAGCAGTTCAGCTTAGTCCAAGTCTTTTGACTTCTGTTCAAACAGACTGGCGTGGTGTCAAAATGGCATGGCATTGTTTTTTTGCCTTCTGTTCTGTCAGTGTGTCACCTTTGTAGTCTCTCACTGTCACAGGCCATTGATCACAGCAATAGTATTGCTTTTGCTCTCTGCACTATGCTAAAATAGAATTACTGTCAAAGGGACATTTTTCAAAGTATATTTTAAAAGCTGAAATGAAGGAAATACATATTCAACGCCGTAAATCAACAAAGTCAGGAGGGAGGGGTGTGAGAATCCAACATGAATAACTTCCAGCGAGGGGAGTCGTGTGTTGTTGATGTTTCCTAGTCACTCGCTTCCTCTCTTTTCTCCACAGAGAGGATTTCTTTTTTTTTTTTTTTAAACGTGGACTTCCTGAATTGTGCTCTTCCTGCTTCCAGGCCTAAATGGGAGAGAGATTGAGTGGTCTCAGTGTGCTGGTTCCATGCTTCCACCGCTGGGTCAGGGGACGAAGGAGAGAGCAGCTTGCATTATGTCAGCAGTGGAGGGAGACTACATCAACATGTGGTTATGCACCTGTAATAACAACTGTCCACCCGTTTATACGCAGCGTCATACCCCTGCGAGCCACATTCTGGCAACGTCAGCTACTCATCTGCATGCGTATGTCTTCTGGACAGCTAGGGAGGTTTTATGTTTAGCCTTTACATTAGACATTACGTATACTCTACGGTGTAACTGTAATTCTTCCTCAATGTCTTCTGCTAGGCTAACACTGGTGTAACCATTCCCTTGTTATCGCGGGGGAAACCAGCCTGGGATATAGATGATGTAGGCTTTACTGGTACAGTAAGCCTCGTAGAAATGTAATGTATGAGTACAGGAAAGTCCTAGACAAGCACAATTGTGGATGTAGACCAGGGGGCGGATTATGATAAAAAATAAATCCATCCACGCCTCCAAATTCCATCATTAAGTAATCAAAGGCTCAGAGAAGTTGATGGAAAACATTCTGGAGTACATAGGGAATTTCCAAAAATGCGGAGGGGAACATACTGTACGCTTTTGATTCTCTGTGATGTTGCTGAGACCTGCGCAAATCTTTTGATTGAACGTGAGTCAAATCATGTTGACATGAATAATGAGGTTCTACACCTCCTGGCACAGCCAGAGAACTGTATGTCACTTAGGATGAATATTAGATTCTCAAAAGGAGACCCCAAAAAAATTCCCCAGCCTAGGATTTTTCCACTTTTGTGGCTGAGGGTAGCATGTGGATTCATTTATTCAACAGAGAAATTAAAATGTGTTTCTGTCTGGGTGTGTGTGTGTGTGTCCTCACTAACTATAATTAGCTAATAAAAACCTAGTAAAATATTTCTAGTGGTTCGAGTGGCTCAGCCTACAATCTGTAAGATATATATGTATATAAATGCCCATATAAAAAAGCACACTAAACCCGAACTAAATATTTGTCCAAAATGCTATCATTGCCAAGTCATTTAGCCCCTTTCTTTTCTGCCCACCACTAAAAGAGGCTTGGTGGTTGGAGCGCGGTTTAATTGCACATCTGGTAGCAGTTAGGACTGAGCACTTGGCACCACGGAGGCTTCTACAATCAAGGAAAGCAGCACGTTCCATGAGCCTGGCCCTGCCTCTGACTCTCCCCCACGTCTCCTGGCTAGAAACAAAAGACCCATTTGGCGCAAAAGGAATTTGACCCTTGATCTCCATGGGTGGGAGGGTGTCTCCTTGGCATGGACTTTTAGTAATTATTTAATAGATTTTTTTTGGAGTTCTTGGACAGTGGGAACTTTGCTCTGGGAAGTGTGGGGGAGAATGTGTGCGAAGGAGGGAGAGAGAGAGCTCAATGGGTTGGGGGACTGTTTGTGGGAGGGAGAGAGGGAGAGAGAAAGAAAGAAAGAAAGAAAGAGTAAGAGAAATGGATGATGATACTTGTGATAGGGGGCTCAGTGGGTTGTCTACTGACTATCTACTGTATCATGGCCTCTTACGATGCCACGTTGCACGGCCCTCCTAGTAGCAAATGTGACTGATCCTTTTTCTCCTGGGTGGAAAAAGCGTTATTTTCATCATCCAGTGGGAGGACTGGAAGGATGTTTGAACAGCTGGCTCTGTGATCCATCGGTTAACGTGCTTGGCGCAGCATATTCCTGCCCTTGCCATATTCAACACCTCTCGCCCATTCCCTCTCTACATTCATACATAAATTCACACTTTCTCATTTAAAAATCCAAAATAAATTGTCTGTAGACGAAAGGATGTAGCGCTCTTTAGTAGTGTGAATGATATCAACCATGGTTCAAATGAATTACATTGTTTTAATTGAGATGAGACCTGGAACCTAGAACGTTCAGTATTTAATGGAATGCCGTGTGGCCTTGGGCATTTCCAGCCTAGCCGCTAGCATGGCAATACCAGACAGACCACAGTCACACACTAGAACATAGCAACACGCCAGACCCAACAACAACACTTACTGTCAACCTAGACGGGTAAACACCAAAACAAACACACTGTTGGAGCCATGTGAACTTCCAGGAGATAGGTAACACTCACGTCATTTGTAATTGCGTAAAAGAACACACCAGGATTGGTGGAATGCTAGTTTCTCGAGCCAACTGGTCACAGAGATCTCCAAAAACAGACCAGGACAACTAGAATCTCCATAAAGACATAAAGTACATATAATCACAATAATCTCCTACTTGTGTGGGTTCTTAATATCACCTTCTTATTATTGGAGGGTAAATTCTAGGTTTGGCTAGCATGATTGCTATATACTACTATGCTAGTTTATTGCTGCTCTAGCAAAACATGGCTGTGAATAAAGTCATTGTTATTCACCAGGGGAGGAACGCAATTATAAATGCATTATGTGAAGTTGAGAGCAGCAGTACAGGATGTGCCGATGAGAACGGCATTAGTCCAACCGCCGACACACTTTGCATATCTGCAATCCAAGCAACTCAGCTCAGCCCCCGCCTGCACCTTCTCACCATGGTAATGGACAGGCATGGTCACAGTCTCCTTGGCACAGTCCATCTGTTGTTATTGCTTTTTTGAACGGGGGGGGGGGAGTTGCGAAGGGAGTTCCGACCACATAAGCGGTGCAGGCCTGTTATTACGGTACATTAAAGTTAGCGCTGGGCTAACACGCTGCATGACGTCCATTTCTAAATGCAGGCTGCTGACGCAGTTGGCCGACTCAAGTGGGCTGTAGTGGAGGAGGCAGTAGCAGCGCTACCCCACCACAGAAACAACGTCATGACAAAAAGCTCATCCACATCCGGACATTCAAAAAGGTCACATTTCCTCAATTTGGTGTTCTATTACTTTTTTTTGCCAAACTGTGAATAACAGTATACAGTGATGTGATATCCCTTCTCCCATAAGGTCTCATTTACATTCTAGAGCCACTCATACTGGAGTTGCTATTTTCTCAGTAGACTACTTGTGGTTTCTCTCCAAAATCCACAAAGAGAATAGTGTGTTTGAATAAACATGATCATGCTAGCAGCCAACCCTTCTCGCTCTGACTAGTAAAGGCAGCCATCATAGACAGTACAAGTCTGGTTCCTCTATAGGCAAGTTATGATTGGTGCCAGCTATTGAGGCATCTTTATTTATTAAGGGACACATGATTAGCTGTTGCAATTGCACTAGCATACCGGCCCGTAACATGATGCTAGCGCGGGTACAGTATTCAAAACGAACAGTAAAGTCCCAGTATGTTTTTATATTTGGAAGCAGAAACATCCTCATCCGCTGTCACAACGACCGTCCAGAGACTTAGCAGGATCACACACTGTGAAACAGGAGTTTCATGGGCCATTCGGGTTTGTACGATCAGCAACCAATCACCTTCCTTAGGGTTCTGGGGACCAACTTTGGAGGCTCCTGTGTGTGCAAGGCATCTGGCATCATTGCTGGAGAGGCTGTAGAGGGAGACGCTCCTGTTCCCTTGGTGGAGGAGCATGCCGGAATGTGGCGCAGTGGTATTTTTGTTCAATGCTTGGACCGGCCACACTCTCTGCTAGCTGGGTGTGTGTTTGTGCCTGGGTGTCTGTGTGTGTGTTTGTTTTCTGTGCGCACACGGTCAGTCTGTCTGTGTGTGTGCCCATTTGTGTGTGGTTGGCACAAGGGAGACAGATGGCAGGGGCATCCTGACTATATTCCCCTTAGATGGTGTGAGAGATGGGCAGACGTGGAGAGGTGTCGGGGGAGGGGAGGGGGTGGGGAAGGGAACACTCACGGCTTTGTAAGGATGAAGGATTTAAAGTGGGACACTGCTGTACCATCTCCAAGTCTAATCAGTGTATCAGAATTAAATATCAAATCTAATCTTCGGTTTTCTCAGATGGCTGGTTTGAACTAAAGGTCCTGACATTTAAAGACACTCTGGCCCATTCAATATTTTACAGTCATGCTCTGGTTTGTAAGGAGCTTATGCTGTGTGATGTCATCATTCTTACTTTAGGGCAATTCCACGTAACGGAATTCAAATCAAATCAAATGTTATTTGTCACATGCTCGAACACAACAGTGAAATGCTTACTTTTACAAGCCATTAACAAACAGTGCAGTTGTATGAAAAATAAGTTTCAAGTAAAATGTTTTAAATTAAGGTAACAAATAGTAAAAGAGCAGCAGTAAAATAACATTAGTGAGGCTACAGTATATACAGGGGGTACCGGTACAGAGTCAATGTCTTTCACGTTGAAATGTATGCCAAACAAAAACGATTGACTTCCTAGTTTAACCAACCATACAACTCTATGCATGGGCCGATAGGTAGCCTAGTGGTTAGAGCGTTGGGCCAGTTACCGAAAGGTTGCTGGACTGAATCCTTGAGCTGACGAGGTAAAAATCTGTTGTTCTGCCCTTGAACAAGGCAGTTAACCCATTGTTCCCCAGTAGGCCGTCATTGTAAATAAGAATTTGTTATTAACTGACTTGACTAGTAAAATTTAAAAAATAACTACTTTGAACAATTTACACAGTAAATAAATAAACATATTGGGAAAAACTGCAGATTCGGTTACCAAACTTTGTAACATTTTCAGAGGAAATTATTAAAAGTAGTCCTCGGCGCATAATATTTTATGGTTTGTTAAACTTTGAAATCAATGGTTGTTGTTTGGTATATATTTAACGTGAAAAGTCTCGGTGTAATTCCGTATCCATGAAATTGCCCTTTATCATTCCGGTCCTTGTGGTTTTTGCCACTATGTGGTGACTGAAATTCTGGGTTATGTTGTGGTCCTGTTGAATTCATTGTCGATACACAATACACCAAGTGACGAAAAGCAGGCCACAAGCATTAAGGGATTTAACATAGTTACTTTAAGCTGGTGGAAGAGTGTTTTAGAGCTCATGAGGATGTTCCATTATTCTAATACTCCTCTTCTCCTCACTTACTCTTTCAAACCTCTGCAACTCTCTCCCCCTCTTTATTAAGACCACACTGGGCCTCCTCAAAATCAGCCGATGCACCATCTGCCCACACTAGCCCATGTCATATCCTCCCTCCCTATAAAAAAAACATCACCCTAATTATGACCATCACATCTGTTGTCATTGCATTTTTAAATACATGATTTACTGTATTTATAATACATTATCGTCTATGACTATGATACATTATCTGTGAAGCCCCGGGAGCAGAAGAGCCTACTGTACACACTGTGCTGACAGATTTACTGACTGATGCACTCCAATAGTGACTGGGAGATTTACAGCAGGTTTGTTGCCATTGAGCCCTAGACACCTCCTGGTGCAGTCTGGGCTCATTTCTATTAAGATTAATAATGGCTGTATTTACGAGGAAAACTGTCCCTCCAGGACACTTACGGCTGCACTGTGCCAAACCGCCACTGGAACAAATGCAATAGGCTGATTGAGGGAAAATCAAAGTGAGAGAGAGAGATAGCCTGTGTGTGTGTGTGTGTGTGTGTGTGTGTGTGTGTGTGTGTGTGTGTGTGTGTGTGTGTGTGTGTGTGTGTGTGTGTGTGTGTGTGTGTGTGTGTGTGTGTGTGTGTGTGTGTGTGTGTGTGTGTGAGATAGCTTGTATTGTATTGCAAGTGAGTGTGCATCACCTGGTAGACGGCTAGTGATGGCTGTTGAGCAGTCTGATGGCCGGGTAATACAAGCTGTTTTTTTAGTCTCTCTGTCTTGGGTCTGATACATCTGTACTGTCTCCGTCTGTCAGACAGTAGCCAAGTGAACAGTCCATGGCTCGGCTGACTGAGGTCCTTAATAATCTTCAAATCAAATTTTATTGGTCACATACGCATATTTAGCAGATGTTATTGCAGGTGTAGTTAAGTGCTTAGCTCCAACAGTGCAGTAGTATATAACAATTAACAACAATACACACAAATCTAAAAGTAAAATAAAAAAATATGTTGGAATGGCATTGACTAAAATACAGTAGAACTATTTAATGAAGCTGCCAGTTGAGGACTTGTGAGGCGTCTGTTTCTCAAACTAGACACTCTAATGTACTTGTCCTCTTGCTCAGTTGTGAACCAGGGCCTCCCACTCCTCTTTCTATTCTGGTTAGAGGCAGTTTGCGCTATTCTGTGAAGGGAGTAGTACACAGCGTTGTACGAGATCTTCAGTTTCTTGGCAATTTCTCACATGGAATAGCCTTCATTTCTCAGAACAAGAGTAGACTGATGAGTTTCAGAAGAAAATTATTTGTTTCTGGCCATTTTGAGCTTATAATCGAACCCACAAATGCTGATGCTTCAGATACTCAGCTAGTCTAAAGAAGGCCAGTTTTATTGTTTCTTTAATCAGAACAACAGTTTTCAGCTGTGATAACATAATTGCAATTGGCTTTTCTAATGATCAATTATCCTTCTAAAATGATAAACTTGGATTAGCTAACACACCGTGCCATTGGAACACAGAGAGTGATGGTTGCTGATAATGGGCCTCTGTACAAATATGTAGAAATATGTAAAATATGTATTCCATAAAAAAATCTGCTGTTTCCAGCTACAATAGTCATTTCCAACATTAACAATGTCTACACTGTATTTCTGATCAATTTGATGTTATTTTAATGGATAAAAAATTTGCTTTTCATTCAAAAACAAGGACATTTCCAAGTGACACCAAACTTTTGAACGGTAGTGTATATACAGTGCATTCAGAAAGTATTCAGTCCCCTTTACTTTTTCCACATTTTGTTATATTACAGACTTATTCTAAAATTGATAAAATTATTTTCTGCCCTCATCAATCGACACACAATACCTCATAATGACGAAGCAAAAACAGGTTTGTCCATAAACTGTTTACAGAATGAGGAAACCTAAATGTAATTTTGTAAATTAGGTGAATTATCCCTTTAACATTGAGGTTAACTATTCCTTTAACCATCTAATGGTCAGAACCTGGTAATATCAGGATGTAGGATGGAACTTGAATAACTAATTTCTCTGAAAACATCACCAAATTCACTGGAAATACATTAAATAGCATGAGAAACAATACTCCAAGCCGCAGCTTCATAGTTCTTGTCAGACATAGAAAACTGATGCTATATACTTGTTGTTGGGGTGGGATTGGTGTGTGTGTGTGTGTGTGTGTGTGTGTGTGTGTGTGTGTTGTCTGTGGTTGCCATTTGACAATTTCTTTTGATTCATCATGTCTAACTCATTGTTAAGTTTGGTCCAATTCAGATGTTAGGTCCTATATGTATTGAATATTACATGAATCCTATAAATTAAAATGACCAGTTTAGATGCTATCAATAAAATTAATTTCTCAGAGATTAAATAATATTTCATCAAAATAATGTTGCAGTAATGCTAATATTATCTGTTTCTAACAACATAAACAATTTCAGAACAATCTGAGAAGGTGAGTGTTAAAATCAAATTCTTGTGCTTTTTGAGTTGGAACCAGTCAACTGACAACACTTACTAAAAATCCTCTCAGACAGCAGGAGTGGGGGGAAAAAACTATTTGACCTGACTTCTGGGGCAGACTGGTACTCAGATACACTAACCGGCTATCCAATAAATAAATTAACAAGCATTGCCAACACAAATCTATTGTGGGAGCTTCCAAGTCAGACAGGATCAGGTGAAAAAAAGTTCATGGTCATTCGTTGTCTAAGACCGAGACTCCTCCACAGTGATTCCCATGATTTAATGTATTAACTAAGCTCTGCAGGTAGTGTTTGGGAGCTAGTAGACAGTACCCCCACACACTCCCACTCTCTGACTCCGTATGATATGATTAACACCATTGTGATATGGCTTCATATTTCTATGTTATGAGTCAACTTGAGGTCAAGTCTCTCTTACTCTACTCTAACCTTTCCCACCAGATACGCAACCACTTAGTTATGCTTATTTAAAGTTAATTCATGATAAACAGGCTAAATACACTGGTTTCATCTTTCAAAACAGTTGAAAATCTGTTCATGGAGATAGCTTTTAAATACATCATTTGCAACTGCCTCTTTAAATAGTCAGCCTATAAATTCATCACCATAAAATTATATGTACTGTAGATCACTATTAATATAGAGTATTAGCTCTTATTCATCACCCTTTATCACCCAAATGACGGTGATTATCTTCAGCTGTGTCAACCGAATGTCACTAGAGACTTGCTGTACTGTTCTGAACATTATTATATGAAATCAAATACATTTTTATTTGTCACATGCACCGAATAGAGACCTTACCGTGAAATGCTTACTTACAAGCCCTTAACCAACAATGCAGTTCAAGAACTAGAGTTAAATAAACTTAAGTAAAACATGTAATTAAAAGCAACACAATAAAATCACAATAACGAGGCTATATTTATTTAACTAGGCAAGTCAGTTAAGAATTTTTATTTTATTTACAATGACGGCCTACCCCGGCTAAACCCGGACGACGCTGGGCCAAATTGGTTGCCATCCAATCACGGCTGGTTGTGATACAGTCGGGAATCAAACCAGGATATGTAGTGATGCCTCTAGCAATGAGATGCAGCGACTGCTACGCCACTCAGAGGGTAGAAGCTGTTAAGGAGCCTTTTGTACATTGACTTGGCACTCCGATACCGCTTGCCGTGTAGTCGCAAACAGAACAGTCTATGACTTGGTGACTGGAGTCTTTGATATTTCTTGGGCCTTCCTCTGACACTGCCTAGTGTAGAGGTCCTGGATGGCAGGAAGCTTGGCCCCAGTGATGTACTGGGCCGTACACACTACCCTCTGTAGCGCCTTACGGTTGGATGCTGAGCAGTTGCCATACCAGGCGGTGATGAAACCGGCCTCGATAGTGCAGCTGTAGACATTTTTGAGGATCTGGGGACCGATGCCAAACCTTTTCAGTCTCCTGTGGAGGGAAAGTTGTTGTTGTGTCCTCTTTACAACTGTATTGGCGTGCTTGGACCATGATAGTTTGTTGTTGATGTGGACACCAAGGGACATGAAGATCTCTACCCGCTCCACTACAGCCCCGTCAATGTGAATGGGGATGTGTTTGGCCCTCCTTTTCCTGTAGTTCACGATAATCTCCTTTGTCTTGCTCACGTTGAGGGAGAAGTTGTTATCCTGGCACCAAACTGCCAGGTCTCTGACCTCCCTACAGGCTGTTTCATCATTGTCGGTGATCATGTCATGCTTGGCCACACAGTCGTGGGTGAACAGGGAGTAGAGGAGGGAACAAAGCACGCACCCCTGAGGGCCCCCCCCCGTGTTGAGGATCAGCGTGGCAGATGTGTTGTTTCCTACCCTTACCACCTGAGGGCAGCCCGTCAGGAAGTCCAGGATCCAGTTGCAGAGGGAGGTGTTTAGTCCCAGGGTCTTTAGCTTAGTGATGAGCTTTGAGGGCACTGTGGTGTTGAACACTGAGCTGTAGTCAATGAACAGCATTCTCACATACGGTGTTCCTTAAGTCCAGGTGGGAAAGGGAAGTGTGCAGTGTTATTTAGATTGCATCGTCTGTGGATCTGTTGGGGCGGTATGTGAATTGGAGTGCGTCTAAGGTTTACGGGATGATGGTGTTGATGTGAGCCATGACCAGCCTTTTCAAAGCACTTCATGGGCATCGACTTGAATGCTACGAGGCGGTAGTCATTTAGGCAGGTTATCGTCGCTTTCTTGAGCACAGGGACTATGGTGGTCAGCTTTAAACATGTAGATATTACAGACTCGGTCATGGAGAGATGAAGACACCTACCAGTTGGTATGGGCATGCTCTGAGTACACGTTCTGGTAATCCATCTAGGCCCACATCTTTGTGAATGGTGACCTGTTTAAAGATCTTGCTCACATAGGCTACGGAGAGCGTGATCACACAGTCGTCCGGAACAGCTGGTGCTTTCATGCATACTTCAGTGTTGCTTGCCTTGAAGTGAGCATAAAAGGCATTTAGCTTGTCTGGTAGACTCATGTCACTGGGCAGCTCACGGCTGGGTTTCCCTTTGTAGTCCCTAATAGTTTGCAAGCCCTACTCACCCCATCCGACAAGTGTCAGAGCTGGTGTAGAAGGATTCAATCTGTCCTGTATTGAAGCTTTGCATTTTTGATGGTTCGTCTGAGGGCATAGTGGAATTTCTTGTAAGTGTCCAGATTAGTGTTTGGAGCGGCAGGGCACCCTAATGGTTAGAGAGCTGGACTAGTAACTGAAAGGTTGCAAGATCGAATCCCGAGCTGACAAGGTAAAAATCTGCCATTCTGCCCCTGAACAAGGCAGTTAACCTACTGTTCCTAGGCCGTCATTGAAAATAAGAATTTGTTCTTAACTGACTTGCCTGGTTAAATAAAGTGTCCTGCTCCTTCAAACTAGCTACTTGAGCTCGGTGCGGATGTTGCCTGTAATCCATGGCTTCTGATATGTACGCACGGTCACTGTGGGGATGACGTCGTCAATGCACTTATTGATGAAGCTGGTGACTGAGGTGGTTATGCTCCTCAATGTAATTGGATGAATCCCAGAACATATTCCAGTCTGTGCTAGCAAAACAGTCCTGTAGCTTAGCATCCACGTCGTCTGACCACTTCCATATTGAGCTTTAGTTTTAGCTTGTAAGCAGGAATCAGCAGGATATAATTATGGTCAGATTTGCCAAATGGAGGGTGAGGGAGAGCTTTGTATGTGTCTCTGTGTGTGGAGTAAAGGTGGTCTACAGTTTTTTTTCTCTGTGTGGCATGCTGGTAGAAATTAGGTCAAAGGGATTTATGTTTGCCTGCATTAAAGTCCCTGGCCAATAACAGCGCCGCTTCTGGAAGAGCATTTTCTTGTTTGCTTATGGTCTTACACAGCTCGTTGAGTGTGGTCTCAGTGCCAGCATCGGTTTGTGGTGGTAAATAGACAGCTACAAAAAAATATAGATAAAAAGTCTTGGTAGATAGTGTGGTCTAAAACTTATCATGAGGTAATCCACCTCAGGCGAGCAATACCTCAAGACTTCCTTAATAGACATCACGCACCAGTTATTTACAAATAGAAACACACCCCACATCTCATCTTACCAGACGTAGCTCTTCTGTCCTGAAGATGCACGGAAAACCCAGCCAACTGTATATTATCTGTGTCGTTGTTCATCCACGACTCGGTGAAGCATAAGATATTACAGTTTTTAATGTCCCGTTGGTAGGATAGTCTCGAACGGAGATCATCCAGTTTATTCTCCAGTGATTGTACATTGGCCAATATAACGGATGGTAAAGGTGGGTTCCCCAATCGCTGACGAATTCTCACAAGTCACCCCGATCTCTGCCCCCTGTATTTCCATCTTTTCTTCATGCGAATGACAGGGATTTGGGCCTGGTCTCGGAGAAGCAGTTTATACTTCGCATTGGACTCGTTAAATAAAAAAATATTATTCCAGTTTGAGGTGATTAATCGCTGTTCTCATATCCAGAAGCTCTTTTCATTGGTAGCAGCAGCATTATGTACAAAATAAGTTAAAACAATGTTAAAAACCCAGAAAATAGCACAGTTGGTTGGGAGCCTGTAAAATGGCAGCCATTATCCATCTATTATACAGTATGCAGGTCTGTGGACCAGTGTGTGTAGCCAAAAACAAACTACCTCTATCTAAATTTGGGGCAATATGAGTCTTTAATGCCAGGTTCTATCACAGTCCTCTTCAGAAAGGGAACATTCACTCTGACACCGCAAGGAGAGGGAGGGAGGTTCATGTAGCCTAGGGGACATTTAAAGGATTTCCCCCCCAGTGTTGGACAACGCTGAGAGGCCATGCTGGTTTGAGAACATGGAATTAGAAGTGGTCCAAACCACAATGACACGAGCAGGAGGAAAGAGGGTGATGTCATAGTAGAGGGATGTGATGGAGGTTGCCGATGATTGGACGCAAGCCTTGTCTGACCTTATGGGAACTTTTCCGGGTAGAATGAAAAAGGCTTTAGCTAAGTACTTGAGTTATCTACTAAGAAATTATTGGGGTACTGATGCAAGATTACTTCGCAATTTAGCAGAAAACTAACGATAATATATATACTGTTTTCTGGACACGATAAACGCAAACTACAAGCTGGATAGACTGATTTATGTGTCACACCAATTTTGCCTAGATTGCCTTTTTAATTTAATCTGAGATCACTGTAAAAACAAAAGTCCCTAGTGAAAAACATAAAACTGCTCCCAATCTATGCCAATATACAGTATATTGTTTCAAGATGACCGAAACATTTCTGCAAAAATCTTCTTGAGTTTTGGAATCATAAGTTGACTGTCACGTTGATAAGGAGCACAGTCTGTGACCATTATACCCCGTCTACTGTCTACTGTATTGATGACACCATGTCCCCCCTTTCTCTGTGGCATTTCATCTTTCAATTGGATTCAAAGATTAAAGTCATCATTTAAGTTCCAAGAAATGCTTTCAAGTGCTTTCATGTGAAATAATGCCTCCCATATATAATATACTGACAAAGTGTGGCTTAGCTTAAGCTCTTGCTATGGACACAAATAGTTTGTGACATGAAAGGCTTTCAATTACTCAGTAAAATGCTATACTTTTCAACATGGAACCACACACTGACTCTAAGCTGCATTAAACCACTTAATAGAGATGAATTAAATGCTTACTCTGTGGGGAATATAAAAGTGTTTGAACTCCCTGGCCTCCTGGATCCTGATGCTAAAATGATATTAAGGGGACTGTTTGGAATTATTGGATGCAAATCTGTGTTTGGTTATTTAGATCAAATCAAATAAAAACAGTATTTTGAAAGACTAATAAAGTCGTGGGACTGTTGAAATGTCGTTTGAGGTTGGGAGACAGATTCATTAGGGTTTCTTTTCTTTTGGTGAAATCGATGACTGTAAAAGAGATTTCCATACAAAAACGTTAGTCATAAAAGATGTTCTCAGATACGCTTTCAGAGGCTGAGATTGTTTTCTGGTCTTACCAGACCTGGGTACAAATAGCATTTGCTCTCTTTTAAATACTTTGAGTATTTAGTTGTGCCAGCCTGGAGTGCCAGATGGGTGAGGTTTGCGTTGTTTTGCATGTGTGTTTGGAACTATAATAATGTATCCTCCCACACTGCTGAGTCACACACTAACCAGAATGTATAGCTGCATTGTAATGGCTCAGGTATTAACCTTTGATCACCCATAATAAGAATTTCAGTCAACAATTTCATGAGCATGCCAATTCATATTATCTAACCTCTGGGTGTAATTCCACTGCCACCCAGCAGAGACCACTGTGGGCAAACATCTTCCAATAACAGGACCTTTGACATCATCAACCTTGAGCCCTGACATGAACACATGCACCAATGTCATTGCTATGGAAACTATCTATTTCCAGGAACTGGAGTTTAAGCCTATTTCTGGAAATCTGTGGTTCTGGTCATATTCATTTTGGTTATAGCTGCATTCTAACATAACCTCCAGGGTTTGGCTATTGAATGTCTGTAGTCTGTTTACATTCATTTAAAGTGAGAGGTACAGTAGCTTAGAGTAGACACCACTAAAATAAGTTACCACCCGATCTTTCAGCCTGACATTCAGTGACACCTCACTCTTGCTTTATAACACAGACCGAAACATCGCACCCTACAAAAGGAAGCTTGACAAACTCCTTAGTGAGCAAACACAATGATGAGTTCTACCTAGACAGTGATTTGATTTGCAGGCTGTACTGTAATTCAGCCTGGCACATCACAGACACCAGCTAGACACATTGTGTACCCATCTTTCCTCTTTGAAGCAGACTAATGTCCCGCAAGAAAGCAGGTGAGTGGGAAGGGACAAAGGAAATGCAAAAGCACTGACAGGCAAGCTTAATGGATCAGAATCTCCTGCATTTGTTATTGGCGCTTGTTTGGTTTCCATGTAAAAATGACAAGCTCAGGGGTGCCTCGATTAGTCACACGAGGCTGTCGTTCTATTCATCCAATAAACAGGCTGGGAAATATTGTATTTCTGCCATTTGTCTTAGAAACGGTTTTGCAGTCAAAAGCTGTTTTATGTCTGTTTGTTTATTCTTAGTGTACGTGTGTGTGTGTGCGTGCGTGTGTGCGTGCGTGTGCGTGTGCGTGTGTGCGTGTGTGTGTGTGTGCGTGCGTGCGTGTGTGCGTGCGTGTGTGTGTGTGCGTGTGTGTGTGTGTGTTTGCGTGCGTGTGTGTGTGTGTGCGGGTGCGTGTGTGGGTGCGCGTGCGTGTGTGTGTGTGTGTGTTTTGCGTGCGTGTGTGTGTGTGTGCGGGTGCGTGTGTGGGTGCGCGTGCGTGCGTGCGTGCGTGTGTGTGTGTGTGCGGGTGCGTGTGTGGGTGCGCGTGCGTGCGTGAGGAAAAGGCCTTCATTAATTCTCATAACAACCTGCTGATGCGCTGCGAAACAGAACACCATTAATGATTAAAGCGAGCTCAGAGGCAACCCGTCTTTGTAGATAAACTCCAAAAGCAATTGTTTTACTGCAGCCAGAGATGGAAAAACTTCCATTTGATCCAAAACTAGAAACGAAATGAGCCTGTGAAAATCCCCAAAACCTTCCAAACCCTATTTTATTTGTTAATAGAACTGGTGAACACTGTGTAGCCAACATAAAGTCAACAAGAGAGAAAGGGAGTTTTTCTCAGAGAATGAGTGTTGAGGATCCTACCTTTGCCGGAAGCCTTTTTTAAAATGTGGATCCAAGCCAGCAAATACTTACCCGTAAACCAGCCATATTGTTAGGAAAAGCTCACTCATATTACAATGGCCTGCAGTGCCCTGATCCTCAAAGTTATAGCCTACTTTCTGACTTGACAGGTATGACAGGTACATACATACTGACAGGTACATACAGGTACATACATACTGGTATGTAGTTCTACAGTGTTTCCCAGCCCTTTAGAGGGGATATCTGACAATGCCATGAAAACGATGTGCACACTTCAATGGGGCATAAGGCTCTGTGTTGTTGTGATTCTGGATGGCCAGAAGGCTAGAAACAATGACAGGAAGATGCCATGTGGGGAATTGTAGGTGTCTTGTTTCAGCTAGTTTTATTTTTTTCTCAGTAGCACGTCTTGTATTGGGATGTTTTGACTGATGTCACATCTATGCTAATATGTCTAAAATTCACTAGCTAGCTAACCAACAACTGTAACAATGTATTTGAGAGACAACAAGTGCTCATTGTGCAAATGTATTTATCAAGACATATTGGATACAAAATATAGTTTACATGTTGTCAACAACTAAGCCAACACTGACTTGCCTACTTTAGCCCGGCACTTGAGAATACATATCCACTATTTTGGCTGCTGCCCCCTACTGTTTCGGAGGTCCAGGTCTATACACCTAAAAATATATAGAACTGGAAATAAAAGTGTCATTGAGACAAACCTATAGCGTACATACCATTCTCAACACTCCTTACACAATATTTAAATACTTGACCACAAACTATAAAAAGCTATACATGGTGAAATAAATCATGTTTATGGAGGATGTGTCACGCACTGACCTTAGAGAGCTTTTTATGTCTCTATTTTGGTTTGGTCAGGGTGTGATTTGGGTGGGCATTCTATGTTCCTTTTTCTATGTTTTGTATTTCTTTGTTTTGGCCGGGTATGGTTCTCAATCAGGGACAGCTGACTATCGTTGTCTCTGATTGGGAACCATACTTAGGTAGCTTTTTCCCACCTATGTTTTGTGGGTAGTTATTTTCTGTTTAGTGTTTTCTGCACCTGACAGGACTGTTTCGGTTTCGTTTATTCTCTTTGTTATTTTGTGCCAGTGTTCAGTTGAATAAAAGTCATGAACACTTACCACGCTGCGCTTTGGTCCGTTTCCTCCTCTTCAGACGACGACACCTGTTACAGGATGATTTATATTGGCTTGCGAAAACACAAACCAAAATCAAAGGCCACAACACATAAATGTGTCCCAAGACCCAAACGTTAAAAAGCGATCCTTTGGGTCCGTTAATTTCACATGCTTCCAATTCCGACAGAAATGTTCAAGAGGAAACAGTTGATTTAGGATATTACTTGAGAATGACTTCAATTAGCCATGGAGAATGTGAACCCCGAGCATGGTTGACAGCACCAAGCAACCAACAGAAGGCTAGTAGGCCATGTAACTGTGACTTTCCGAGCAGCACTTAAAGTCACATAGTCACACGTGACTTTTCGGAGCAGCGACAGGCTCATTTGAAAGGAACATTTCAGTGCGTTGTTATAGATGACTATGAACGTCAGAATGTTAGTCTAGTAAAGCATCATATTAGACTAAGAGGATAGACTCTTAATACTTAGCAGATTAATAGACAATGTTGGGTTGCTATTGTTAGGAATAGGATTCACTGTGTCCATGGTAAATGATAGGAAACTACTTTCTTAATATTTTACCAAATCATTCTGATACGAAGTGAACAGTGATTTCACTGTACTGGAATTGGAAGAGTTTGCAGTGTAAGATGCCAACATGCACAAGTTGTTCCTTACTGTTTGGTTGTTCTCAGAGTGTTCTCAAAATATGCATTACAGCAACAAGCATGTTGACAGATGCTTGTACACATGTTATATGGATCTACACGTGTAGAGTCAGATCGAAAATGATTGGCACCAATGATGAAGATGAGCATAATAGATTGTATAACATAAATAATACCAATACGGAGCTATATTGTACATAAAAATATTATAATAATAAAAAATACAATTGCTCAGAGAAAGAGATTTAGTTTAATCCTGGAGAGTCTATAGACGCACCCGTGAATCAATCTAAGTAACAATAAACCATTACAAATAAAAATCTGTCCGTTTAAACTAGTCTCAGTCCATGCATGTGACTATGTCGGCCTTCTACATTTGCGGAAGGCCGCCATAGGCAGACTCGATACTGTACTGACAGAGCAGGCTGTTTGCTACTTCATTAAAACTGGTTCATTTTGATCAAAAAATAATGTTACTACAGTAGCTAATTAACTAGCTAGCTTGCTTATGGAAGGAGCATTGCATTTAGTGTTGCACTGGCTCAGGCTTAGCTAGCAAGGTAATAATGGACAAGTTTTTGTGTACATGATCAAACTTCAGAAATACACTAAACTCCTTAGCTTGATGTAAAATAACGTGACTTAAGACCTCCTCGAAATTAAACTTAAATGACAGATTTATCGATATCTTGATTTATTTGACTATTTTTGAGGGCGACTCATGTTGCTAGGTAACATTATAAGATTCATGGGAAGAAGTTGCTGCCAAAGGCGCCGAATAGACATAGGATGCCCATTCGATGAAAAGGCAACCAGGTGTTTGGTTAAAATGTCCTGGTACTTGCTAAAGTTCATGATGCCGTTGACCTCAGGACCAGTATCATAAAACATTTGAGAAAAAAGTTCAGTGCCATTATCCTCGTAAGGTGAGGATATTGAAAGGTAATGAAAACAATGGTGCCAATAAGTTTGAGCCATATTTTTTGGGGAAAAAAATAAAAAAAAATAATCAGAACTACATTTCTATGGGGTTTATCGATTAGGCTTGGTGAATGTCTACCTTCAGCAAAGACCCTGGAAGCAGTCATTAAAGAGCTAATTTACAACCAGAATGGAGGCTCCATAATAAAACCAGTATGAAATGCTGACAGCTCTCTTTAGTTGATGGATGTTTCTGGAGCGGTTGATGATTACCAAACTGCTGGTAATGTGGATGTATGAATCATCCTCTGTAGCTGCAGAAGCACTCAGCTCGCGTCATGGACTGACAGGGGAAGGAGACATCAGCAAACTCCTACGTGGAAATTCACAAGGAGAAGATGGGGAGAGTTTGCCAAATGAATAGTGCTGAATGTACCAATGTTACAATGGCATCTATGTGGGATTCGATAAAGGTTGTGCTGTGTGTGATGTGTGTGCGTGTGCGCATGTATCATCATGACTAAGGAGGACATCTGCGTGGAACAATGTGTCTCTCCACTTGATTTCACACACGCTGGACAATTTTATAATAAGCTGCATTTGTCATTGCTTTTTTAATAGTTTGGCAGGAATCGTCTCTGAGGATCACATTCCCCATTGGACAAGAGGAGAGCGTAAAGGGGAAGGGTGAGGATTATGGAGACTTAGCAAGCATTGTTACATTTCACAGAATACTCAGGTAACGATGTAACAGGAGAACAATACAAATAGATTAAATGTCCTAACGAGGCAATGCAGAGCTCATGTAGTATAGAAATGAAATGTTTGTCTGAAATGATGTTAGGGTCCCGATGTAACCGTGCGCAGGTTACCGTCAGGTACCTTTATCAGGGCAGGAGTAATCTGATGATTACCACAGGGAAGAGCACTTAGGGCACATTAGCAAACTGCCGTCAACATGGACAGGACTGACCAACGGATAGACACACAGCATGTGCAAATGTATCCCTGTTGTTCAATCAATATACCACAACATTTACACATATGTACACATATTTACATGTATGCAAAACCTTATTGCACCGCACACACATCCCATACAGGAGACTCACTCTGACACACAATGATATATATATATATATATATACACGTTGCAGGATCAAATCAGTCACCTGCACTTGTATTTCTCAGATGAAGCAGCTCTCCTGATCTCAACTGTTACCAGATGTGGAATGTCAGAGATGATCCCGGGCCAATGGATCTCAGTGGGAGGCATGGGGTTGCCCCTTGTGCAGGAGCTGAACCCGTCCCAGCTCCCTTCATAGACTTCTACTGTTATACAGTTGCTCTAAGGCTGGCGCCCCTTCCTTCCAACTCTACCATGCTCTGCTTATTCATTGTTTGCGCACAGGAAGCATGAGTCTGAGATATCCAATATGTGGACACACAGAAATACACATGCTCTAACATGCACACACATATGCATGCTCACACATGCCAAACGCATACACTGAGCTAGTCTTTGTTTATTTTTAGCCACCAAGCACTGGCACCGTAACACTTTGATTACTGTTTATTTATATGCCTTTTATTTCTCAATTAGATTTTTGTCAATTTCCTTTGAAGTGGAGGACATCTCATTTCACTGGATGATTAACAGATGCTTAACATACAAATTGAAAACATAAAAAGCAGGCCGCTCAGGGAAAGAAGATGCCTGGAGTTGTATTTTGCTTGCTAAATATACACCCTCAAACAACACATCCCTTAAAATATACCTCTGTGAGCAACGTGAGAGGCGTTTACAGTTGCCATAAAGCTTCTCCAAACATTCATTGCACTGATTGATGATTTATGAAAGCAGAATCTGTTATTAACTTTGTTTTGTTTTGACATTTGGGAATCTATTCAGTGCACCCTTGCATTATGGTCTGTCTCCGTGACTTTCCAGACAGGTCTTGGATGGCCAACACAAACAACCAATCCCCGTAGTTGGGCAGCAGGCGTCACGGCAACCCAAAACGGGCCACAGCAACCGAAAGAGTCGACACCGAGCACCAGCCCCATCCACTGTTCGTCCGACCATAGTAAATTTTTCCAGACTGGAAAACATGTCCACAACAATTAACATAGTTTAGAGGCAAAGGCACCTTAGCACTAAGCTGAAACAAGAATGGTAAAGAACAAGAAAAAACCTGACATAAACACACAGTGCAGGAATAAACTCATTAAAGCGAGCCATTTTAGCTGGCTACAAAAGCAAAAGATTGGTTTTGTCTGAGAGATTAGCAATGCTGGAATTTGTCTGGCACCAAGGCAGCCATTAAAAATGTTTGGCACTCACTTGCCTATGCTATGGGTGAAGCTTTTTTACTGAGATCCAGATCTAATAGAAGGGGAATACCAGACATGAACCAGCTTGGAATAGGCCAAAGGAGCGGCTGAAAAGCACAACAGACGTGTTGAGCTGAAAATATGTCTACCTCCATGACAACCTTCACCTTTTATGTGAGTGTTCTCGGGCTTTGAGATGTATGTTATTGAAGGTGGGACATTTTGCGCCGGCATTGTTGAACTTGCTCTTGCAGGTGGTAGGTGCACATGTCAACAAGACATCTGATCACAGATTATATATGCATAACAGGTTTGGGTTTCTAAAAACAGCCTGGTCACAGTGCACCAAAAATAAAAAGGCTGAAGAGTGAGAGAGAGAAAAAAAATGGTTGGTTGTCTGGTTCCAATTCTCCTGGCTCATTGTTAGCAGAACACAGGGGCCGGCTGTGTATTGTGGTAGAAAACTAAAGCTTTGTCAGCCTCTAGCTTTCACACATTGTCCAGAAGTGTGGCAGAGATGCTGAGGTGGGACTTACAGTAAAGAATTTACAAGCTGTAAGTGGTGGTTTTGACATTTTACTTTTGTCCCCATAGGAGAGCACTTTTTGGTTTCAGGTAGATCCCTTTGGTGGTTAAAAAATGTATATTTAGAACCTTTTTGTGGTGAAACGGTTCCACGTAGAACCTTGTATAAGTGAAAGGGTTCCACTTGGAACCAACAATAATTATTTTCAGAAGGTTCTCCTATGGGGATAATTGAAGAACCCTTTATAGATCTAAGTAGTACCTTCTTTTCTAAGAGATTATTTTACCGACCTTTCACAGACTGTTGATATGGAACAGCAGCAACCAGGGGTAAAATGAGGGATAAACATTGCTCAACCTCTGTCTCCGTTCCTACCTTTCTAACTCCTTTCGTCTTTTCACGTGGCTCCTGCCCTTCTCTCTGTCATCTAGCTCCACTCTTTCCCCTCTCCCATCCATCTCTCTCTCCTCCCTCCTTTCCCCGCCGTTTTCATCTTCTCTCTAATATCTTCCTCCTCCCTTGTTTCATCTCTCCTCTCACCCCCTCCTTTTTTATCTTCCTTATCTCCCATGTTCTCTACTCCCTCTTCATCTCTCTTCACTTCTCTGCCCTTTTCCTCTCCTCTCTCTTCACGTTCCCTCTCTCCTCTCACTGAGATGTGAAGAGCATTGCCCTCTATGTTGGCTCCAGAACAAGCGCTGGCCTTGTGAGGCTCTGTTTGCTCTCCTAGATGTTTTCTCACATAGCAGTGTTTCACAGCCTGCCCTGGCAGATCACACCTCCCTGTGTGTGTTTGTGTGTGTGTGTATGTTTGTGTGTGTGTGTTTGCGTACACTCAAACCAGGCCTATGCATTCGTTCTTAATACTTGCTGTTGGTAAATGTCATAGGTGTGTGATTGTGTGTGAACACACACCTATGTGTTTGTGTTTCTGTGAGTATTTACTTGTTTGTGTGTGTGTGTGTGTGTGTGTGTGTGTGTGTGTGTGTGTGTGTGTGTGTGTGTGTGTGTGTGTGTGTGTGTGTGTGTGTGTGTGTGTGTGTGTGTGTACCCTTGCTCACAGAAGAACTAACGGACCAAGGCATGCATTGCTTTCCTGTTTTCTCTATCAACAAACGGAAAATGAACTTCTCCAGCTTTTTAGATTTTATTGGAATTGTTTGAGAAAATTAAAATCAGCAAATTAACATATCGCAAAAATACTCCACCACAAGCGGCTGTAAAACGGACAAATACCTCCCAAAAATGACTTATGTTTGTCAACGAGCATCAATATGGTTAATAGTCCATAATCATAAATTACATACTTAAAATGAACTGTATAATTTTAATGATATGTCAGTGAGGGTTTCTTTTTTTAAGCACCAATAAGATTGCAGCAAAAACATGAGGCAGCTGGTCACATCTTACTACATTTAGTCTTTTGAAATATAGATTGTACTCCTGTAAGCATCAATATACAGTATGAGTCTTTCCACACATATAGGATCTTAATTTGAGCCAGTTTGCTACAGCAGGAAAATAATCCAACAGCAACAGAAAATGTGAATCATTATTTGGATTATAATTAATGGACTTTTTTGTATGGGCTGATACATTTTTCATAAGGGAGAATCAAGTCTGATATTTCTAAGTGGAAAGCCTTTTTAAACCTCAAATACACTAAAAGTTTAATATCAGGAAAGTTATCCTGCAACAGGGGGATCAAATTAAGATCCTATATCTGTAGTAAGATCCCATGAGAACTCACTCTCTGAGGCAGATGGCTGCCAGAAATGTCCCATACCTGTCCTGAGTAAAATCAGTTCTAGATGAGGTCTTTATTCTGTGTGACAGGAATTATTGGCTATCCATCATTCTGAAGCTACAGCTAGCAGGACTTCAAATATACATGCCACTCTACAAATTGCATAAAACTTCACACTTCTGAGCAAAAAAGTTTTAATTTCTGGGTACTTTTGGAAGAGGGCGATCTAAACACATACTTTAATACAAATGAATATGAATCAGACTAAATACCATGTAGTATGTTGCCCATGTCATGGCATTTGTAAATACTTGCAAAGTGCATGTTTCTCTGATAAGTATGAGCTGAGTTTAATGCTAAATTTGATGATATATTCATCAGACAGAATAGGATTGCTGGAGCTAAACCAACAATGGTGGCTTTAGAAAAAATGTAGAACTGCATTTCAAGGTAAAGGAACAATATTTCAAAGTTGATCATACCGTCATTGCGGAATTCTGTTGTTGAATATTTGGCCAATTCCAATTCTGGGAAACAAAAAAATAACGTGATTAATGGCAGGAAAGATGCCATTAGCCTTGTCTGAGGCAAAACACTTCCATATGAGGTACTGTGACCCAGGTTCCAGACAAACTGTACAGTCCAATGCACAACAACGCACTGCAAATAGAAGATTTTGACATTTATCTTATCTTTTATCACCATGTACTGCACACACAAGAGAGAGAGACCTATAACTCTCTCAGGGCTGAGATGGAATCCATGTTAGCGAAGCGAAGCGAAAATATCTGGGAGGGTCACAGAAACTACACTCAGGGAAAAATAGCACACATCACATGGATCAAAACGTGTGATACGGAGCCAATGAGGTTCATCTGACCAAGAACATTCCTAAATTGTGTGTGTGTGTTCTTCATTTATCACGCTCCATCTGAAAAAGTTCAGTTCTGAGATGCCAGAGAGTTGCAGTTAGCATTCCCAGACTCAAATTAATCAGGACATTTACCACAAAAGGACCTAAGGGACTGGCATTTTCCTAGGTACTTTTGGCCTTCGACACGAGAGAACCACGACACTGTACACGAAACTTGACAAGTCTGGCGTCTAGCAATTCTAATCAGACTAGGTTCAGGCCTCATTTGCTTAAAAATACATGCTTAATTATATTTTAACGAGAGGTACATCTCAAGAGCTGTTCAAATAATGACACAGCGGTTTAAATCACCTCCATTTCAAACACTGTTGAGGTGTTTAATAACCGGAGTCCCATCTGTATCTCACCCGGGGTCCGTTGCTCATTTTAAACCTAATAATGTACTGCTCTTCAGACTTTGCTCCGACAGCAATTCAGGTCTGTCAAATATCCCCTCCCAGACAGTTCCCCCGTCTACCCTGCCCACACCTGATCTTATCTGCTGCTACACAATATGGAACATGATGGAGAGACCGACAAAAACAGCACTCTTATGCAACCCAGACTTTTAGAGCACGTTCCCTAATCGGAACAGTGAATGGCCACAGTCAGACAGACAGGGGATTTCAGGAGTGCAGCCAAAAGGCGAGAAAGCAGATCAGCAGATCAGATTTGCATGTAAGATGAAGATTTTGAGCTTTTAGTGATATTAGTCCCATAGAGGCGTCTGTATTACACAGATTTCACAAGATGGCTAACTGCTTATGCAACTGGGGAGTGGGGACACAGTGCAAAGTCTCTGCATATTAAGTCAACTCCTCAAATCCCTATTAATTACAACCTGCCCATAGAGACTCATTCAGTTGACGATCTTTCTATCTGAACAACAAGCTGAGTATGAACCATCTTTTATGATCAGGTGTGTAACAAGTTCCATGATAAAGCAACGATTCCCCTTTGGTAATTTTCTCAAAATTCTCTAGCAAAGGTAGACTATTTCTGACATCTTGAAACAGACACCTGCACCTAACTAAGCTGACAAAAAGCTACACACTTTGAGGTTTGGTTCTGAAACCAGCACACTAACGTGACAACTCTCAGACACCGACACAGGACTCCATTTTAGTAATACACACAGACTACTTTTAGCTTTCCCCCAACCCTCCACTCCACCACCCTATTTGAAAAAACAGAGTGCTCTTACTGCAGCTCCGGCAGAGTGATCCGGCTGGGCTTTTATGAGATACTGGTGTGGGGCTGGCGGCAGGAAGACTGACCGGCTTGTGGGGAGGACAGAGGAGCCATTTTGTTGCCCCTATCCCATCACTGAGCCCCTTCAAATATGAATTCATAAACTCCCAGAGCCATTACTCCACATCAAACACAGACCTCGTAGGAAAAGCACTGAGCTGATGCATCTAGGAAAGAAAATAGAGAGAAACGGGTAAACAGGACTATGTGCAGACAGAAATTCATGAAAATATTGATGTTCTAAATATATTCAGAGGAGTCACTGGTTTTGTGGAATAGTGTCGGAATGATGATTTAAAGCAAAAGCACTTGAAAAGATTTTGAAATGAGCAGCTGCATCTTGGAAGTTCCAAGTGTGAAAATGTATTTTACTGAACAAAAAAAACATAAAACGCAACATGCAACAATTTCAAAGATTTTACTGAGTTACAGTTCGTGTAAGGAAATGAGTCAATTGAAATAAATTCATTAGGCCCTAATCTATGGATTTCACATGACTGGGAATACAGATCTGTTGGTCCCTTAAAAGGTAGGGGCGTGGATCTGAAAACCAGTCGGTATCTGGTGTGACCACCATTTGTTTCTGTAAGTCGCTCTGGATAAGAGCATCTGCTAAATGACTAAAATGTCAAAAGTAAATGTCTGCTTAGTATGCAGGCAATGGAAGAATAAGGGACATTTGTGTACAGATCCTTGCTGCAAGGGGCCGTGCTTTATCATGCTGAATCATGAGGTGTTGGTGGGGGATGAATGGCATGACAATGGGCCTTAGGATCCCATCCCTGTATCTCTGTGCATTCAAATTACCATAGTTAAATGCAGTTGTGTTTGTTATCCATAGTTTATGCCTGCCCATATCATAACCCCACCACCACGGGGACATCAGCAAACCGCTCGCCCACACGACGCCATGCACCTTGTCTGCCATCTGCCTGGTACAGTTGAAACCAAGATTTATCAGCGAAGAGAACACTTCTCCATCGCGCCAGTGGTCATCAAAGGTGAAATTTGCCTACTGAAGTCGGTTACGACGCCAAACTGCAGTCAGGTCAAGATCCTGATGAGGACGACGAGCATTCAGAAGAGCTTCCCTGAGACGGTTTCTGACGGTTTGTGCAGAAATTCTTCAGTTGTGCAAACCCACAGTTTCATCAGCTGTCCAGGTGGCTGGTCTCAGACGATCCTGCAGGTGAAGAAGCTGGATGTGGAGGTCCTGGTTTGGCGTGGTTACATGTGATCTGTGGTTGTGATGCCAGTTGGACGTACTGACAAATTCTCTAAAACAACATTGGAAGCGGCTTATGGTAGAGAAATTAACATTCTATTCACTGGCAACAGCTCTAGTCAGCACGCCAAGGCATATACATCTGTTCTGCCTTCACTTAGATTATTCTGATTTGTTTTTACTTCAACATCTTTTACTCCCAAGTCAATTTTAATCAATTTAACCAATTCTCATTATGGAGAAACCATCCACATTTTGAAATGACAATATATGCAGAGTTTACAAAACATTAGGAAAAACCTTCCTAAAATTGAGTTGCACCCCCATTGCACTCAGAACAGCCTCAATTTGTCAGGGCATGGACTCTACAAGGTGTAGAAAGCACTCAACAGGGATGCTGGCCCAATGCTTCCCACAGTCGTGTCAAGTTGGCTGGATATTTTTGGGGTGGGTTACCATTCTTGATTCTTGAAAAACACAATGATGTGTATAAACCCTTTTGCTGATGCTTTGTACAGTATGGCCATTGAGAGGCTTCGAAGCCACCGGTCAACCATTTTGGCACTCCCCGGTAGGAGCAGGTAGGAATGAACAGAATTCTGGAGTATTTCAAGGAAATGTTTCAAGGACAAAATTACATGTATTTTGTAGTGGGGACAATAACATGAGTAATCTAAAAAATAAAAAATGCTTTAAGGTAAATACCTTTTCATTCAAATTTGTATTCATAAACTGGGTGGTTCGAGCCCCGGACTGCTGATTGGCTGACAACCATGGTATATCAGATCGTATACCACGGGTATGACAAAACCTTTATTTTGAGTGCTCTAATTACATTGGTAACCAGTTTATAACAGCAATAAGGTACCTCGGGGGTTTGTGGTATATGGCCAATATACCACGGCTAAGGGCTGTATCCAGACACTCTGTGTTGAGTCATGCATAAGATCAGCCGTCAGCTGTGGTATATTGGCCATAGACCACACCCCCTCATGCCTTATTGCTTAAGCATAGCTCAAGGAATATCATTTAAAGTATGCATTAAGTTGTCTGTAATAGAATACATGTGGCAATAATGAATGTAGATATTAATAATTGCATTTCTATAGCTTCCAAAATATTGGGGGAGTGCCAATGTGGAATTATAGTGAATTCAATACAGCTCCCCCTATTAGTCATCTAGTATATATATATAAATAATTGGAACCCTGCAGCGTTGCAGTTCGGTGAACCTGGCACCTATTACTATACCCCATTCAAAGGCACTTACATATTGTTTCTTGCCTATTCACCCTCTGAATGGCACACATGCACAATCAATGTCTCAATATTGTCTCAAGGCTTAAAAATCCTTCTTTAACCTGTCTCCTCCTCTTCATCTACACTGATTGAAGTGGATTTAACAACGGACATCAATAACGGCTCATAGCTTTCACCTGGATTCACCTGGTCAGTCTATGTCATGGAAAGAGCCCTCAGTATAACACCATTTAACATCATGTTAACAACTTAATTGGTTCAAAGACTTAAAAAAAATGCCACCAGGCATTTGTACATTCCCATATCCCCATATGAAAACAATATACAGGATAATCTTGTATTTTACATCAGAGGTAGCCAACATTTTGGGTAGGATGTATAGGCTATAAAGCCGCTAATATTCTTTGGTGGTAGGTATGGGTATGCTAACCTCGCTATCCCTCTCAAGTGTTTGGATGTCACTATGTCCTTTTTTTGCAGGTGTTTAACTTCCATGTTCAGCCGACCTGAAAGTTGAAAGGACTTCCACTATGTCAATAGCCTTTCATGCGTTAAACTAGGGTGTGTCATTCATTTTTTTTTAGATCCACTGAAGTGGACACGCTAACCAGGACAACGAATAGAATAACAGACAACATAAACATCACTGCCTCGGAACATAAGGCTGTTGTGTCTCTAGTGGGTTTTTTTTTCTCTCTTCTCAGAAGCCTTGAATTCAGAAAATTTGTCCAAACTTGCTAGCCCACTATCTCTGTGCTCAGTCAAGGCTTTCGCTCCCCACAGATTCCCATTTCAGCCGAGAATGTCTCAGTCATTAATGTAGTTTGGCGTGACAGATTTATGCTTTAAATATAAGGGACATTACAATATGAGAGCAAGGCAGAAATTAAAGGAGGCAACGGAGGAGAGCAAGAGGATGAATGTGATTAAGATGAGGAGGCCCAAGTGGAAGAAGATTAAAGAGAGAGAGAGATTTACACGCGAGGAAAGGAGGAAAGGAGAAGGTGGCACTGGTGAATCTGATTGGACAGGCGTTTCTCTCAAACACTCTGCGGTTTGCTTAATTAAAAGCATCCATCCTTTCTGCAGAGCATCAGACCTTTTACTTTTCTTCACTGTCAGGTGGAAGAGACAAAGTGGACACCGACAGCGAATGTGTGGGGTCTCTATAAAAGGCACTGGTTTGTGGCTAACGCCATACGTTGTCGTTGATTTGTTGCTACTGTTTGATATGCAAAAGACCTACATGCCAGATCTGGTGATGCACAGCTAATTGGCTCGGTGGGATGCGAAGTCGGATCTGGAGGCATCGTGTCCTATTGAGCTTGAAACCTGTGTGTCCCTGGTTCATTTCTAAAAGCACATTGGCTAAGGTTTTACAACATGGCATCCCTTGGCTTGTCCCAGCAGGGGCACCGAACATGCAGGCTGCCAAAACATCCCGTTCTGGATGGGGTGCTGGCTCGCCCCACTCCTCCCCTCCTGCGAACCAAATACATCACAGACTATCTCTTCAAGGTTGACCTCCTTGTGAACTGTTGGCTTTTGAGAGCTGTTTAGATAGCAGAGGCAGAAAACAAATGTACCAATGCTTCAAAGGGGGATATTAATATTACGAGTGCACACTCTATCTCAGTCTTAAAGTATGTCAAGAGGGTGATTAGAGGTCAAAACGTTGGAGGAAATCACACTCACTGGACGAGATGGCGTTTGCTCAGGCATACCATAAAAACACATCTGTTAACTTCTGTAGCAAGAGCATAATCTACAAGCTGTATATCTCTTACTAAAATATTTCATTCTGGAAGACTACCACTTTGACACACAGAGCAAAGGACCAGCATGAAAAGGTTGTAGCTAGCCGTGGTTACCGTCCATGACTGACATGACACCAGAGTCATCACCAGGTCTGATGGGTTACTGTGACACCCCACAGAGATAGTGAGAAGGACAAATACAAAGACAGGAAGAAAGAGAGAGTAAAGACAGTGTGAGCAGACCTCGGAGACAAAAAGCACCTTGGGACGCAGTAGGCAGGAAATTAAGTCAACAGTCTGACTCCTTTCCTCCCCTAAAGATCCTAGAAAATGCCTATCGCAGCCGTGGGGCCATGGTTCTTTGCTTTCTCCATTCTGCTTCGGGGGAGTTAGCAAGCAAGTTTTTAATGAAACAGACACTAAAATTAGATGAGAAAAATGAACTGGAGCTGTGGACTGTGGCACCAGATATGAAAACATAGAATCAAAGGAATAGAACAAATGTTTGTACAAACACAGATATGCATGCAATGCATGGTAGTTTTAAAAAATGAATGGGATTTAATAGACTTTGTAGCAGTGAATCTGAGTTTCGGAGTTTTCATTAATCATGTTCTGAGGTAAACGCTCATGCAAATGTTACATGTTTTCTCTCTCTCTCTCTCGCTCTCTCGCTCTCTCTCTCTCTCTCTCTATATATATATATATATATATATATATTTTTTTATATATATTTTTATTTATTTATTTTTTCACGTCATGTTGAAGGATATTAAAGCCATATTTTTAGATTGGGAAGAACGAGCTAAACAACAAACTTCAGTAGAGGAAGCCAATGATGGTTCAGCCAGGGCTTTTTGGTAGAAGAAGATGAGCATCCCACAGATGGGCTAGTGAAAGTGTGCAGATTAATGATTACTCTAACTTGGCCAAAACAGAAAGATAAAAACGTATCCCAGGAAGAGAAGCACATCAGATGTCTGGCAGAGGGAGGGGAAACGCAGGAAAATATGTCATCATTCATGCTGTTCACTGGACCTCATGCAAATCAAATCAAAAATCCAATCAAAGTTCATTGGTCGCTACACAGATTTCCAGATGTTATTGCAGGTGCAGCGAAATGCTTGTGTTTCCAGCTCCAACAGTGCAGTAATACCTTAGCAAAAAAAATAAAAAAATACACACATTAATAAAAGAAAAAGAAAAAAAGAATTAAGAAATATCAGAGCGAGCAACATCAGAGACCGGAATATAAATATATACAGGGTTGGGTAGGTTACTTTCTACATGTAATTCGTTACAGTTACTAGTTATCTCTCCAAAATTGTAATCAATAAAGTCATTTTTGGTTTACCCAAACTCAGTAACGTAATCTGATTACATTCAGTTACTTTTAGATTTACTTTCCCCTTAAGAGTTCTGGTTCACCAACTACTTCTCAGATAGAGTTCAGTGTGCCAAATTGGCGGGCCTTTTGTCTGGACCTCTGGCAGTTTCTATGGGGGTGCCACATTGTTCAATTCTCGGCCCGACTCTCTCTCTGTATATATCAATGATGTCGCTCTCATCATCTGCACATCTATCACTCCAGTGTTAATGCTACATTTGAATTATTTCGCCTTTATGGCCTATTTATTGCCTACCTCCCTAGTCTTCTACATTTGCACACAATGTATATAGATTTTTCAATGTTGTTCTATTATGTTAGTGACTGTACCTTTGTTTATGTGTACCTCTGTGTTGTTGTTTTTGTCGAACTGCTTTGCTTTATCTTGGCCAGGTCATAGTTGTAAATGAGAACTTGTTCTCAACTGGCCTACCTGGTTAAATCAAGGTGAAATAAAAAAATAATAAAGAAAAAAGAGGCATTAGAAGAAGACAAAAATGTATGTTACCAATTATTTTATTTTTATTTATTTATTTCACCTTTATTTAACCAGGTAAGCAAGTTGAGAACAAGTTCTCATTTACAATTGCGACCTGGCCAAGATAAAGCAAAGCAGTTCGACACATACAACGACACAGAGTTACACATGGAGTAAAACAAACATACAGTCAATAATAGAGTAAAAAAAACAAGTCTATATACAATGTGAGCAAATTAGGTGAGAAGGGAGGTAAAGGCAAAAAAGGCCATGGTGGCAAAGTAAATACAATATAGCAAGTAAAACACTGGAATGGTAGTTTTGCAATGGAAGAATGTGCAAAGTAGAAATAAAAATAATGGGGTGCAAAGGAGCAAAATAAATAAATAAATTAAATACAGTTGGGAAAGAGGTAGTTGTTTGGGCTAAATTATAGGTGGGCTATGTACAGGTGCAGTAATCTGTAAGATGCTCTGACAGTTGGTGCTTAAAGCTAGTGAGGGAGATAAGTGTTTCCAATTTAAGAGATTTTTGTAGTTCGTTCCAGTCATTGGCAGCAGAGAACTGGAAGGAGAGGCGGCCAAAGAAAGAATTGGTTTTGGGGGTGACTAGAGAGATATACCTGCTGGAGCGTGTGCTACAGGTGGGAGATGCTATGGTGACCAGCGAGCTGAGATAAGGGGGGACTTTACCTAGCAGGGTCTTGTAGATGACATGGAGCCAGTGGGTTTGGCAATTAAATTACATCTATCGCAGGAGAAAACCAATGTTAAAGTTTACATAGCTGGACATGTATGGATGTTACATTTTACTTTATGGGTTGGTGATGTAGGCTTCTTCTAACCCATCCCTTTCTACTACATATAATAATATGACGAAATGATATCTTTACATTATTATGTATAATTTAAAAGTCCAAAAATGGATGTAGCAACTCCAGATTGCCTCTTTAAGTCTATCAAAAGTGTGCAAGTTTGAGCATGTCGCCATTACGCCTTTTGATTCGTTTTTTTTTATCAGAATGAATTAGATTGAGCAATAAAAGCCCCACTTTTATTCCATAGGCTGGGATCCACACTATGCAGCTGTTGTTCCATAGGCTGGGATCCGCACTATGCAGCTGTTGTTCCATAGGCTGGGATCCACACTATGCAGCTGTTGTTCCATAGGCTGGGATCCACACTATGCAGCTGTTGTTCCATAGGCTGGGATCCACACTATGCAGCTGTTGCAAGAGCGCATTTCTTTACTGACTGTCCACTGGTTTCAAAAACAATGATTGGCAGCTTAAAGTTCTTGAATTCAACCATTATTGGGTTCAAATACACATTTAGATATGTGAACAGCCATCCACAACAACCACAATCCATAAGGCGCAAATAGCTAAATGAGGGAGCAGCAGTGTGATTCACATCAATGTGCTATGTAGATATCAATAATACGTTTTATCCGGATCGCCATAGATGACACCACTGCTGTCGTCCTTACCTCCAAGCGTTTTTTCAAGTTGGATAATCTTTGGATGCCGACAGCAGTCGCACCATTGGAAGACAAAATATCCCATAATGATAGATATAATAGACATTTTTTAAAGTTTATTAAAAATCAAAAACTGAAATATTACATTTACATATGTGTTCAGACCTTTTACTGAGAACCTTTGGCAGCGATTACAGCCTCGAGTCTTCTTGGCACACATGTCTTTGGGGAGTTCCTCCCATTCTTCTCTGCAGATTCTCTCAAGCTCTGTCAGGTTGGATGGGGAGCGTCGTTGCACAGCTATTTTCAGGTCTCTCCAGAGATGTTCGACCGGGTTCAAGTCCAGAATCTGGGTTGGCCACTCAAAGACATTCAGAGACTTGTCTGAAAGCCACTCCTGCATTGTCTTGGCTGTGTACTTAGGGTTGGTGTACTGTTGGAATGTGAATCTTCGCTTCAGCCTGAGGTCCTGTGTGCTCTGAAGCAGATTTTCATCAAGGCTCTCTCTGTACTTTGCTAAATTAATCTTTCCCTCGATCCTGACTAGTCTCCCAGTCCCTGCCCCTGCCCCTGAAAAACATCCCCACAGCATGAAGGGTCTGAATGTTAGAGTCGTGTGTATAGGTGGCAGGGAAGTCAGGCGCAGGAGTGTCAAACGGAGTGTAAAATGGAGTCTTTTAATGAATGTCCACGTAACATGCTCCATAACACTAATAAGAATAGAATATAAACAAACATGGGTACGAGGACCCGTCGAGCACCTATACAATAAACACAACACTGACAATAAACAATCTCTGACAAAGACATGAGGGGAAACAGAGGGTTAAATACACAACAGGTAATGAATGGGATTGAAAACAGGTGTGTGGGAAGACAAGACAAAACCAATGGAAAATGAAAAATGGGTCAATGATGGCTAGACGACCGGTGACGTCGACCGCCGAGCACCGCCTGAACAAGGAGAGGCAACGACTTCGGTAGAAGGTGTGACACTGAATGCTGACATAAATAAGGCATTTTTATTTTTTATATACATTTGCAAAAAAAAATATTATAAATTCTACATTTTCGCTTTGTCATTATCGGGTATTGTGTGTATGTTGGTATTGTGTGTAGATTGATAAGGAAAAAAGTAGAATGCTGTAATGTAACAAAATGTGGAAAAGAGAAAGGGGTCTGAATACTATCCGAATGCGTGTGTATATGTTTTTACAATTTTCTACAATGTAGAATAATAGTTAAGACATCAAAACTATGAAATAACACATATGGAACCATGTAGTAACCAAAAAAGTGTTAAACAAATCAAAATCAAAATGTGAAATTCTTCAAAGAAGCCACACTTTGCCTTGATGACAGCTTTGAACACTCTTGGCATTCTCTCAACCAGCTTCACCTGGAATGCTTTTCCAACAGTCTTGAAGAATTTCCCACATATGCTGAGCACTTGTTGGCTGCTTTTCATTCACTCTGTGGTCCAACTCATCCCAAACCATCTCAATTGGGTTGAGGTAGTGTGATTGTGGAGGCCAGGTCATCTGATGCAGCACTCCATCACTCTCCTTCTTGGTCATATAGCCGCCCCTACACAGCCTGGACATGTGTTGGTTCATTGTCCTGTTGAAAAACTAATTATAGTCCCACTAAGCACAAACCAGATGGGATGGCGTACCGCTGCAGAATGCTGTGGTAGCCATGCTGGTTAAGTGTGCCTTGAAATCTCTATAAATCACAGACAGTGTCACCAGCAAAGCATCCCCACACCATCACACCTCCTCCTCCATGCTTCACGGTGGGAACCACACATGCAGAGATCATCCGTTCATCTACTCTGTGTCTCAGAAAGACATGGTGGTTGGAACCAACAATCTCAAATTTGGACTCATCAGACCAAAGGACAGATTTCCACTGGTCTTAAAGTCCATTACTAGTTTTTCTTGGCCCAAGCAAGTCTCTTCTTATTGGTGTCCTTTAGTAGTGGTTTCTTTGCAGCAATTTGACCCTGAAGGCCTGATTCACACAGTCTCCTCTGAACCGTTGATGTTGAGTTGTGTCTGTTACTTGAACTCTGTGAAGCATTTATTTGGGCTGCAATTTCTGAGGCTGGTAACTCTAATGAACTTATCCTCTGCAGCAGAGGTAACTATGGGTCTTCCTTTCCTGTGGTGATCCTCATGAGAGCCAGTTTCATCATAGCAATTTTCCAGATCAAATAAAATAAAATACTATTTTATTGGTCACATACACATGGTTAGCAGATGTTAATGCGAGTGTAGCGAAATGCTTGTGCTTCTAGTTCCGACAGTGCAGTGATATCTAACAAGTAATCTAACAATTTCACAACAACTACCTTATACACACAAGTGTGAAGAGATGAATACGAATATGTACATATAAATATATGGATGAGCGATGCCCGTGCGGCATAGGCAAGATACAGTAGATGGTAAAGAGTGCAGTATATACATATGAGATGAGTAATGTATGGTATGTAATCATTATATAAGGTGGCATTGTTTAAAGTGACTAGCCATGCATTTATTGCATCCAATTATTAACTATTAAAGTAGCTAGAGATTTGAGTCAGTATGTTGGCAGCAGCCACTCAATGTTAGTGATAACTGTTTAACAGTCTGATGGCCTTGAAATTGAAGCTGTTTTTCAATCTCCCGGTCCCAGTTTTGATGCACCTGTACTAACCTCTCCTTCTGGATGATAGCGGGGTGAACAGGCTCGGATGGTTGTTGTCCTTGATGATCTTTTTGGCCTTCCTGTGACATCGGGTGATGTAGGTGTCCTGGAGGGCAGGTAGTTTGCCCCCGGTGATGCGTTGTGCTGACCGCACTACCCTCTGGAGAGCCTTGACTGACCTTCATGTCATAAGGTAATGATTGACTGTCGTTTCTCTTTTCTTATTTGAGCTGTTCTTGCCATATGGACTTGGTCTTTTACCAAATAGGGCTATCTTCTGTATCCCACCCCTACCTTGTCACAACACAACAGATTGGATCAAACGCATTAATTAAGAAGGAAATAAATTCCACAATTTAACTTTTAACAAGGCACACCTGTTAATTTGAAATATATTCCAGTTGACTACCTCATAAAGCTGGTTGGGAGAATGCCAGGGTGGCTACTTTGAAAAATCTCAAATATATCTTGATGTGTTTAACACTTTTTTTGGTTATTAATATGATTCCATGTGTTATTTCATAGTTTTGAATTCTTCACTATTATTATACAATGTAGAACATAGTAAAAATAAAGAAAAAACATTGAATTAGTGTGACCAAACTTCTGACTTGTACTGTATATATATATATATATATATATATATATATATATATATATATATATCTCACCTCCTTCCCTGTAGGCTGTTACATCGTTGTTGGTAGTCAGGCACTGTTGTGTCATCAGCAAACTTGATGATGGCGTTGGAGATGTGTGTGGACACGCAGTTATGGGTAATAAGAAATGCACCAAGGGAAAAGACAGACAGGCTAAGCTAAGGGAATGGACCTCCATCCCTGCTGAAAAGTATTCTTTCTGACAGACTTTCATATTGAGTTATTAGTTAGCTAGCTAGGATTGTATGGCATCGAGAATATGTGAAAAGGAAAAGGAGAGAACATTTTTTTCCTGTTGATTGGTTTTAATGACTCTAATTAGCCAGTAATGAATTCTTAATTATTGAAAACTTTCATTAATATAGTCTGGCCAATCAACAAATAAATACACCTATTAGGATTGAGATTGCAGTGTTTTTTCGTGGAATTTCAATGAACTTGTTAAATGTGTAAAACATTTTTGAAGTTAAGTTTTATTGCCACATGTAGAAGTGTACTTGTACATGTGACAATAAAACTTGAAACTTCAAAAATACTGTTTTTACACATGCCTTTCCTGCAAACTCTTTCCCAACAATGCAGTTATAAATTTCAGTAGTACTATAAAATAAATTAAGGTAGAACAAAAACACATGAGCATTAGAAATAAGAAGAACACAAGACAGTAAGTCAGCTATATACAGTGTCAGTTCCAGGGTCAGTGCCAATACCATATTTACAATGTGCGGGGATACTGGAGTAGTAGAGGTTGATATGTATAGGGTGTATAAGGTGACTAGGCATTAGGATATGTATGATAAACAGAGTGAAAGCAGCTTTGAATTGAATGTGAGTGTGTGTGTGTGTGTGCCACTTTGAAATGTATGCCAAACCAAAACCATTGATTTCAAAGTGTAACAAACCATAGGACTCTATGCACAAGGACTTTGATCAATTTACACCGAAATTTCACAAAAACACATTTACTGGAAGGACTGTGCAGATGCAAATTTTGTTAACAGAATTACGGTAAAATCTGCCTCCGTTTTTTATGTGACCATGTTTTCCAAAAACATGAAATATTTGCTCAGCGTTAAGATTCAAAGACGTCTGCAGAAAGAATAAGGGTGTCAGCTATGACATGACACGTGGAGTTTGAAAAACAAATATTTTGATGATGCAATAAATATAACAAATGTTTAGATTATTGAGCTACAGTAGGTAAAGTGGATTTGCATCCGGTAACGGAATTACGGTAACGGAATTACGGTAACGGAATTACATGATGGACTGTATAATTATGGATATGAATATCATCCTCTTCATGGTGATGTATCCTGAATAGGTACACAGAGGTAAAAAAAAAATGCAATATCCTTATTTTGGTATTATTCTACACACTGGCTATTATTGTAATGACCTCCACCACAAACAAAACCACATTTGGTTGGTCTGGACCAGACCAAATCGGAAACAATCATAGACGTCTGGTGTTTCACATGTTTGGACATCACACTACAGCACAGCACAACAGAGTTCAGTACAGTACAGTCAAGTAGATATGTTCAGTACAGTGCATTATACTGTACTCTACTCTAGTGTGTTCTACTGTCCTGTACTCAGACAATAGAACAAGCACCACTGAGAGCAACAGCTGTTCCGGAGACGTCTATGTGATCACATTCTCCGTTGTGGAGCACCAAATCTGCCGTAATTAGTAATAAATGAATAAATAAATGCACACATAAATAGATAAATACATGAATAAATAAATACATGCACATATAAATAGATCAATAAATAAATGCACACATAAATAGATAAATACATGAATAAATAAATACATGCACATATAAATAGATCAATAAATAAATGCACACATAAATAGATAAATACATGAATAAATAAATACATGCACATATAAATAGATCAATAAATAAATGCAAACATAAATACATAAATAAATAAATAAATGAATGAATGCACAAATAAATCGATAAATAATTAAGCGCACTTTCTTTCATTTATATTATTTCTTCATTAATTGATGTATTTCCTCCCTCAATATGATCTTTTTTTTTTTTTTAGATCAAATTGACTATATGCTGCTGTGCCACAAGCGCGCACCATAAAAACACACAGAAATAACAAATGGAACATTGCCCTTGCTTGATGTAGAAACAGGTGAACAGTTTCGGGAACTGTGAGCCATTCACTAATCAAATCAAATCAAATCTCATTGTATTTGTCACATGCGTTGAATACAACAGGTGTAGACCTTACAGTGAAATGCTTACTTACAAGCCCTTAACCAACAATGCAGTTTTATGAAAATACCTACAAAAAAAGTAAGCAATGAAAAATAACAATTAATTAAAGAGAAGCAGTAAAATAACAATAGCAGGGCAATAGACAGGGGGTACCGGTACAGAGTCAATGTGCGGGGGCACAGCTGTCGAGGTAATTGAGGTAATATGTCCATGTAGGTAGAGAGTAGCAGCAGCGTAGAAGGGGGTATAGAGGTCCTAGATGGCAGGAAGCTAGATTGCCCCTGTGATGTACTGGGCCGTACGCACTACCCTCTGTAGTGCCTTTTGGTCAGAGGACGAGCAGTTACCATACCAGACAGTGATGCAACCCATCAGGATGCTCTCGATAGTGCAGCTGTAAAATCTTTTGAGGATCTGAGGACCCATGCCAAATATTTTCTGTCTCCTGAGGGGGACTAGGTTTTGTTGTGCCCTCTTCTTGACTGTCTTGGTGTGCATGGACCATGTTAGTTTGTTGGTGAGAGGAATTTGAAGCTCTCAACCTGCTCCACTACAGCCCATCTGTGAGAATGGGGCATGCTCATACACAGGAGGATTACATTACGGGAAAAACAGAGCTCCGAATAGAAGGGTGTCATAAAACAAACAATACCTCACAATGATGGGGTGCAAAGAACAGAACTAAATAGCGTGTGATAATGACATACAGGTGTGTGAACAGGTGATCAGAATTCAGGTGATTGGGATCTGGAGAGTGAACTGCGTTCAGGGGATCTATGTGTTTGAGAGTATGAGCTGGAAAGTGGGCTGGAAAAGGAGCTGCGTTCAGGAGATCTACATGTTTGAGAGTGTGAGTTGGAAGAAGATGTTACAATACCCCATAATGACAAAGCAAAAACAGGTTTAGACATTTTTGCAAATGTATTCAAAATAAAAAGCAGAAATAACTTATTTCCGTAAGTATTCAGACCCTTTGCTATGAGACTCAAAATTGAGCTCAGGTATATCCTGTTTCCATTGATCATCCTTGAGATATTTCCTCAATTTGATTGGAGTCCACCTGTTTTAAATTCAATTGATTAGACATGATTTGGAAAGGCACACACGCATGTCAGAGCAAAAACCAAGCCATGAGGTCAAAGGAGACAGGATTGTGTCGAGGCACCGATCTGGGGAAGTGTACCAAGAAAATGTCTGCAGCATTGAAGGTCCCCAAGAACACAGTGGCTTCCATCATTCTTAAATGGAAAAAGTTTGGAACCACCAAGACTCTTCCTAGAGCTGGCCGCCCGGCCAAGCCAAACAATCGGGTGAAAAGGGCCTTGGTCAGGGAGGTGACCAAGAACCCAATGGTCACTCTGACAGAGCTCCAGAGTTCCTCTGTGGAGATGGGAGAGCCTTCCAGAATGACAACCATCTCTGCAGCATTCCACCAATCAGGCCTTTATGCTAGAGTGGCCAGACAGAAGCCACTCCTCAGTAAAAGACACGAGTTTGCCAAAAGGCACCTAAAAGGACTCTCAGACCATGAGAAACAAGATGCTCTGGTCTGATGAAACCAAGATATAACTCTTTGGCCTGAATACTAAGTGCCACGTCTGGAGGAAACCTGGCACCATCCCTTCGGTGAAGCATGGTGACGGCAGCATCATGCTGTGGGATGTTTTTCAGCTGCAGGGACTGTGAGACTAGTCAGGAGTGAGGGAAACATGAACATAGCAAAGTACAGAGATATCCTTGATGAAAACCTGCTCTTGTGCCTTCCAACAGGACAACTACCCTAAGCACACAGCCAAGACAATGCAAGAGTAGCTTCGGGACAAGTCTCTGAATGTCCTTGAATGGCCCAACCAGAGCCTGGACTTGAACCTGATCGAAGATCTCTGGAGAGACCTGGAAATAGCTGTGCAGTGACGCTCCCTATCCAACCTGACAGAGCTTGAGAGGATCTGCAGAAAGAGAAGAATTGGAGAAATTCCCCAAATATAGGTGTGCCAAGCTTGTAGAGTTACCCCCAAGAAGACTTGATGCTGTAATTTCTGCCAAAGGTGCTTCAACAAAGTACCGAGTAAAGGGTCTGAATACTTATGTAAATTAGATATTTAAGTGTTTTAAATTTGCAAACATTTCTAAAAAACTGTTTTATTTTGTCATTATTGGGTATTGTGTGTAGATTTATTGAAAAACTATTGAATCCATTTCAGAATAGCTGTAATAGAGTAACTGAACAAAATGTGGAAAAAGTCAAGGGGTCTGAATACTTTCCGAATGCACTGTACCTCAATCAATCAATCAAATGTTTTATAGAGCCCTTTTTACAACATCAGTTGTCATAAAGTGCTTAGTCATGAAGTGCTTATTAAGAAACAGAGCATAAAACCTTAGAGAGCAAGCAATGCAGATGTAGAGGCACGGTGGCTAGGAAAAACTCCATAGAAAGGCAGGAACCTGGGACAAAACCTAGAGAGGAACCAGGCTCTTCTGGCTTTGCCGGGTTTAGATTATAAGAGTACCTGGCTATTAAGGCCAGATCGTCTTCAAGACGTTCAAACTTTCATAGAAGACCAGCAGCTTCAAATAATAATCATAGTGGTTGTCGAGGGTGCAAGAGGTCAGAAACTCAGGAGTTAATGTCAGTTGGCTTTCTATAGCCGAGCATGTAGAGGTTGAGACAGCATGTGGGGGGAGGGGTCCGGTGAACAGGTCAGTGTTCCATAGCCGCAGGCAGAACAGCAGAAACTGGGTCAGCAACACGACAAAGTGGACTAGGGACGGGGATAGCTAGGAGTCGTCAGGCCAGGTAGTCCTGATGCTTGGTCCTAGGGCTCAGGTCCTCCGTGAGGAGAGAGAGAGAGATGGAATAATTAGAGGGAGCATATATAAGATCACACAGGACACCATATATGACAGGATAATTAATTATATATAACAGACAGACCCTAGCCCCTCAGCATATAGATTATTGCAGCATAGATACAGGAGACTGAGACGGGGGGGATATAACCCCACCCACTTTGGCAAAGCACAGCCCCCCACACCACTGAAGGGATATTAACAGGCCACTAACATACTACCCTGAGACAACGGCCAAACATAGCCCATGAAGCTCTCCCCATCGCACGAGCCCGAGGACAGGAAGGATGGAAGAGCACGAGAAAGCCAGTGACTCCCCGCGTAATAGGGTCAGAGGCAGAGAATCCCAGTGGATAGGGGAGCCGGCCAAGCAGAGACAGCAAGGGTGGTTCGTCACTCAAGTGCCTTGGCGTTCGCCTTAGCACCCCTGGGCCAGACTACACTCAATCATAGGACCTACTGAAGAGATGAGTCTTCAGTAAAGACTTAAAGCTTGAGACCGAGTCTGTCTCTCACATGGATTGGCAGACCATTCCATAAAAATGTAGTTTTATAGGAGAAAGCCTTCAGCGGTTTTCTTATCAATTCTAGGAACAATAAGGCCTGTGTCGTGTGACTGTAGCGTACATGTAGGTATGTATGGCAGAACCAAATCGGTGAGATAGGTACGAGCAAGTCCATGTAATGTTTTGTAGGTTAGCAGTAAAACATTGAAATCAGCCCTAGCCTTAACAGGAAGCCAGTGTAGGGAGGCTAGTACTGAGGTAATATGATCACATTTTGGGGATCTAGTCAAGACTCTAGCAGCCGTATTTAGCACTAGCTGAAGTTTATTTAGTGCCTTATCTGGGTAGCCGGAGAATTGAGCATTTCAGTAGTCTAACCTTGAAGTGACAAAGCATGGATTAGCATTTCACCATCGAATTTGGACAAAATGTTTCTGATTTTTGCAATATTATGAAGATGAAAAAAGGCTGCTCTTGAAATTTTTTGTGTATGTTCATCGAAGGAGAGATCAGTGTCCAGAGTAATGCCAGGTCCTTTACAGTTTTACTTTGGAGAACTGTACAACCATTGAGATATATTTAGAGATCTGACAACAGATCTCTTCATTTGTTGGACCTAGAACTAGCATCTCTGTTTTGTCTGAGTTTAATCTTGTACTGCAGTGGGCTAAATCAGGGTCATACAGAGTGATTATTTAGACAAATATCTGGTGTTTCTATGTCAAACAGTTTTGTAATATTTCCGTCTTCTGTGATGTACAGTACCAGTCAAAAGTTTGGACACACCTGCTCATTCCAGGGTTTTTCTTTATTTGTACTAGTTCCATGTAGAACAATAGTAAACCCATCAAAACTATGAAATAACACATATGGAATCTTATAGTAACCAAAAAAGTGTTTAAAAAATCTAAATATATTTATATTTGAGATTCTTCAAAGTAGCCACCCTTTGCCTTGCACACTCTTGGCATTCTCTCAACCAGATTCATGAGTTAGTCACCTGGAATTAATTTCAATTAACAGGTGGGCCTTGTTAAAAGTTAATTTATGGAATTGATTTCCTTCTTAATGCATTTGAGCCAATCAGTTGTGTTGTAACAACGTAGGGTGGCTATATAGAACATATTTAAAGTTGGTAAAAGACCAAGTCCATATTATGGCAAGAACAGCTCAAATAAGCAAAGAGAAATTACAGTTCATCATTACTTTAAGACATGAAGGTCAGTCAATCTGGAAAAGAATTCTGAAAGTTTCTTCAAGTGCAGTCGCAAAAACCATCAAGCGCTATGAAGAAACTGCCTCTCATGAGGACCGCCACAGGAAAGGAAGACCCAGAGTTACCTCTGCTGCAGAGGATAAATTCATTAGAGTTATCTGCACCTCAGATTGCAGCCCAAATTAATGCTTCACAGAGTTCAAGTAATAGACACATCTCAACATCAACTGTTCAGAGCAGACTGCGTGAATCAGGCGTTCATGGTCCAATTGCTGCAAAGAAACCAATAGTAAAGGACACCAATAAGAAGAAGAGACTTGGTTGGGCCAAAGAACATGAGCAATGGACATTAGACTGGTGGAAATATGTTATTTTGGTCTGAGTCCAAATTTGAGATTATTGGTTCCAACCTCCGTGTCTCTCTGAGACGCAGAGTAGGTGAACGGATGATCTCTGCATGTGTGGTTACCACCATGAAGCATGGGGGTGCTTTGCTGGTGACGCTGTCGGTAATTTATTTAGAATTCTAGGCACACTTAACCAGCATGTCTACCATGGTATTCTGCAGCAATATGCCATCCCATCTGGTTTGCACTTAGTCTGACTATCATTCGTTTTTCAACAGGACAATGACCCAAAATACACCTCCAGGCTGTGTAAGGGCTACTTGACCAAGAAGGAGAGTGATGGAGTGCTTCATCAGATGACCTGGCCTCCACAATCACCCGACCTCAACCCAATTGAGATGGTTTGGGATGAGTTGGACCGCAGAGTGAAGGAAAGTGCTCAGCATATGTGGGAACTCCTTCAAGACTGTTGGAAAAGCATTCCAGGTGAAACTGGTTGAGAGAATGGCAAGAGTGTGCAAAGCTGTGGCAAAGGGTGGCTACTTTGAATAATGTAAAATCTAAAATATATTTTGATTTGTTTAACAATTTTTTGGTTGCTACATGATTCCATATGTGTTATTACATAGTTTTGATGTCCTCACTATTTTTCTACAATGTAGAAAATATTTAAAATACAGAAAAACCCTTGAATGAGTAGGTGTGTCCAAACTTTTGACTGGTACTGTACATCACAGAAGACAGAAATACGTATAACAAAACTTTTTGACATAGAAACATCGGATTTTCGTAAAGAAAAAACATCTTTACTAATGATGAAATTATGAAAAATATTAATAACATTTCACCCATGGGGCCAAAAATTGCACTTTTGGTCATTAACTGCAAGAAAGGGCTACAACTAAAAAATCAAAGATCTGCCATCCACTTCTTCAAGTCTGAAACATGGGGTTTCACCATGTTTAATCAAAATGTACAGCTGTGTGTCATCTGCATAGCAGTGAAAGTTGACCATTTGTTTTCGAAGGACATCATCAAGAGGTAGCATATAGAGTGAAAACAAATGTGGACCTATAATGGAACCTTGAGGAACACCGAAACATACCATTGATTTGTTAGAGGACAAAACATCCACAGAGATGAACTGATACCTTTTTCAACAGATAGGATCTAAACCAGGCAAGAACTTGTCCGTATAGACCAATTACCGTTTCCAATCTTTCCAATAGAATGTTGTGATCGATGGTGTCGAAAGCAGCACTAATAATGTCTATGAGCGCGAGGAAATACGCACCTTCATGAGCGCGGTCTCAACACTATGATGGGGTCTTTTAAAATAAATAAAATAAATAAATTAAATTAATTAAAAGAATTCAGGAAGGCAGTGAGTTTCTGAGGAGCAGCTTTCTCAAAAATGTTTGAGAGGAATGGGAGATTTGAAATAGGCCAATAGATTTTTTTTAAATTCTGGGTTAAGGTTTGGCTTTTTCAGGAGAGGCTTTATTACTGAAACATCTAGTGAGGGGAGGGAGACAGGGAGACATGTATTATGATGAACATAGGAGGGCCAAGCACAGGAAATAGCTCTGGGCTCAGTAGTTTAGTTGGAATAGGGTCCAGTAGAGAGCTGGAAGGTTTAGAGGCTATTCCTATTTTCATTAATGTTTCGATAGATACAAGATTAAAAAACTTTAGTGTTTCCATTGATCCGAGGTCCTTGCAGTGCTGTGCAGACTCAGGACAACAGAGTTTTGGAGAAATAGACATTTTTGAGGAGGAGTCCATAATTTGTTTTCTACTGATCATGATCATTTTGTCAAATAAGTTCATGAATGTATCACTGCTGAAGTGAAGGCCAACCTCACTTGGGGAATGCTGCTTTTTAATAGGCTTAGCGACAGTATCCAACATAGATTTTGGATTGTTTTTATTATACTCAATCAGGTTGTAGGCTAATGAGGCAGCAGTGAGGGCTTTTCGATATTGCACAGTGCAGTCTTTCCAAGATTGTTGAAAGATTTCCAATTTTCTGGAGCGCCATATCCATTCCAATTTTCTGGTGGCTTGCTTCAGGGCTCGGGTATTTTCTCTATAACAGGCAGCTAGTTTCTTGTGACACGTTTTTTTGTTTTTAGGGTTGTCACTGCTTCTAAGGTATTACACAAGGTTAAGTTTAGATCCTTGGTTAGATGGTTAACAGAATGTTTGTATTCCGACGTCCTTGGGTAGGTGGAGGGAGTCTGGAAAGGCATCAAGCAATCTTTGGGTTGTCTGAGAATTTATAGCGCGACTTTTGATGATCCTTGGTTGGGGTCTAAGCAAATAATTTGTTGCGATTCTAAACGTAATAAGATGGTGGTCCAATTGTCCAGAATTATGAGGAAAAACATTTAGATCCACAATATCTATTCCATGGGACAAAACTAGATCCACGGTATGATTGTGGCAATGCATAGGTGCCGAGACATGTTGTGTAAAACCCACTGAGTCGACGATGGCTCCAAAAGTCTTTTGGAGTGGGTCTGTGGACTTCTCCATGTGCATTTCAAAGTCACCAGAAATGTGAATAATATCTGCCATGACTACAAATCTGATAGCAATTCATGGAACTCAGTGAGGAACACTGTATTTTGGCCCAGGAGGCCTTTATTCAGTAGCTACAAAAAGTGATTGGGTAGGCTGCATAGATTTCATCACTAGATCCTCAAAGATGAAAAAGCATTTTTTTAAATATAAATTGACATTTGCTTTCAAAAAATGTTGCAACACCTCTGCCTTTGCGGGATGCATGGGGGATATGGTCACTAGTGTACCCAGGAGGACAGGCCTCATTTAACTCATCAGGCTTAAGCCATGTTTCAGTCAGGCCAATCACATCAAGTTTATGATCAGTGATTAATTAATTGACTATAACTGCCTTGGAAATAAGAGATCAGACATGAAATAGTCCTATTTTGAGTTGTGAGGTATTATCACAGTCTCTTCAAAAAAATGACAGGGATAGAGGTGGTCTTTATTCCAGTGAGATTGCTAAAGCGAACACCGCCATGTTTAGATTTTTTTCGACCTCGATCGAAGCACAGACACGGTCTCAATGGGGAAAGCTAAGCTGACTACACTGACTGTGCTAGTGGCAGACTCCACTAAGCTGGCAGGCTGGCTAACAGCCTGCTGCCTGGCCTGCACCCTATCTCATTGTGGAGCTACAGGAGTTAGAGCCCTGTCTATGTTCATAGATAAGATGAGAGCACCCCTCCAGCTAGGATGGAGTCCTCAATTACCTCGGAGTCTTCAATCGACTCTGTACTGTTACCCCATGTATATAGCCAAGTTATCATTATCCATTGTGTATTTATTATTACTATTACGTTTTATTCTCTATTTTCTTTGTCTCTGCATGGTTGGGAAGGGCCCACTTGTCTACGAAGCATGTGACAAATTAATTTGAACTCTACAGCACTGTACTCTACTTTACTGTACTGTTCTCTACTATTGCTCTACTCTACTTTACTGTACTGTGCTGTCAAAACTTGTTGAAACATAGACTTCTATGATTGGTTCATATTTGGTCCGGTAGGGTTAACTGTCCGTGGACGGTCGGTGGTCAGTGGATGAGGATGCTTGTTACAGTAAATGGAAAGAGGGTAGGTGTCAGTAAGAGAGGTGACATTAACTAGAGAGAGAGAGCAGTAGAGAGAGGGAGAGTGAGAGTGAGGAGTTGTCCAGACTGTTTTCACAGACTGGCTTTGACAGAAAAAGGGGGAAAAAGAGACATGACCACCACATAAGGGAGAGAGAGTTAAAACCAAATGACATTGTTTACATCGGCAACCTCACAAGCAGCCAACACTGTTTGCCTGGTATCATTTTTGAGTAAGAGTTCTCCATTCTCCTTTCTAGTCAAACTGACTGATGGTCGATTCATGCGCAGACACCAGGACCACATCCGCTATGACAAAGAAAATGCAATGTTTTCAGACAAAACAGCTGTGGGCGGTAGTGCACAAGTTGAAACCCCACAGGGAACAGTGTCTGAGGAACAGTGGCATTCAGTGGACTTTCTCTCACAAACACCCGACCCACTCCGGTACTCTCAGACCCAGTTCCACGGGGTCACAGCGTAGTCATAAGGCCTTTAAGAGACAAACCCTATAGTTGATACTAACAGACTCATGGTGTTTGAACAGCAGACCTAGTTGAAAGAAAAGGGGACTGTTATATTAGTTTGTTTACATTTACAGTAACAATGGCACAAGTTGTGACGAAAAGAAGAGAAAACACTATTGTTTAATTGTTTACTTATTCATGTTCTTTCCTTACACGTGGATTGAATTGAAGGGGGAGAACTTTCCACTTTCCAAGGGTTGAAACTTTTATGTTTTAACCTTTAAATCTACCAAAACGAGAACACACTTTGCAGACCTTCTGGTTTTAGCAACATCTGGGTGGCATTCTTGGATATGTCTGGAACCCAGAAAATGAGGCGAAATGGTAACGTCTACGGGCTGAAATGATGACAGAAGTACAGAAGTTCAACTATGGCGACACTACAAACAACTACCGCGACACAAACTCAAAAAAATTATGGATATGGAAACATTGACCGACATCGATAAGCGGCTTACCGAATTGGAAACCAAAAACGATGAGCTTACCTCCGAGAACGTGAAGCTAAAGGTTAGTCTAGATGAACAGGAAAACCATTCCCGGAGATGTGTGGTCGGAATCCCAGAAGGGACGGAAGGGTGCAATCCTACCAAGTTCATGGCCTCTTTCCTGTCACAGAGAGACGTTTGACAAGCCCCCAGTCATCGACATCCCACTCTGGCGGCAAAACCACAGCCTGGTCGCCCTCCCAGAGCAATGCTGGTCCGCCTAAATGACTTCCAATTATTTCGACCTCCCGCGAAAGAGAACAGCTGAATTACGATGGCAAGTGGATCCATATCTTCCCAGATTACTTGGCAGACCTGGTAAGACGCAGAGCTGTATACAAAGATGTGAAAACCCACCTTCACAAGGCAGGAGTCAGATTTGGCCTGATACACCCAGCTAAACTGAGGGGACTACCCACACATTTGACAATTTTCAGTTTATGAACGTGAGTAACTTTTGTTTGCCCTATTTGTGCAGTCCGTTCACCGCATATAGATGGTTGACTACCTCGGGATGAAACCATCTACCATGCCATGGTATACAATGTAATCGTTAATAAGCATTACGGTGCAATGTAACTCAAATTTTCATTTAAAGAACTGAGGTTCTTTTTTAAAAATCCAGATTTATATAGTTGCTTTCAATGGTGTATCTGTCGAAGTTTTTGAGGGTCTTAGGTGCCAAGCCAAATTTCTTCAGCATCCTGAGGTTGAAGAGGCACTGTTGTGCCTTCTTCACCACACTGTCTGTGTGAAGGGACCAATTAAGCTTAAGTGATGTGCACGCCGAGGATCTTGAAGCTTTTGACCCTCCCCACTGCGGCCCCGTCAATGTGGATGGGGTCTTGCTCCCTCCGCTGTCTCCTGTGTTCCACGATCAGCTCCTTTGTTTTGTTGAGTGGTTATTTTCCTGGTACCACTCTGCCAGGGCTCTCACCTCATCCCTGTAGGCTGTCTTGTTATTATTCGTAATCACTGTTGTGTCGTCGGAAAACTTGATGATTGAGTTGAGTGAACAGGGTGTACACGAGGGGGCTGAGCAAGCACCCCTGTGGGGCCACCGTGTTGTGGATCAGCATGGTGGAGGTGTTGTTGCCTATTGTCACCACTTGGGGTCAGCCCGTTATGAAGTCCAGGACCCAGTTGCACAGGGAGGGGTTCAGACCCAGGGCCCTGAGCTTTGTGATGAACTTGGAGGTCACTATGGTGTTGAAGGCTGAGCTGTAGTCGATGAACAGCATTCTTACATAGGTATTTTTCTTTTTCAGGTGAGATAGGGCAGTGTGCAGTGCAATGGAGATTGCCTTGTCTGTGGATCTGTTGGGGCGGTATGTAGGGTAAGATGGAGCTGATATGATCCTTAACTAGGCTCTCAAAGCACTTCGTGATGACAGGAATGAGTGCTGCGGGGCGAGAAGTCATTTAGTTAAGTTACCTTCGCTTTCTTGGGTACTGGAAACAATGGTGGACATCTTGGAGCAAGTGGGGACAACAGACTGAGATATGGAGAAATAGAATACGTCCGTAAACACTCCAGCCAGCTGGTCTGCACATGCTCTGAGGACAAGGCTTTGGATGCCGTCTGGGCTGGCAGCCTTGCGAGAGTTAACAGGCTTAAAGGAAAATGTCTAAATGTTTCAGCTTCATATTCATTGTCTACAGCACCACCCCAACATGTGAAAATTGCTATGTTTTGTAGTAAAAAATATAGAGGAAGATACGTGCTTCCAATGACTTCATCAACGAATTGGTAGAATTCGGGCAATGCCTACTTATAATTGGTTAAAATCACACAAGACACAATGATGATGTCATTGGAAACACTTATCTTGTATCTTTTTTACTACAAAACATAAACATGCCATTTTCACATATGTCGATGTTAGGGTGGTGCTGGAGATGATGAATATGAAGTTGAAAAATGTTGACATTTTCCTTTAAATTACGTATTCAAGTCAGACACAGACTTACTCCCCTCGGCCACGAAAAGGAAAAAAAGAGAGATTCAATTGAAAACACATTTCGACACAGAGCAAGATTTCAGCACCTTATCAGGGGAAATAGATCTCTTATAACACTACTACAAAATGGAATGAACCAAACTTGCTGTGGACTGTACTTCATGTGCTAGCGCAGTAATAACCTCTCCGAATAGCCTGTAATATGTTGACAATGGGACATTTTTAGGTAAGTTAAGGAAAGTAATCAAACTTGGGAAAGGCAGGAGATGGGAGGTAAAACATGAATATAACAGATTAAATCAAAATAGTGACATTCAATTTCAAGATTACTGTGTGGGCTGATTGACTGTCAAGAGATTAACTACCTGTTATGAAAGGTGTCAACGTTTTTACTAACACGTATAATTGGAAGTCAGGTTATGAAATGTGACAACCCCCCCCCCCAAACAAAAAACAAAAAAATAGGCACTTTTTACTACTAGTACTGACTTTGCTGATAAATACTTTGTTGGAGGAAAATGTGAAGGGTTGTTGTCTCACATAGCTATTAACTCATTGTAAGTCACTCTGGATAAAAGTGTCTGCTAAATGACTAAAATGTAATATGTAGATAAACTGACAAATCAGTCCATGATGCCTCAGTGTACATTTTAAACCCCTAGCTGCTGACACAAGTCAACCCATGCTTACCTTGATAAAACTCAATAACATTTGTAGACACTGTTTATGCTGATTTATTAGTATCTTTTCAGCACTTTATAGCCACTTCACCCACAAATTGCCTGCCAAATGAGAAAGCTTATTTCCTGCTTGTGTGCAAATTAGGCCTATTTGTTCAGCACGGCCTTCCGAAATCGCTCTTTCTTTCTTCCTCCCCCTTTCTTCTTCCCATCAGCTGTCAACTCTGCCTCAAACGGAAGGGGAAACTGTTGAAACAAAAATGCATTCTCTGTCTGTCCACCGTGGAAATGACCAGTCGTTTAAATCATAATGCACAATCAGGCGAGCCAGGCATCCATCTGTCAAACACGACTACACAGTTCAAACAGGAAAACACAAACATTGACTAAGGTTTTTGTTCTATGCCGTTCTGTGTGCCATTTTATGTGGACTAGAATTAATTGGAATTTGTTAAAGATGGTCATACCATGGTTCATTTACAGTAGCTATGATGTTTGCTGTTTTATTATACTTTGGTCAAACATACTGGGATGCTACGTTTGGCCTTGCTATTAGTCAATGGAAACACATTGAATAACACATTCATTCATACACGGACAAACATAAAGTTTAAAAAACACTTCAAAAGTATGGTTTGAGGTGTCTGAAATGCATCTGAGAGATATAGGAAAGTCTCAGCCTCCAGTATTTATGCTGCAGTAGTTTATGTGTCGGGGGGCTAGGGTCAGTTTGTTATATCTGGAGTACTTCTCCTGTCCTATTCGCTGTCCTGTGTGAATCTAAGTGTGCGTTCTCTAATTTTCTCCTTCTCTCTTTCTTTCTCTCTCTCGGAGGACCTGAGCCCTAGGACCATGCCCCAGGACTACCTGACATGATGACTCCTTGCTGTCCCCAGTCCACCTGGCCATGCTGCTGCTCCAGTTTCAACTGTTCTGCCTTACTATTATTCGACCATGCTGGTAATTTATGAACATTTGAACATCTTGGCCATGTTCTGTTATAATCTCCACCCGGCACAGCCAGAAGAGGACTGGCCACCCCACATATGCTCTCTCTAATTCTCTCTTTCTTTCTCTCTCTCGGAGGACCTGAGCCCTAGGACCGTGCCCCAGGACTACCTGACATGATGACTCCTTGCTGTCCCCAGTCCACCTGACTGTGCTGCTGCTCCAGTTTCAACTGTTCTGCCTTATTATTATTCGACCATGCTGGTCATTTATGAACATTTGAACATCTTGGCCATGTTCTGTTATAATCTCCACCCGGCACAGCCAGAAGAGGACTGGCCATCCCACATAGCCTGGTTCCTCTCTAGGTTTCTTCCGAGGTTTTGGCCTTTCTAGGGAGTTTTTCCTAGCCACCGTGCTTCTACACCTGCATTGCTTGCTGTTTGGGGTTTTAGGCTGGGTTTCTGTAAAGCACTTTGAGATATCAGCTGATGTACGAAGGGCTATATAAATAAATTTGATTTGATTTGATTTGACTACTCATTTTGATACATTTTTTACAGGTCGGTACCGGATTTCAATGAGACGAGTCTCGCGAAGCAAAACAGAGAACACCTTCGTGTTCATGAGAGTCTCAATTTTGATGGTGGTGTCATATTAATTCATAGCTCAAACCTTTCATCTTATTTTGGAATGCTACGTTCGTTTTCATGAGATCCTGAAAATTGGTTGTCTCCTGACGTACATAACCCAACCAGAAGCCATGGATACAGGCAACATCCGCACTGAGCTAAATGCTAGAGCTGCCGCTTTCAAAGATTGGAACACTAATCTGGACGTTTATAAGAAATCCTGTTACGAGCCATCAAACAGGCAAATCGTCAATACAGGACTAAGAATGAATCCTACTCTGACGCTCGTTGGATGTGGCAGGGCTTGCAAACTATCACGGATTACAAAGGGAAACCAAGCTGCGAGCTGCCCAGTGACACGAGCATAGACGGTTCTATGCTGGCTTCGAGGCAAGCAACACTAAACAATGCAGGAGAGCACCAGCTGTTCCGGATGACTGTGTGATCACGCACTCTGTAGCCGATGTAAGTAAGACCTTTAAAACGTCTTATGGCTGCAGGGGCAGTATTGAGCAGCTTGGATGAAAGGTGCCCAGAGGTACCCAGAGTAAACGACCTGCTTCTCAGTCTCAGTTGCTAAAATATGCATATTATTATTAGTATTGGATAGAAAACACTCTGAAGTTTCTAAAACTGTTTGAATGATGTCTGTGAGTATAACAGAACTCATATGGCAGGCAAAAACCTGAGAAGAAATCCAAACAGGAAGTGAGAAATCTGAGGTTGGTATATTTTCAACCCAGGCCCTATTGAATTCACATTGGGATATGAATGAAGTTGCACTTCCTAGGACTTCCACTAGATGTCAACCGTCTTTAGAAACTTGAATGAGGCTTCTACTGTGTTGTGGGACTGAATAAGAGCTGAATGAGTCAGTTTACTGGCAGAGAGCCATTTCCTGGTCATGCGCATTCCACATGATTATCGCCCTGTGTTCCGTTGCTCCTCTAGACACTAAGGAATTCTCCGGTTGGAACTTTATTGAAGATTTATGATAAAAACATCCTAAAAACATCCTCAATCAATGATTGATTCTATACTAAGTTTTAAATGTTTCTTCGACCTGTAATATAACTTTTTGAAGTTTTTGTCCAAAATAATGCACAAGCATTTGGATATGTGTACCTAACGCTAACAAAAGTAGCTACTTGGACATAAATAATGGACATTATCAAACAAATCTAAATTTATTGTGGAACTGCGATTCCTGGGAGTGCATTCTGATGAAGATCATCAAAGGTAAGGGAATATTTATAATGTGATATCTGGTTTCTGTTGACTCCAGCATGGCGGCTAATTTGATTATTTTTCTGAGCACCGTCTCAGATTATTGCATGGTTTGCTTTTTCTGTAAAGTTTTTAAAAAATCTCACACAGAGGTTGCATTAAGGAGAGGTATATCTATAAATCCGTATGTATAACATGTATTATCATCTACATTTATGATGAGTATTTCTGTTAAATCGTTGTGGCTATGCAAAATCACTGGATGTTTTTGAAACTAGTGAACGTAACGCGCCAATGTAAACTCAGAAGTTTTTATATAAATATGAACTTCATCAAACAAAACATACATATATTGTGTAACATGAAGTCCTATTAGTATCATCTGAAGAAGATCATCAAAGGTTAGTGATTCATTTTATCTCTTTGTGCTTTTTGTGACTCCTCTCTTTGGCTTGAAAAATGGCTGTTTTTTCTGTGGCTTGGTGGTGACCTAACATAATAGTTTGTGGTGCTTTCGCTGTAACATCGGACACTGTGGTGGGATTAACAACAAGATTACCTTTAAAACAGTATAAGATACATGCATTTTTGAGGAAAGTTCATTATGAGATTTCTGTTGTTTTGAATTTGGCGCCCTGCACTTTCACTGGCTGTTGTCATATCATCCCGTTAACAGGATTGCAGCCCTAAGAAGTTGATTAAGTAGGTTAACATTCATAGGGCCAGACGGATTACCAGGACACGTACTCAGAGCATGCGTTGAATAGCTGTGTAGTGTTTTCAATGGCATTTTAAACCTATCCTTGACCCATTCTGAAATACCTGCATGTTTCAAGTCGACTACCATAGCCCCTGTGCCCAAGAACGCCAAGGTAGCCTGTCTAAATAACTCTTACCCCGTAGCACTCACATCTGTAGCAATGAAATCCTTTGAAAGGCTGGTCATGACTCACATCATCACAGACACCCTGGACGAACTCAAAATCACATACTGCCCCAACATATCCACAGATGACGCAATCTCTATTGCACTCCTCATTGCACTCTCCCACCTGGGACAAAAGGAACTCCTACAGTGCCCTCAGAAAGCATTCATACCTCTTGACTTATTCCACATTTGTTGCATTACTGCCAGAATTAAAAATATATTAAAAATACTTTTTCTCTCACTCAACTAGACACAGCACCCCATAATGACGAACTAATAACATGTTTTTAGACATTTTATTGAAAATGATGTACAGAAATGTCTCAATTTACATAAGTGTTCACACCCCTGAGTCATTACTTTGTAGATGCACCTTTTGGTGGAGATTACAGCTGTGACTCTTTTTGGATAAGTCTCTAGAGCTTTGCACACCTGGATTGTACAATATTTGCCCATTATTAAGCCCTGTCAAGTTGATTATTGAACATTATTGATCATTTTTAGACATCCATTTTGCAGACTTCAGATTTTATAGACGATTTTAGTCAAAACAGTAGCTAGGCCACTCAGTGTCGACTCAATTGATAAGCCACTCCAATGTAGATTTGGCTTTCTGTTTTAAGTTATTGTCCCGCTGAAAGGTGAATTTGTCTCAAAGTGTCTGTCGGATAGCAGACTGAACTAGGATTTCCTCTAGAATTCTGCCTGTGCTTACAGCTGTAATATGATGCAGCACCACCATGCTTGAAAATATGATACACATCACAGAGTGGTACTCAGTGATGTGTTCTGTTGGAATTCACAAAAACAAAATGCTTTGTATTCAAGACAAAAAAGTGTATTTCTTTGTTACATTTTTTGCAGTATTACTTAAGTGCCTTGTTGTTTTGGAAGATTTTTATTCTGTACAGGCTTCCTTCTTTTCACTCTGTCATTTAGGTTAGTATTGTGGAGTAACTACAATGTTGTTGATCCATCATCAGGTGTCTCATATAACAACCTTTGAACTCTGTAACTGTTTTAAAATCACCATTGGCCTCATGGCAAAATCCCTGAACATTTTCCGTCCTCAACAGCAACTGAGTTAGGAAGGATGCCTGTATTTGTGTAGTGACTGGTTGTATTGATACACCACCCAAAACTTAAATAATTACTTCACTATGCTCAAAGGGATATTCAGCGTCTGTTTTTTTGTTTGTTTTTTACACATCTACCAATCGGTGACATTTTTTGAGAGGCATTGAAAAATCTCCCTCCTCTTTGTGGTTGAATCTGTTCATGAAATTCACTACTCGATTGAGGGACCGTGTGTGGGGTACAGAGACTGGTTGGTCATTAAACAAAATCATGTTAACCACTATTATATAACACAATTATTTAGGCTTGCCATAAAAAAAGGGTTTGAATACTTATTGACTCAAGACATTTCAGCTTTACATTTTTCATTAATTTCTCAAATGTTCCCCAAACAAAATTATTGTGAGTATTGTGTGTAGATCAGTCCCACAAAATCAACATTTATTAAATGTTTAATTCAGGCTGTAACACAACAAAATGTGGAAAAGGTAAAGGGCTGTGAATATTTTCTGAAGGCACTACTGTGCATTGATTAACACTCAGCTTTCAACACTATAGTGCCCTTCAAGCTCATGACTTAGCTAAGGACCCTGGGATTGAACACCTCCCTCTGCAACTGGAACCTGAACTTCCTGACAGGCCGCTCCCAGGTGGTGAAGGTAGGCAACAACACATCCGCCAAGCTGACCCCCAACATGGGGGCCCCTCAGGGGTGCGTGCTTAGTCCCCTCCTGTACTCCCTGTTCACCCACGAATGTGTGGCCGCGCACAACTCTCACTAGTGACTCCTGTGGTGGGCCAGGTGCAGTGCACGCTGGCTAGGTGTACGGTGTTTCCTCTGACACATTGGTGCGGCTGGCTTCCGGGTTGGATGCGTGCTGTGTTAAGAAGCAGTGCAGCTTCGTTGGGTTGTGTTTTGGAGGATGCATGACCTTTGTCTCTCCTGAGCCCGTACGGGAGTTGTAGCGATGAGATAAGACAGTAACTACTAATAATTGGACACCATGAAATTGGGGAGAAAAAGGGGTTAAAACAAATAAATCAATAAATCAATAATTGTTTAACTTGGGTCAAACATTTCGGGTAGCCTTCCACAAGATTCCCACAATAAGTTGGGTGAATTTTGGCCCATTCCTCCTGACAGAGCTGGTGTAACTGAGTCAGGTTTGCAGGCCTCCTTGCTTGCACACGCTTTTTCAGTTCTGCCCCAAAAAATTTTATAAGATTGAGGTGAGGACTTTGTAATGGCCACTCCAATACCTTGCCTTTGTTGTCCTTAAGCCATTTTGCCACAAGTTTGGAAGTATACTTGGGTTCATTGTCCATTTAGAAGACCCATTTGCAACCAAGCTTTAACTTCCTGACTGATGTCTTGACATGTTGCTTCAATATGTCCACATAATTTGACTTCCTCATGATGCAATCTCTTTTGGGAAGTGCACCAGTCATACATGATGCTGCCACCCCCGTGCTTCACGGTTGGAATGGTGTTATTTGGCTTGCAAGCCTCCCCTTTTCCTCCAAACATAACAATGGTCATTATGGCCAAACAGTTCTATTTTTGTTTCATCAGACCAGAGGACATCTCTCCAAAAAGTATGATCTTTGTCCCCATGTCCAGTTGCAAACCGTAGTCTGGCTTTTGTTATGGTGGTTTTGGAGCAGTGGCTTCTTCCTTGCTGAGCGGCCTTTCAGGTTATGTCGGTTATGTCCATTTTTCTGTGGATAGAGATAATTTTGTACCTCTTCAACTGTACCAGGCGGTATCAGAAGAAAGCCCTAAAAATTGTCAAAGACTCCAGCCACACAAGTCATAACCTGTTCTCTCTGCTACCGCATGGAAATCCGTAACGATGCACCAAGTCTGGAACCAACAGGACACTGAACAGCTTCTACCCCCAAGCCAGAAGACAGCTAAATAGTTAAATAGTTAACCAAATAGTTACCCGGGTTATCTGCATGGACCCTTTTTGCACAAACTTTATTTTACTCATCACATACACTGCTGCTACTTTTTTATTATCTATCCTGTTTGTCTAGTCACTTTATTCCTAGTTATATATACACATATCTACCGCAATTACTTCATACCTCTGCACATTAACTCTATGCTGGTACCCCGTGTATATAGCCAAGTTATCGTTCTCATTGTGCATTTATTCATAATTTTATTATTACATGTAATTACTTTTCTATTATTTCTATATTTTCTTTCTCTCTGCATTGTTGGGAATGGCCCATATGTACGCACTGCATGTGACAAATACAAATACAATTGTATGATTTGATTTGACAATCACCCCTGTAGCTCTGCCACCTTCCATCACAGATGCGGAAGGTCAACATCGGCGGTAGCAGAGAGAACAGTTTATGACTTGCGGTGAAATTAGATTTCTATGCGACTGTGGACATCGAGCTTAGTGTAATTTCTTTTACATTCACAGTGATGTTATCCGACAGAAGGCTGTGTCATTTTCAACAGAAATGGTCTTCTTATTAGGTCTGAGTAAAACAGGTTCTGTCCTGATATTTTGCAGATTTTTACTGAGCAGATTAGGTGCTTTTAAATCGATGACTCTGCCCTGTGTCTTCAAGTTGGAAGGATATTGAATGTGAAGGAGAGGTACAGTACGTCTGGATTAAAAAAGATAATTTGATTGATTTCAGAAACATTTGAATCAGGGGCCCTGTTAGAGCCCTGTAGAGACGGTGGTCCAATCCATACTGTATTACAGGATTTGGAGCACACACATACACCTCTGTTTGGCTGTCTGGAGGAAAACACTAATGACCAGCTCCTCCCAGGAGGGGAAGGATCTGACACACACACAAACACACACAGTACAGACACACAAGAACACCCTCATACACACGCACACATGCAGGCACACACACTCTATTATCCTGCAGTGCTTTAGGCAGACATGTTGTGTTAGGAGTATGGGGTTTATGACAGCTCTATTGTTGACAGTCATCCCCTCGTCATGGCCACCCTCTTGTTAAAGCCCTGCAGCCTGAGTTTAAGAGCCCCAAAACCTGAGACGGCACCCCATGGAAAGTGCTGGGGTTGGACATTCTCCGATTTTTATCACTCTCCATTGTTAATGTTAGCGACTTGGGTCTAAGCTGGGTTCCAATAAGCGCTTGTTCAGTATCAACACACCCACTTAAAATCTGCTCATATTGGTATGAATTGTGGGTTGTAGAGCTATAACTTAATGAACTCAAGAACCTGCAGGCATTCCTTATAGCGCTATAGAATATCCCTCTGCTTTAAAAGCCACAGTGCGCTCAGCAGTGCTTTCGAAATTAATAAAATCAGTATATCTCTCAGTTAATATAAATGTACTTTAATCAAAATAAGACGCATTAAACCTCCGTCACAATACAGGAATCTGATAACGAAAAGCGCCCGGGTGGTGAGTCATGGGTCTGAAGGATTAGTGAGTGAGTTTCTGTATTGCTTCAGAATCAGAGGGGATTACAAAAGGGTACATGAGAGCAATGTGTTATGGGTAAAAATGTACCCGCAGACAGTGTGTCCAGCCACATCTTTCCAATGTGAACCCTTAGTGCCTCATAAGTGTCACCTTCATGACTTCTGCCGTCTCCCCGGGTGATTTACACAAGCCAAGTATTCCACTGCTGAAGCTCAGGTAGTGAAATTATTTCCCTGGCTGTTACCCTGAACATTCTGTTCAGCTCCTCTACAGTCAACCCCTCCCATGACCCAAACACCAAGCTCTTTCGAGATATAAGCAGCTTTCTGTGCAACTTATGCAACCCTGTGTGTGTCTGCAATTCAGATTAGCAGTGTTGCTAAATGTTCTATTTATTTTTGATTTGCCTCAATTCAGAGGGAGTTTACCGGTGAATGCTGAATGACCAGTTGAATTACCTATGAGGTCCATCATTGTGACACATACTAACTCTCTGTCCTCATCATACAATGAGGTAGTGTAACAAATGGGGCGGGAAAATGTGTTCCTCTGTCACCTGCTCTACTGAGGATTGAAAGAACCTTTCATATCACCATATAGGTTAGATAAATTCAGATGGATGAGATGTTATATACTCAGGCCCCCAGTGTCTGGTCTGGATCGTGAAGTTACAAGCTCTGCTGGTCGGCTGCTGCATAGCAACCTGGCGGTGCCAAAATACCTGGTCTGCCCTAGAAAGCCTATGTAAATTAGAATTGCTAGAACAGCCCACCTAAAAATTTGTAGATGCACGTTTTTTCAGCTCTAGAATTGGTTTATTATGATCAAGTTTGATTGCCACAGTGAATTATTTTACAGTTCACTACAAATCAACATATTGAATTAAATCGTGATCCATTCTGACCACTACATTGGTCATCACACAGAACCACGTGCTGACACAGACCAATCGTGGGCCGGCAGGGGGGTGTGCTATCAACAAGCCTGTCAAGTGGAGATGGAGGGGCTGACCAATGTCTATATGGCTGACAGGGGATGACAGAGCGGAGAACAGAGCATAGACATGAAGACTGAGGATTGCAATCACATCATGTTTGAAATATCAATTTAGTGCGCAATTATAATTGAATGCATTTTGAATTCCAAACTACATTGTATGCCTGAGTTTTTTAATGAAAAATAATGCAATTGCACACATGATAAAGACAGTCTACAATCATATAAAAACACAGAATCGAGATAAAATGATTGTATAATTTATATATAGTCCCCTTTTTTCTCATAGGGTAATCGAATCCAGCCTAACCGAGTTGTGATCGGTTGATGTGATGGTAGCCCATTAACTTTTGGGTCATGTGATATCTAGACTAGATAGGGTACTCCCGGGTATTCACCATGCTCTGTATTTAACTGTGCTAATCATCACTCGAAAGAGTCCGGTAAATCAGTCATAATTCGGATTATCATAGTTCATATTTGCTGTCCATTTTGTTTAGGTTCTAGGTAATGCTGAGCTTTCAAATTAACATTCAAATCAAATCAAAGTTATTTGTCACATGCGCCAAATACAACAGGTGTAGTGTTAACACCTTAGTGTTAAGTAAAAAAATAAATGAAAGTAACATAATTAAACAGCAGCAGTAAAATAACAACAACGAGGCTATATACAGGTGGTACCGGTACAGTCAATGTGCGGGGGGCACTGGTTAGTCGAGGTAATTGAGGTAATATGTACATGTAGGTAGAGTTAAAGTGACTATGCATAGATAATAAACAGAGTAGCAGCAGCATAAAAGAGAGGTCTGGGTAGCCCTTTGATTGGCTGTTCAGGAGTCTTATTGCTTGAGGGTAGAAGTTGTGAAGAAGCCTTTTGGTACCGCTTGCCGTGCGGTAGCAAAGAGAACTGTCCTTGACTAGGGTGGCTGGAGTCTTTGCCAATTTTTAGGGCCTTCCTCTGACACCGCCTGGTATAGAGGTCCTGGATGGCAGGAAGCTTGTCCCCAGTGATGTATTGGGCCGTAGTGTCTTGCGGTCGGAGGCTGAGCAGTTGCCATACCGGGCAGTGATGCAACCTGTAAGGATGCTCTCGATGGTACAGTTGTAGAACTTTTTGAGGATCTGAGGACTCATGCTAAATCTTTTCAGTCTCCTGAGGGGGAATAGGCTTTGTCATGCCCTCTTCACCACTGTCTTAGTGTGTTTGGACCATAATAGTTTGTTGGTGATATGGACACCAAGGAACTTGGCTCTCAACCTGCTCCACTGCAGCCCCGTCGATGAGAATGGATGCATATGCTCAGACCTCCTTTTCCTGTAGTCCACAATAATCTCCTTTGTCTTGATCACCCTAACCCTAACCCCAGTGTTGAGGATCAGTGTGGCGGATCTGTTGTTACCTACCCTTACCACCTGGGGGTGGCCTGTCAGGAAGTTCATGATCCAGTTGCAGAGGGAGGTGTTTAGTCCCAGGGTCCTTAGCTTAGTGTTGAGCTTTGAATGCACTATGGTGTTGAACGCTGAGCTGTAACCCTTACCCTAACCCTTGTGAGTGTTGACCTGTTTAAAGGGCTTTCTCACATTGGCTACAGAGTATGTGATCACACAGTCGTCCTGAACAGCTGATGTTCTCATGCATGCTTCAGTGTTACTTGCCTCGAAGCGAGAATAGAAGTGATTTAGCTCCTCTGGTAGGCTTGTGTCACTGGGCAGCTCGCGGCTGTGCTTACCTTTGTAGTCTGTAATAGTTTGGAAGCTCTGCCACATCCGACAAGCGTCGGTGCCCCTGCAAAGGTTTAAAATAGCAAGCATCAGGTTCATAGACATTAAAACCAGGTTGACTCTCTCAGGCAGGATAAAAACAACTACATCGAAGATGTTCCTTTGCTTGTTTTTATTTATTTATTGTTTATCTTTTATTTAACTAGGCAAGTCAGTTAAGAACAAATTCTTATTTTCAATGACGGCCTAGGAACAGTGGGTTAACTGCCTGTTCAGGGGCAGAACAACAGATTTGTATGTAGTTATGGACACTTTCACCATGATCCTTAGCAATTTTGTTGTGCCATTCAGCAATATGGCATGCTTCAGCGCATTTGGAAAATATTCAGACCACTTGACTTTTTCCATATTTTTTTACGTTACAGATTTTTTTCTTAATCAGTCAAAACACAGTAACCCATAATGACAAAAGCAAAAACAGGTTTTTAGAAATGTTTCAGACCGTTTACACAGTACTTGTTGGGTATTACGCTACAAGCTTGGCACACCTGTATTTTCAGAATTTCTCCAATTCTTGTCTGCAGATCCTCTCAAGCTCTGTCAGGATGGATGGGGAATGTCATTGTACAGCTATTTTCTGGTCTGTCCAGAGATGTCCAATCGGGTTTAAGTCCGGGCTCTCGCTGGGTCACTTAAGAACATTCAGAGTCCCAAAGCCACTCCTGCATTGTCTCTCCCCAGTCTGAGGTCCTGAGTGCTCTGGAGCAGGTTTTCATCAAGGATTTCTATGTACTTTGCTCCGTTCATCTTTCCCTCTGTCCTGTCTAGTCTCCCAGTCACTGCCGCTGAAAAACATCCCACAGCATGATGCTGCCACCAACATGCTTCATCGTAGGGATGGTGCCAGGTTCCTGCCAGACATGTCGCTTGGTATTCAGGCCAAAGAGTTCAATCTTGGTTTCATCAGACCAGATAATATAGTTTCCCATAGTCTGAGAGCCATTTAGTTGCCTTTTGGAAAACTCCAAGCAGGCAGTCATATGCCTTTTACTGAGGAGTCCGGCCACTCTACCATAAAGGCCTGATTGGTGGAGTAGTGCAGAGATGGTTGACCTTCTGGAAGGTTCTCCCATCTCCACAGAGAAACTCTGGAGCTCTGTCAGAGTGACCATCGGGTTCTTGGTCACTTCCCTGACCAAGGCTCTTCTCCACCAATTGCTCAGTTTGTCCACGAGGTCAGCTCTAGGATGGGTGGTGGTGGTTCCAAACTTTTTCCATTTAAGAACGATGTGTGTTCTTGGGGACCTTCAATAATGCAGACATTTTTGGGTACCCTTCCCCAGATCTGTGCCTCGACACAATCCTGTCTCGGAGCTCTATGGACAATTCCTTCGACCTCATGGTTTGGTTTTTGCTCTGGCATGCACTGTCAACTGTGGGACCTTATATAGACAGGTGTTTGCCTTTCCAAATCATGTCCAATCAATTGAATTTACCACGGGTGGACTCAAGCAAGTTGTATAAACATCTCAAGGATGATCAATGGAAACAGGATGCACCGGAGCTCAATTTCAAGTCTCATAGCAACGTGCCTGAATACTTATGCAAATAAGGTATTTTCATTTTTTTTATACATACATTTGCAAAAAAAATCTAAAAACCTGTGCTCGCTTTGTCATTATGGGGTATTGTGTGTAGGTTGATGAGAAAAACAATAATTCATCAATTTTAGAATAAGGCTGTAACGGGAGTCTGAATACGCTGTATATACTCTGAGGGCATGTCAAAGTGTCCATACCTTACACAAGGTCGGTGATGCCTTTAGCCACCATGTTCACTTCCCTTTTGCTTCTGCAGCAAGTTCTGGGGAAACGTGGGCAGTGCAACCAGGAAGTGACTGATGGAGAAAACCATGAAAAGAGAGGAAAGTAAATTAAAATGTTTCATAGATTCACCAATAATCTATGTTCCAGGGAAAGTCAGTCGTTTTAGGATGACGCCATGACATTTTTCCATAAACTGCAGCGCTGAGCTGAATATAAATATACATCTGAAGAGCTCTCAGTGATGTCAGTTCCTGCCACAAAATTGTTGGCTTCCATCTCCAGGAAGCCACAGTAAACAGTGAGCAATTCCTAGTGATGTTGACATTCTTACCCGCTGCAAGAGTATGATATTATCACTTGACTGTGACAAGCTCTATGGTTTCCCTCTCAAGGCCATACTCCACAACGAATGGCTTATTGCAGTGTGAGAGTGGGAATAAAATCCTGATAGGCATATAAAAACAGGGTGGAAAAGACTTGATATCAAGTCATGTCAGCCTTCACATAGCCTTCAGGAGCAGCAAAGAATGAAGAGATATGATCATACTTCTACAGATATTCTTTAACCCATAAGAGTCTAAGCCCTGTCTAAGCCGAGGGGCGGTTCTACTAAGCTATATGGAATTGTTTTAATAAGAAGGTCATGCCAATAATCATTTTGCTATTTGATTTTGAATTTTAAGACCCCTTGAAGTATCAATTATGAATAATTTTGTATTATTTGATTACATTTTTTATTTGGCCCATACAATCGCATTGAATAACAGATTCACTACATGGGACAGACAGTCCCCCCCAGAAAAATCTAAAGGAAGTTTGTTCTGAAGTGTCTGTCCTATATCTGAGAGAACTTTTTTTTTTGTTAGACAAAAAAGTATTTAGTCAGCCACCAATTGTGCAAGTTCTCCCACTTAAAAAGATGAGAGGCCTGTAATTTTCATCATAGGTACACTTAAACTATGACAGACAAAATTAGAAAAAAAAATCCAGAAAATCACATTGTAGGATTTTTTATTAATTTATTTGCAGATTATGGTGGAAAATAAGTATTTGGTCAATAACAAAAGTTGATCTCAATACTTTGTTATATACCCTTTGTTGGCAAGGTCAAACGTTTTTTGTAAGTCTTCACAAGGTTTTCACACACTGTTGCTGGTATTTTGGCCCATTCCTCCATGCAGATCTCCTCAAGAGCAGTGATGTTTTGGGGCTGTTGCTGGGCAACATGGACTTTCAACTCCCTCCAAAGATTTTCTATGGGGTTGAGATCTGGAGACTGGCTAGGCCACTCCAGGACCTTGAAATGCTTCTTACGAAGCCACTCCTTCGTTGGGATCATTGTCATGCTGAAAGACCCAGCCACGTTTCATCTTCAATGCCCTTGCTGATGGAAGGAGGTTTTCACTCAATCTCACAATACATGGCCCCATTCATTCTTTCCTTTACACGGATCAGTCATCCTGGTCCCTTTGCATAAAACCAGCCCCAAAGCATGAGTTTACACCCTCATGCTTCACAGTATGTATGGTATGTATGCATGGTGTTCTTTGGATGCAACTCAGCATTCTTTGTCCTCCAAACACGACGAGTTGAGTTTTTACCAAAAAGTTATATTTTGGTTTCATCTGACCATATGACATTCTCCCAATCTTCTTCTGGATCATCCAAATGCTCTCTAGAAAACTTCAGACGGGCCTGGACATGTACTGGCTTAAGCAGGGGGACACGTCTGTGGCACTGCAGGATTTGAGTCCCTGGCGGCGTAGTGTGTTACTGATGGTAGGCTTTGTTACTTTGGTCCCAGCTCTCTGCAGGTCATTCACTAGGTCCCCCCGTGTGGTTCTGGGATTTTTGCTCACCGTTCTTGTGATCATTTTGACCCCACGGGGTGATATCTTGCGTGGAGCCCCAGATCGAGGGAGATTATCAGTGGTCTTGTATGTCTTCCATTTCCTAATAATTGCTCCCACAGTTGATTTCTTCCATCCAAGCTGCTTACCTATTGCAGATTCAGTCTTCCCAGCCTGGTGCAGGTCTACAATTTTGTTTCTGGTGTCCTTTGACAGCTCTTTGGTCTTGGCCATAGTGGAGTTTGGAGAGTGATTGTTTGAGGTTGTGGACAGGTGTCTTTTATACTGATAACAAGTTCAAACAGGTGCCATTAATACAGGTAACGAGTGGAGGACAGAGGAGCCTCTTAAAGAAGAAGTTACAGGTCTGTGAGAGCCATAAATCTTGCTTGTTTGTAGGTGACCAAATACTTATTTTCCACCATAATTTGCTAATGAATTAATTAAAAATCCTACAATGTGATTTTCTGGATTTTTTTTCCTCATTTTGTCTGTCATAGTTGAAGTGTATCTATTATGAAAATTACAGGCCTCATCTTTTTAAGTGGGAGAACTTGTACAATTGGTGGCTGACTAAATACTTTTTTGCCCCACTGTACTTAACACCTTATTTTTGGCACTAAACAGTCTCCATACAGTGCATTCGGAAAGTATTCAGCTTGACTTCTTCTACCTTTGTTACATTACAGCCTTATTCTAAAATGGATTAAATTAAACATGTTCATCAATCTACACACAATACCCCATAATAAAGAAGTGAAAACAGGTTTAGAATTTCTTGAAAAGACAAACACACAAAAAAATGAAATACCTTAATTACATACTGTAAGTATTCAGACCCTTTGCTATGAGACTCGAAATTGAGCTCAGGTGCATCCCTTTTCCATTAATCATCCTTGAGATGTTTCTACAACTTGATTGGAGTCCACCTGTGGGAAATTCAATTGATTGGGAATGAGTTGGAAAGACACACACCTGTCTATATAAGGTCCCACAGTTGGCGGTGCACGTCAGAGCATAAGCCAAGCCTTGAGGTCAAAGGAATTGTCCGTAGAGCCCCGAGACAGGATTGTGTCAAGGCAGCCCATAACAAAGAGGAAGACAACGCAGAGATCAAGGAATAACAAAAATATCTTTATTAAATAAAGTAAACTATATACAAGTAATAATTGTGTGTGTAGTCAGTAGTGTAAGTGAGTGGACGCATGCATAGATAGTGATAATGAGGGGTGTTGAGAGGTGCCAAAAAAAAAAGAAGCCACAAAATGCGACAACGGGAAAAATACAGTGTGTCTGCGTGGTGAGTCTCTTCTATGTATGGGAGGGTGGAGGTGAGGACCCCGGAAACATACTTCCCTGGTTAAAGATACCCCACTCCCGAGCCAACCTCGTCCTCCCCAAACCTTTTTGCACAGGAAGAAACCTTTTAAGAGGAAAGAAAAAAAACGAGGACAGAAGGGAACAGATGACAGAAGGAACAGGACAACACAAAACAGCCAAAAAATAAACAGTGGCCGGTCACATCGACACGCATACGTCACAAAACATGGGGACAACTCGCATGATAATACACGTGTCCACCGATCAATAGGACCAGATGCATTCAGGAACAGGGCGCACGAGAGAGAGTGTCAGCAATGACATTATCAGGCGCCCTGATGTGCCGCACATCGAGATGGTGTTTGTTCTTACAGGCAATCCATCTCATTATCCTCTGGTTAGGATACATCATAGACCTCAAGAAGGTGAGTTGGTTATGGTCAGTGTAGACCACAATAGGTACTATACCCGGCTAACAGGCCTCTCAACACCGGACACATCTTCTTGCAGCAGAACTGCACCTGCCCCCACGTGACTTGCATCCACCTGCAGGGTGAGTGACAAATCCACGTGAGGAGCAGCAAGCACCGGAGTTGAGGTAAGCAACTTCTTTGCATCATCAAAAGCCTGCTGACAGAGAGGAGAGCAGACGTAAACGGCCTTAGCTTTCAGCAAATGTGTCAGGGGAACGACCACGGTAGAGACATTCCTACAGAAACTACAATAACCAATCATTCCCAAGAAATGCATCAGTTATTTTTTAGTGGTTGGTCGTGGAAAAACACTGATGGCTGACCAAGATACAGGGAGAAGCCCCGCTGGAGAAAGAAGGCAATATCATTCTCCAGCATGTATCTGATCTAAGCATCCAGATGGCTCAGTTTCTCTGAAGAAAATCTATACAACTGCTGACGGATGGGGTCAGCATCCCCAACGTCAATATCGTGTTCTATTAAGTTTGTATGTGTAGGCATATCAGAAAACGAAACTGGAAAACTCAGAATCAGACCGACCAACTCATCTCGCCTATCAGCAGGTAGATGAGCGAGAAGGCTATCCAAAACATCCAGTGACTGAGTTTTTCAATCTACCCTGCAGTACACAATCATCGGGACCAGGAACATCCTCCTCACCATGCATGGATACAGCATGACAAAAAGAAGATCCCAGCGATGTAACAGTACCTGCCAAAACAACAAGTTTAACGTCCTCTGCGGACTCACACTGTTCAGCCCCAGAGGAATGTGCTCAATAGGGTTTTAGCAGATGTACATAGCACAGTTTGTGCGCTTTCCTCCATTCCGGAGTGGCAACTAAATAGTTTTGCTCAGTGCACTGGCCCAAACCATATATGGACCTTGGGACTTTCACATGCACCTGGGCATAAGATGGAGGGACAGGAGTGAACGGATGTGGGATCGGCGCTGCTAACGCCGTAAGTTAAGATTTAACGTTAGCGCGAGTACTAAACTTACCTTTAGCACTGAGAACAGGACATTCGATTTTTTCCAATGACCTGAACCCTGACAGTAGTGACACTCTTGACTGAAGTTAGCTTTACCACGGTAGACAGGCTCAACCCTAGAAACTCTGCCATGAAGCAGAGTGTCTTGGTGGGCGAGGCCTAAATCTCTCCGAAAACCACCACTCACTCAATACGGGGCTCTGCAAAGCCACTTTGGTGAGTCAAAACATACTCTTCTGCCAAAATCGCAACTTCACAGACAGTCTTTTCGTTTGTTAATGTACGTGGCTATTCGATCAGGGATTCTGTCCATAAATTGCTCTATTATAATGATCAGATCACACAGCGCCTGTGCAGTCTGAAGCGCAAAGGTGGAACACCAGCGATTAAACTGTGAAGATAATTCTCGCGCACACTCAATACGAGTCTGTTTATCAGCCCATTTTAAAGTTCTAAATTGTTGGCGGTATTCTTTCTGAACCAATTCGTAAATCTGTAACCGTAATTTTAACCTTAGCATAGCTGACTCTGTCGGCTACAGAAAGAGATGAATATGCAACAAAAAGAACGTCTCAGGGTCCTATCAAATGTGTCCGGGGCACGATCGAGTGAAGAGCGACCCCTAGGTAAATCAGGGTCACCTTCCCTAAGCAAACTCTCCCCCGAGAGCTTTCCATCCCTAACCAATTCTAGCCGCTCTTGTGGCAGCTTGATTTAAGCGCACCTCAAATCCTGGTTAAATTCCAATTCAACTTAACACGATCATACTCTAGCTGTAACAGAAGCAGTTATTTCTGCTGTTCAAAAGGAAGACTAGTAGGGCTAACAGAAGGATCTGGTGGGAGCGACGAGTCCTCGGCAGAGGCTGCCGCAGTGGTAACTACAAGTATACAAACCTCCATCAGATTGGCCTTCAATATCAACAGAATTTCTAAGACGATTATCACTCATTCTAATCTGGTAGTGTTCAACAATCTTCAACAGCTGTTCCTTAGTACATAATTCTAACAGTTCCTCTGATGGAACGCGAATGAACCCGTCTGTCTACATTAGACAAAATAGTCAAAAATATCTGCAAAGAAAATCTTGCTCTTTACCTAGTTAGAGCCAGTTTGTGCTGTTCTGTGAAGGGAGTAGTACACAGCGTTGTACGAGATCTTCAGTTTCTTGGCAATTTCTCGCATGGAATGGCCTTCATTTCTAAGAACAAGAATAGACTGAGGAGTTTCAGAAGAAAGTTATTTGTTTCTGGCCATTTTGAGCCTGTAATCAAACCCACAAAAGCTGATGCTCCAGATACTCAACTAGTCTAAAGAAGGCCAATTTTATTGCTTCTTTAATCATGACAACAGTTTTCAGCTGTGCTATCATAATTGCAAAAGGTTTTTCTATTGATCAATTAGCCTTTTAAAATTATAAGCTTGGATTAGCTAACACAACGTGCCATTGGAACACAGGAATGATGGCTGCTGATAATAGGCCTCTGTACGCCTATGTAAATATTCCATTAAAAATCTGCCGTTTCCAGCAAAAATAGTCATTTACAACATCAAGAATGTCTACACTGTATTTCTGATCAATTTGATGTTATTTTAATGGACAAAAAGTTTTATTTTCTGTAAAAAACAAGGACAATTCTAAGTGACCCCAACATTTTGAATGGTAGTGTACATAAGGAGCTTCCCCAAATCCTACAGCAGCTCAAACATAGTCTTTGCGTCTTCACAGTGGGTAATTACGCACTGTAGGCCCATGCCCCTAGCTTGGACCCCCCCCAGCACGCTGGCAGATCCCCCCCGAGCCACGGATGTGCACCCGAGACAACTGCTCTGTCAACGGACACCAAAATAACCATGCCCAACGTATTCCAAAGTGGAACACACCGCTAAGACTAAGAGGGGGAAAGAAAGACTATAGGTCCGTGTAGCGAATGACACTGCCCTACCCAAATCTCCCACTGAGGTACACAGCAGATTGTACTCACCTCCTCTGACCAATGTCCCAACAACGAGTAGAGCAAGAGTTTCCATCCTGGGCAGGGGCCTGGAAACTAACCAATGTTCCTCTCTCCATCGCAGCACATAACCAACTGTCCGCTGCAGAAAACATAAACGAAGGCAACCGACACTGGGCCTACCAAACAACGCAACTCAAAAAAGCTGTAACAAAAGATGCAAACAAAGCACCTACAGAATTTATCAATACACTAACTCCACATTTTCTCCCAAACAAAATACACTTACCAGTTAGCTTAACGACACTAGTATTAGGCCTATTGGCATACTTTTCCAGGCAATGCACCTATAAGATGACATCAACGGACAACCAAAATCACTGATACGTCTCTAAGGCACTATACCGACAAGACTAGGCAGTGAATACCAACCAAAGCACATCCCAATTGGCATTAATCCATCGTAATGCAAAGAAATACTATACGCCAAAATGTCAAGAAACCAACCTTATATCCCAGACGAGCCCCCACTTGTTATGAACTGGCTCGTAGCCCGTAGTAAAGAGGGAGACAACGTGGAGATCAAAGAATAACTATATACAGGTTGCAATGGTGTGTGTAGTCAGTAGTGTAAGTGAGTGGATGCGTGCATAGATGGTGATAATGAGAGGTGCCAAAATAAATGAACAAAAATAAGCCCCAAAATGCCACTACGAAAAAAGGAAAAAAAACAACAGAGAGAAACAATTTGGCAGACATAGTGGGAGGGTCGTCACAGATACCAACACATTTATGCAGCATTGAAGGTCACCAAGAACACAGTGGCCTCCATAATCATTAAATGAAAGAAGATTGGAACCACCAAGACCCAAACTGAGCAGTCCGGGGAGAAGGGCCTTCTTCAGGGAGGTGACCAAGAATCCGATGGTCACTCTGACAAAGCTCCAGTGGTCCACTGTGGAGATGGGAGAAACTTCCAGAAGATCAACCATCTTTGCCGCACACAACCAATCAGGTATTTATGCTAGAGTGGCCAGACGGAAGCCACTCCTCAGTAAAAGACATTTGGCAGCCCGCTTAGAGTTTGCCAAAAGGCACCTCAGAGCATAAGAAGCCAGATTCTCTGGTCTGATAAAACCAAGATTGAACTATTTTGCCTGAATGACAAGTGTCACGTCTGGAGGAAACCTGGCACCATCCCGATGGTGAAGCATGGTAGGGGCAGCATCATGCTGTGACAATGTTTTTCAGCGACAGGGACTGAGAGACTAGTCAGGATCGAGGGAAAGATGAACAGAGGAAGGTACAGAGAAAAGTATAGTGTTTACAGTGCTGCAGTAGATGTTTATTTTGCTTTATTCCTGTTCATTATGGACTGCCTGGACTTTCAATGTAAAAACTCTGTTGCAGAGGACTACAAGGTCAAAGTGGCTACTCTTAATATGAATAATACCCGTGCTTTTACACCTGCATTGCTTGCTGTTTGGGGTTTTAGGCTGGGTTTCTGTACAGCACTTTGAGATATCGGCTGATGTACGAAGGGCTATATAAATAAATTTGATTTTGATTTGATTCTTAGAAAACAAGTAGCAAACATACAGAAGCTACTGGGGAATTCACACCTGGCTACTTTTTATTTCTCTTCTATCCCAGTAACCAGACGCCACTCTGGCCTGGTGGAAGTGTTGCCGCCGTGTCGGCTGTGGCCGGTGTTCTGCAGGGATCCCTCCCTGAAGGGGTCTCCACCTTCCCTGGAGAACAGAGCTAGTAGGATGCTCCTGGATGACTTGGTGGATATCCCTGTTCTCGATCCTACCAACTAGCCATGGAGATATGTCACTCGCCGTGGAAGTCGAAAACAGCGTCCTCTGGCAACGGGGGCTTCTACCTTGGGTTCACATCCTCAGAGCTCCCATCCTCATCAGACCGTGAGGCTGTCTGAGACTCTGGCACATTCATCATCCATGATGTATACTACAGCTGGCTCGGGTGCATCGGGCCCCATTGCCCTTTGGTCCTCGAGGGGTTTGCAAAACCACTTGAAGCGAAAGAATGGCAGGACCTCCTCAACCATTGCACCAGCTGTCATCATTGGCAGTTCGACACCTTCTGGAAACAAAGATTCTCTACAGGAATGACAGAGTCCATCCAAATGATCTTGGCTTCAGGACATGCATTTCAAGGCTGCGTTGAGACAATGACAGCTCACTTAATCCCTACCTTTGTGTCACTGAGTTGTCATAATGCTGCAGCAAATGTACATTATCCCAGGGGACACAATGTAATTAACTTAATTGTTGTCCCATTAACTTCTCTGGAAACAAATGGTCTGCATTAACATACGTATATAGCCTAAGAAACAAGGTTCATGAAATGAATAACTTGCTAGTTATAGATTATTCATATTCTGACTTTATATATCTGAAACACATTTAGATAATACCTTTGATGATACAGTGGTAGCTGTATTGGTTATAAAATCTACAGAAAATATAGAAATGCTAATGGGGGTGGTGTTGCGGTGTATATTCAGAACCACATTCATGTAAGGCTTAGAGAGGATCTCATGTTAAATACTGTTGAAGTAATATGGCTACAGGTTCATCTGCCTCATCTAAAGCCCATTCTTGTGGGACACCGCTATACACCACCAAGTGCTAACAGTCAGTATCTGGATAATATGTGTGAAATGCTTGATAATGTATGTGATATCAACAGAGAGTTATATTTTTGGGGTGATTTCAATATTGACTGGCTGTCGTCAAGCTGCCCACAAAGCTTCAAACTGTAACCAGTGCCTGCAACCTGGTTCAGGTTATCAGTCAACCTATCAGGCTAGTTACAAACAGAACAGGAATGAAATCATCAACATGTATTGATATCACATCTTTACTAATGCTGCAGAAATTTTCTTTAAAAGGAACGGACCCTTTTTTTCAATTTTCGCCTAAAATGACATACCCAAATCTAACTGCCTGTAGCTCAGGCATTGAAGCAAGAATATGCATATTATTGACACCATTTGAAAGGAAACACTAAGAAATTTGTGAAAATGTGAAATGAATATAACACATTAGATTTGGTAAAATAAAATGTTATGTTTTTTTGTACCATCCATATTTCAAATGCAAGAGAAAGGACATTATGTATTATTCCAGCCCAGGCGCAATTTATATTTTGGCCACTAGACGGAAGCAGTGTATGTGCAAAGTGTTAGACTGATCCAATGAACCATTGCATTTCCGTAAAATAACTGTATCAAGACTGCCCAAATATGTCTAACTGGTTTATTAATACATTTTCAAGTTCATAACTATGCACTCTACTCAAACAATAGCATGGTATTATTTCACGGTAATAGCTACTGTAAATTGGACAGTGCCGTTAGAATTAACAAGAATTTAAGCTTTCTGCCAATATCAGATATGTCTATGTCCTGGGAAAGCATGCACCCACTAAGAAAATGACTGTAAAATTGGTTAAATCCCTTTGGATTGATAAGTAATTGTATGGTTGAGAGGGATGAGGCAAACATACTGTAAAATGAGAAATGACGTGACTGAATACAAAGAATAAGAAACTACACTACAAACAAAGAAAAATTATATAAAGAATGATAATAAAAGCTTTGGAGCAAACTCAGCTCCATCATTCATTGAATTAGATGTCTAATTTATCACAAAACCCACTATTATTGTCAACTACCTGAATTTCTTTTAAATGGAGAGTATACAACGTATGACTTTGCAGCTGGCTAGATGAGTATCTAGAGTATACAACTTATGACTTTGTAGCTGGCTAGGTGAGTATCTGGAGTATACAACTAATGACCTTGCAGCTGGCTAGATGAGTTTCTGGAGTATACAACTTATGACTTTGCAGCTGGCTAGATGAGTATCTAGAGTATACAACTTATGACTTTTGTAGCTGGCTAGGTGAGTATCTGGAGTATACAACTAATGACCTTGAATGAATTTGGACATTATTGATCGATAGTCCCTATGGAAAGATCCCATCCTTAAGACAAATGTCCTTTAGTCCACGATGAACCAAGATGGCCCATATCCTCCTCCCTAGGCGCCATGACAATCTCCCGCATGTAATGTTCAGAGCTTAAGTGGAGGTCACTGTAAGGTCATGACCTCAGGCCAGCAGGAGGTCGTCCCGCTATCCGTCCATCTACATTTCCCTTTATGCAGGTTGTTATGAAGGTATGCAGGGGCCAGATGGAGATTGGGTTACCGCAGAGTGCTCATTAGGGTTGAATATTTTCCAGGTATTTTACAAATGTTCCATCCCAAAAATAAATCACTTTTCTCCCGGGTAACCCAGTATTTCCCGCCAAAACCAGAAGTGCCTAACGATGTGCGCCGAATGTCGGGAAGCAAGTTCAGGAAATGAGTGTTTAATAAATTAACGGAATATAATACAATACAAGAAACAGCATTACATTTACATTTAAGTCATTTAGCAGACGCTCTTATCCAGAGCGACTTACAAATTGGACACAGACATGAAACAGAAACAATGAATCCTGGGGAAGGAACCAAAGGGAGTGACATATATAGGGAAGTTAATCAGGGAAGTGATGGAATCTATGTGAGTCTGACGACAAATAGGTGCGCGTAATGATGGTGACAGGTGTGTGCCATAATGGACAGCCTGGTGACCTAGAGGCCGGAGAGGGAGCACATGTGACAGTGTCATTCAAAAGAATTACAAAGCATATAAATATCTGCATTTGACTATAGCTTTGATTAGAATGACAATTCAAACCAGATGCTACCTGAGCTCAAGCCCAAAAAAGCCCAAATGATTGTGCCATTATCCAATACATACTGTATATGATATAGGCTACTGCACATTATGCACTATAGAAAAACATAAAAGCCCATAGATATAGCTAGGTCTATGCTCTCTTGGGTAAATAAATGAAACTAGCTCCAGTAGGCTAGTATGTATTACTGTATTTGTGACGTCCTGACCTTAGTTCCTTTTTAATGTCTCTATTTTAGTTTGGTCAGGGAGTGAGTTGGGGTGGGCATTCTATGTTTTTGTTCTATGTTTTGTATTTCTGCTTTTGGCCTGGTATGGTTCCCAATCGGAGGCAGCTGTCAATCGTTGTCTCTGATTGAGAACCATACTTAGGCAGCCTGTGTTCCCACTATGATTGGTGGGTAGTTGTTGTCTCTGTGTCTGCACCAGACAGAACTGTTTTGTTTTCGTTCGTTCTCTTGTTATTTTGTTTTGTGTTCAGTTTAAATAAATATTAACATGGACACGTACCACGCTGCATATTGGTCCGATCCTTCCTACTCCTCCTCAGAAGAGGAGGAAAACCGTATTACTGTACTGTATTATACTCTATTATATGGACTGGAATTACGCACATTGTTCAAACCAAGATAAAGCAGAAGATAATGTGATTCTGGTGCAGCATATGTGGCCCACAAAGCTACAAGTATAGGTTAGCGACTTTGATTTAAATGTAGAAATATAATAGGGCCTATTTGTAAAGGCTGACGCATATAGCGCCTATCAAATCAAATGTTATTAGTCACATGTGCCGAATACAACAGGCGTAGGTAGACCTTACAGTGAAATGCTTACTTACAAGCCCCTAACCAACAATACGGTTAAAAAAATATGAATAAGAATAAGAAATCAAATTAAAGAGCAGAAGTAAAATAACAATAGCGAGACTATATACGGGGGTCCGGTACAGAGTCAATGTGCGGGAGCACCGGTCAGTCGAGGTAATTGAGGTAATATGTACATGTAGGTAGAATTATTAAAGTGACTATAGATAATAACAGCAAGTAGCAGCAGTGTATAAAACAAATGGAGGCGGGGGCCCGTGTAATAGTCCTGTGGCCATTTGATTAGTTGTTCAGCAGTCTTATGGCTTGGGGGTAGAAGCTGTTAAGGAGCCTTTTGTTCCTAGACTTGGCACTCCGGTACCGCTTGCTGTGCGGTAGCAGAGCAAACTGTCTATAACTTGGGTGACTGGAGTTTCTGACAATTTTTATGGGCTTTCCTCTGACACCACACAGTATATAGGTCCTGGATTGTAGAAAGCTTGGCCCCAGTGATGTACTGGGCCGTACACACTACCCTCTGTAGCGTCTTACGGACAGATGCTGAGCAGTTGCCATACCAGGCGGTGATGCAACCAGTCAGGCAGGATGCTCTCAATGGGGCAGCTGTAAAACTTTTTGAGTATTGGGACCCAGGCCAAATCTTTTCAGTCCCCTTAGGGGGAAAAGGCGTTGTTGTGCCCTCTTCACAAATTTATTGGTGTGTTTGGACCATGATGGTTTGTTGGTGATGTAGACAACAAGGAACTTCCAACTCTCGACCTGTTCCACTACAGCCTCATCAACGTGAATGGGGGCGTGTTTGGCCCTCCTTTTCCTGTAGTCCATGATCATCTCCTTTGTGTTGCTCACATTGAGGGACAGGTTGTTGTCCTGGCACCACACTGCCAGGTTTCTGACCTCCTCTGATCTCATCGTTGTTGGTGATGAGGCCTATCAACGTTGTGCTGTCAGAAAACTTAATGATGGTGTTGGAGTCGTGCTTGGCCACGCAGTCGTGGGCGAACAGGGAGTACAGGAGGGGACTAAGCACGCACCCATAAGGGGCCCTCATTTTGAGGATTAGCATGGCAGATGTGTTGTTGCCTACCCTTCACCTGAGGGCAGTCCGTCAGGAAGTCCATGATCCAGTTGCAGAGGGAGGTGTTTAGTCCCAGGATCTTTAGCTTAGTGGTGAGCTTTATGGACACTATGGTGTTGAAAGCTGAGCTGTCGTCAATGAACAGCATTCTCACATACAGTGGGGAGAACAAGTATTTGATACACTGCCAATTATGCAGGTTTTCCTACTTACAAAGCATGTAGAGGTCTGTCATTTCTATCATAGGTACACTTCAACTGTGAGAGACAGAATCTAAAACAAAAATACATAAAATCACATTGTATTTTTAAGTAATTAATTTGCATTTTATTGCATGACGTCAGTATTTGATACATCAGAAAAGCAGAACTTAATATTTGGTACAGAAACCTTTGTTTGCAATTACAGAGATTCCTGTTTCCTGTAGTTCTTGACCAGGTTTGCACACACTGCAGCAGGGATTTTGTCCCACTCCTCCACACAAACCTTCTCCCGATCCTTCAGGTTTCGGGGCTGTCGCTGGCCAATATGGACTTTCAGCTCCCTCCAAAGATTTTCTATTGGGTTCAGGTCTGGAGACTGGCTAGGCCACTCCAGGACCTTGAGATGCTTCTTACGGAGCCACTCCTTAGTTGCACTGGCTGTGTGTTTCAGGTCGTTGTCATGCTGGAGGACCCAGCCACGACCCATCTTCAATGCTCTTACTGAGGGAAGTAGGTTGTTGGCCAAGATCTCGTGATACATGGCCCCATCCATCCTCCCCTCAATACGGTGCAGTCGTCCTTTCCCCTTTGCAGAAAAGCATCCCCAAAGAATGATGTTTCCACGTCCATGCTTCACGGTTAGGATGGTGTTCTTGGGGTTGTACTCATCCTTCTTCTTCCTCCAAACACGGTGAGTGGAGTTTAGACCAAAAAGCTATTTTTTTGTCTCATCAGACCACATGACCTACTCCCATTCCTCCTCTGGATCATCCAGATGGTCATTGGAAAACTTCAGACGGGCCTGGACATGCGCTGGCTTGAGCAGGGGGACCTTGCATGCGCTGCAGGATTTTGATCCATGACGGCGTAGTGTGTAACTAATGGTTTTCTTTGAGACTGTGGTCCCAGCTCTCTTCAGGTCATTGACCAGGTCCTGCCGTGTAGTTCTGGGCTTATCCCTCACCTTCCTCATGATCATTGATGCCCCACGAGGTGAGATCTTGCATGGAGCCCCAGACCGAGGGTGATTGACCGTCATATTGAACTTCTTCCATTTTCTAATAATTGTGCCAACAGTTGTTGCCTTCTCACCAAGCTGCTTGCCTATTGTCCTGTAGCCCATCCCAGCCTTGTGCAGGTCTACAATTTTATCCCTGATGTCCTTACACAGCTCTCTGGTCTTGGCCATTGTGGAGAGGTTGGAGTCTGTTTGATTGAGTGTGTGGACAGGTGTCTTTTACACAGGTAACGAGTTCAAACAGGTGCAGTTAATACAGGTAATGAGTGGAGAACAGGAGGGGTTCTTAAAGAAAAACTAACAGGTCTGTGAGAGCCGGAATTCTTACTGGTTGGTAGGTGATCAAATACTTATGTCATGCAATAAAATGCAAATGAATTACTTAAAAATCATACAATGTGATTTTCTGGATTCTTGTTTTAGATTCCGCCTCTCACAGTTGAAGTGTACCTATGATAAAAAATTACAGACCTTTACATGCTTTGTATGTAGGAAAACCTGCAAAATCGGCAGTGTATCAAATACTTGTTCTCCCCACTGTATGTGTTCCTTTTGTCCAGGTGGGAAAGGGCAGCGTGGCATGCAATTGAGAATGTGTCATCTGTGGATCTGTTTAGTCGGTATGCGACTTGGAGTGGGTCTAGGGTTTCCGGGATGATGGCGTTGATGTCAACGACGACCAGCCTTTCAAAGCACTTCATGGCTACCGACATGAGTGCTATGGGGCGGTAGTCATTTAGGCAGGTTACCTTCGCTATATTGGGCACAGACTACAGTGGTCTGTAACATATTGGTATTACAGAATCGGTCAGGGAGAGGTTGAGAATGTCAGTGAAGACACTTGCAAGTTGCTCTGTGCATGCTCTGAGTACACATCCTGGTAATCTGTTTGGCTCTGCGGCCTTGTGAATGTTGACCTGTTTAAAGGTCTTGTTGACATCGGCTACGGAGAGCGTGATCACACAGTTGTCCAGAACAGCTGATGCTCTCATGCATGCTTCAGTGTTGCTTGCCTTGAAGTGAGCATTAAAGGCATTTAGCCCGTCTGGTAGGCTCGCATCTATGGGTGGGTTTCCCCTTGTAGTCCGTAATAGTTTGCATGCCCGGCCACATCCGACGAGCATCAGGGCTATTGTTGTAGGATTCGATCTTAGTCCTGTATTGATGCTTTGCCTGTTTGATGGTTCGTCTGAGGGCATAGCGGGATTCCTTATAAGCATCTGGATTAGTGTCCCAGTCCTTGAAAGCGGAAGCTCTAGCCTTAAGCTTGATGCATATGTTGCCTTTAATCCATGGCTTCTGGTTGGGATATGTACGTACAGTCACTGTGGGGACAACGTCCTCGATGCACTTATTAATAAAGCCAGTAACTGATGTGGTGTACTCCTCAATGCCATCAGAAGATTTTTTTTTATATATTAAAAAAAAAAAAATTGTACCTTTATTTTACTAGGCAAGTCAGTTAAGAACAGATTCTTATTTTCAATGACGGCCTAGGAACAGTGGGTTAACTGCCTGTTCAGGGGCAGAACGACAGATTTGTACCTTGTCAGCTCGGGGATTTGAACTTGTAACCTTCCGATTACTAGTCCAATGCTCTAACCACTAGGCTACCCTGCCGCCCCAAATCCCAGAACATATTCCAGTCTGTGCTAGCAAAGCAATCCTGTAGTTTAGCATCTGCTTCATCTGACTACTTTTTCATAGACCGAGTCACTGTTGCTTCCACAGTGTGAAACTGCAACAAACACAAAGTACATGTTTTCAGTTACAGTCGTACAGAGCACAGAATGTCTTACACATAAATGTATGAAATAAGGAATACAAGTACTCAATCTAGAGTCAAATATATAATGAAGTTATTAGAATGCAATTGTATGCTTGATATTGCTAGACATTGCGTCTTACAAAGCTTATGAAGAAGGATGTCACACTTGCACATCTTACACAAAGCTTCACTTCTGAAATGGCTTCCTGTCACATGACACAAACAGGTAAATTCTACATTGCTGCACTTAAACTACCACTAGGGGTTGCTAATCAACTAACAGGTCCAGAACAGATATCCAGAAGCTCTTATAGGTCATAAGAGACGATAGCATCAACATTGTGTACAAAATAAGTTACAAACTATGCGAAAAAACACACAAAATAGCACAATTGGTTAGGAGTCCATAAAACGGCAGCCATCCACTCAATTCGCCATTCTCAACTGCGAGAGAGTTCTAGTGAGTAATAGGCGGTTTTAAAACTCTGGAGCTGCAATTTAAAAAAAAGTATAATCTTTACAATTGAAATAACAAGGTGACCCCCGAAAGCCAGATGGCGATGGGTAAATTAGACGCACATTCGGTCTTTATATTACTGTAACATAGGCTGTTGCAGCAAACGTAGGCCATGATGAGATGATAGGTCTACTTGCATTGTGAACTGTGCTCCATACTGAGATGGGCTGTCTGTCCCCACCCTGAGCATTGAATCATCATGCAGAGGCCATAGGGAAGCCAGATTTCGACATCGCAAATATACTGAACAAAAATATAAACGCAACATGCAACAATTTCAACGATTTTTAACGAGTTACATTTCATATAAGGAAATCAGAATTTAAATAAATTCATTAGGCTCTAATCTATGGATTTCACATGACTGGGCAGGGGTGCAGCTTTTATGCCCACCCACTTGGGAGCCAGGCCCAGCCAATCAGAATTAGTTTTTCCCCAGAAAAGGGCTTAATTACAGACATAAATACTCCTCAGTTTCATCAGCTATCCAGGTGGCTGGTCTCAGAGGATCCCGCAGGTAAAGAAGCCAGATGTGGAGGTCCTGGGCTGGTGTGGTTACACATGGTATGCGGTTGTGAGGCCGGTAGGGCGTACTGCCAAATTCTCTAAAAAGGAAGTTGGAGGCGGCTTATGGTAGAGAAATTGACATTCAATTCTCTGGCAACAGCTGGTGGACATTCCTGTAGTCAGCATGCCAATTGCATGCTCACTCAAAACTTGAGACATCTGTGGCATTGTGTTGTGTGACAAAACTGCACATTTTAGAGTGGCCTTGTATTGTCCCCAGCACAAGAAAAGTATTCAACACAAAATTCACAGAAATGCGAATTATAGATCTTTCATTCTCATTGAAAACAAGTCTATGAAGCAGTAGATCTGTTCTATGTGTGCTGTGTAATGATCATGCTGTTGAATCAGCTTCTTGATATGCCATACCTGACAGGTGGATGGAATATCTGGGCAAAGGAGAAATGCTCACTAACAGGGATGTAAACAAATGTGTGCATAAAATTTGAGAGAAATAAGCTTTTTGTGCATATGGAACATTTCTGGGATCTTTTATTTCAGCTCATGAAACATGAGACCAACACTTTACATGTTGGGTTTATATTTTGGTTCAGTGTAATTTAACAGTTCCTTTTCACGCCATGCTGTTCATATAAATAATTTATTATAATTTACCGGTTTATTTATCCTGGGAAAGGGGAGTGATTTTGGGTACTAAATCCCGGTAAATCTCGGTAACCGGGTTCCCGCCATTCATCCCTAGTGCTCATTCATCAGGGCAATGAATAGAGCCACATGACAAACATCAGGAGACACCATTTATCAACCACAATACCAGGCTGATAAAGTCCCTGGGAGAAGCGGGAGAACTCAAACCAACCACATTAAAATATGGAGGAAGAGAAGAAGAGGAGGACACTGGATACCCAGCAGAACGAATGTCTGACCTAAGACTTATTGGAACAAATCAGTGCAGTCATCCCACTGCTAAACTTACCCAGGGGCCAGAAGCAGATTTATGGATTAGGAGTATAGCTTTTCCAAGCCCCCTGCTCATCAAATCTTGCAGGAGGGGAAACTGTTTAGACAGAAATGTTATCATGGCATTCATTTACTGTCTTAAAAAACAAGCTGCATTTCCCTAAGGCCAGGCTGTCTTTAACTCCGATTTTTGCACGCCCTTTCTATAAATAAGTAACACATTATATATTAGCCACATGCAGAGAAACGGTCTTTTATTATAAATGAAGGGTTTCTTTGTGGCCTTTTAAGGCTTAATTCAGTAGCTGAGGTGTTATCTTTTGCTACCTGAAGCGCAGCTAAATGGTTCCTTCCTTGCATGCATTTTAAACTAATACTTAAAAGCTGTACTTCTATTTTTGCCTGGTGAGATATTTCATCCTCCAGTCAGATTTACATACGAATATGCAGACACAAAACAAAAGAAGCCAGTGAGTAATGAGTATGCTGAAGATATACAATACACTTCCTGATTCAGTAGTTCTGCCTATAGGGCAGATCCAGACAGCTTCCTTAGAGGACAATAGAGAGATTTACACACTGTTTACTTTTCTGGCTCTCTGCCCACCTCTGAATGGCTTCAGGGGCTTGGATTTAGAATCAAAGATAAAGCAAGAGAAAGGGGGGTAAATAGATAGAACTATAATTAGGTGAGAGAGTGAAATAGAGAGTGAAAGAGAGAGGAAATTGGTATTGGGTGCACGGGAAAGGGAGAGAGAGTTATCTAACACGAAGAGTTATCTATCAAAAACAGAGAGGTATTGTAAACCACTTCTCCAATCTTTTTGGCTCTATAACAAGGAACAAACAGTAAATCGAATACAGATCTTAAAATAATCTAATAAAGACTTCCAGAACCCACAGTATTCTTCAATTACATTGAGGTACAGGACAAAATACAAACCCTCCCACCCAAAAAGGCCTGTGGTGTTGACAGTATCCTAGATAAGAATATGTTATTTAACAGACTTGCCTAGTTAAATAAGGTTACATTTAAAATAAAAAATATATATATTGAAAATGACAAACAAACCAACCAAAATGAAGGCAAACTCTTCTCATTCTTTGTTGATTTCAAAAAAGCTTTTGAATAATTTTGATGTGAGGGTCTGCTATGCAAATAGATGGAAAGTAGTGTTGGGGGGGGAAGAAATACAACATTATAAAATCTATGTACACAAACAACAAGTGTGGGGTAAAAAATACACACAGGGCTGTGGGGTGAGACAGGGATGCAAGCTTGAGCCCCACCCTCTTCAACATATACAGTGCATTAGGAAAGGATTCAGACCCCTTGACTTTTTCCACATTTTGTTACGTTACTGCCTTATTCTAAAATTGAGTAAATCGTTTTTTCCCTCATCAATCTACACACAATAGCCCATAATGACAAAGCAAAAAACAGTGTTTAGAATTTTTTGTGAATGTATTAAAAATATAAAATTAACATATTACATTTACATATCAATGAATTGATGAGGGCACTAGAACAGTCTGCAGAACCCTACTATGAATCTGAAGTCAAATGTCTACTGTTTGCTGATGATCTGTTGCTTCTGTCCCCAACCAAGGAGGGCCTACAGCAGAAGCTAGATTGTCTGCACAGATTCTGTCAGACGTGGGCCCTAACAGTAAATCTTAGTAAGACAAAAATAATGGTGTTCCAAAAAAGGTCCAATTGCCAGGATCACAAATTCCATCTAGACACCGTTGCCCTAGAGTTCACAAAAAACTACAGTATCAGTCAAAAGTTTTGGACACACCTTCTCATTCAAGGGTTTTTCTTTATTTTTACTATTTTCTACATTGTATAATAGGAGTGAAGACAGAAAACTATGAAATAACACATGAAATCATGTAGTAACATGATTGTTAAACAAATCAAAATATATTTGAGATTCATCAACAGAAGATAGCTCTATTTGGTAAAAGACCAAGACCATATTATGGCAAGAACAGCTCAAATAAGCAAAGTGAAACAACAGTCCATCATTACTTTAAGACAAGAACTTTGAAAGTTTCTTCAAGTGCAGTCGCAAAAACCATCAAGCGCTATGATGAAACTGGCTCTCATGAGGACCGCCACAGGAAAGGAAGACCCAGAGTTACCTCTGCTGCAGAGGATTAGTTCCGCTAGTTTAGTTAGTTACCAGCCTCAGAAATTGCATCCCAAATAAATGCTTCACAGAGTTCAAGTAACAGACACATCTCAACATCAACTGTTCAGAGGAGACTGCGTGAATCAGGCCTTCATGGTCGAATTCCTGCCAAGAAACCACTAATAAAGGACACAAATAATAATAAGAAACTTGCTTGGGCCAGGAAACACGCGCAAAGGACATTAGGCCGGTATAAATCTGTCCTTTGGTCTGATGAGTCCAAATTATTGATTTTTGGTTCCAACCGCTGTGTCTTTGTGAAACGCAGAGTAGGTGAACGGATGATCTTCGCATGTGTGGTTTCCTAATGTGAAGCATGGAGGGGCAGGTGTGATGGTGTAGGGGTGCTTTTCTGGTGACACTGTCTATGATTTATTTAGAATTTAGGGCATACTTAACCTCTTGAACCTCTGGGGGCAGTATTTCATTTTTGGATGAAAAACGTTCCCGTTTTAAACAAGATATATTGTCACGAAAAGATGCTCGACTATGCATATAATTGACAGCTTTGGAAAGAAAACACTGACGTTTCCAAAACTGCAAAGATATTGTCTGTGAGTGCCACAGAAGTAATGCTACAGGCGAAACCAAGATGAAATTTCATACAGGAAGTGAGCCAGATTTTGAATACGCTGTGTTCCAATGTCTCCTTATATGGCTGTGAATGCACAATAAATGAGACTACACTTTCTGTCGTTTCCCCAAGGTGTTTGCAGCATTGTGACGTATTTGTAGGCATATCATTGGAAAATTGACCATAAGAGACTACATTTACCAGGTGTCTGCTCGGTGTCCTCCGTCGAAACTATTGCGTAATCTCCAGGTGCGTGCATTTTTCCATTTTGAACAGAGGAGAAACCAAACTGCCACGAGTGATTTATCATCGAATAGATATGTGAAAAACACCTTGAGGATTGATTCTAAACAACGTTTGCCATGTTTCTGTCGATATTATGGAGTTAATTTGGAAAAAAGTTTGCGTTGTAATGACTGAATTTTCGGGGTGTTTTCTTAGCCAAACGTGATGAACAAAACGGAGCGATTTCTCTTACACAAATAATATTTTTGGAAAAACTGAATATTTGCTATCTAACTGAGAGTCTCCTCATTGAAAACATCCGAAGTTCTTCAAAAGGTAAATGATTTTATTTGAATGCTTTTCTTGTTTTTGTGAAAATGTTGCCTGCTGAATGCTAGGCTTAATTCTATGCTAGCTATCAATACTCTTACACAAATGCTTGTGTAGCTATGGTTGAAAAGCATTTTTTTAAAATCTGAGATGACAGTGTTGTTAACAAAAGGCTAAGCTTGTGAGCCAATATATTTATTTAATTTTATTTGCGATTTTCATGAATAGTTAACGTTGTGTTATGGTAATGAGCTTGAGGCTATAATTACGCTCCCGGATACGGGATTGCTCGTCGCAACAGGTTAACTAGCATGGCTACCACAGCATTCTGCAGCGATACGCCATCACATCTGGTTTGGGCTTAGTGGGACTATCATTTGTTTTTCAACAGGACAATGAGCCAACACACCTCCAGGCTATGTGAGGGCTATTTGACCAAGAAGGAGAGTGATGGAGTGCTGCATCAGATGTCCTGGTCTCCACAATCACCCGAACTCAACCCAATAGAGATGGTTTGGGATGAGTTGGACCACAGAGTGAAGGAAAAGCAGCCAAAAAGTGGTCAGCATTGATGGGAACTCCGTCAAGACTGTTGGAAAAGCATTCCGGGTGAAGCTGGTTGAGAGAATGCCAAGAGTGTGCAAAGCTGCCATCAAGGCAAAGTGTGGCTGCTTTGAAGAATCTAAAATCTAAAATATATTTTGATTTGTTTTTGGTTACTACTTTTTTGGTTACTACATGATTCCATATGTGTTATTTCGTTGTTTTGATGTCTTCACTATTATTCTACAATGTAAAAAATACAGATAAACCCTTGAATGAGTAGGTGTGTCCAAACGTTTGACTAGTACTGTATTTCCCTTAGATTACACAGACCCACAAAGAATTTGACAGGTCGCTCCTACCAGGTGGCGTGGCGAGAATCTGTCTCCTCACCACGCGCTCTCACCACTGGCGTCCCCCAGGGCTCTGTTCTAGGCCCTCTCCTATTCTCGCTATACACCAAGTCACATGGCTCTGTCATAACCTCACATGGTCTCTCCTATCATTGCTATGCAGACGACACACAATTAATCTTCTCCTTTCCCCCTTCTGATGACCAGGTGGCGAATCGCATCTCTGCATGTCTGGCAGACATATCAGTGTGGATGACGGATCACCACCTCAAGCTGAACCTCGGCAAGACGGAGCTGCTCTTCCTCCCGGGGAAGGACTGCCCGTTCCATGATCTCGCCATCACGGTTGACAACTCCATTGTGTCCTCCTCCCAGAGCGCTAAGAACCTTGGCATGATCCTGGACAACACCCTGTCGTTCTAAACTAACATCAAGGCGGTGGCCCATTCTTGTAGGTTCATGCTCTACAACATCCGCAGAGTACGACCCTGCCTCACACAGGAAGCGGCGCAGGTCCTAATCCAGGCACTTGTCATCTCCCGTCTGGATTACTGCAACTCGCTGTTGGCTGGGCTCCCTGCCTGTGCCATTAAACAGCGGAGTCAATCACCACCTTCCGGAGACACCTGAAACCCCACCTCTTTAAGGAATACCTAGGATAGGATAAAGTAATCCTTCTCACCCCCCTTAAAAGATTTAGATGCACTATTGTAAAGTGGCTGTTCCACTGGATGTCATAAGGTGAACGCACCAATTTGTAAGTCGCTCTGGATAAGAGCGTCTGCTAAATGACTTAAATGTAATGTAAATGAATTTGAAAACAAATCCAATTTTGATAATCTCCCATATCTATTGGGTGAAAAACCACAGTGTGCCATCACAGCAGCAATATTTGTGACTTGTTGTCAAAAGCGAAAGCTCACAAATGTTGAAACCCCTATGCATGTTGACCGCAGACATGTTACAGGGGCCAATGGCTTCACGACTGTACACACTCACACAATGACCAATGAGCGTGGTACCAGCTGTTGCTGCCCATGTAACCACAGTCCTCTCTTGGGATTGAATACACACACTAGCATATGCTATGGGTGTATGGATGCCTGCATGTGTGTATCTGTACGCCTAGCATGGCTAGCTAAGTACATGCTTTGCACTTGGGTTTTGTTCACAATACTGTATGCATGAGTGTGTGTCCATACATGCGTACGTGCATGCTGATGCTGTATGTATTGTGCTAAATACCCTATACTTCTACACATATATAGGATGACACTTTATAGTGTAGCTGCCAATGTCACCTAAACTATGCACACGCTTCAACGGGGCAGAAAGCTAGCAACAGCAATGACAAGAAGCTGCCATGTGGGGAGTTGTAGGGGACTCATTTCAGCTCGTTTTATCTTGTTCTTGACACCATGTCCTGAGTTGAGGTGTTTCCGACTGATGTCACGTCTATGCTCAAATTCGCTAGCCAGCTAACCAACAACTGTAACGATGCAATTGAGAGACACCAAGTGCTCATTGTCCAAATGTATTAATGTTTTTTTTCCGCAAACATTGGAGACTAAATCTAATTTCCATGTTGTGAACAATCTAAGCCAACCCTGTCTGTTTTGCCCCATTGTTGCGGACGCGTCATTTTGTTGCTTAACAACCAACCCATCTATTTAGACATGGGTGGGATTGTCGATGGGTGGGAGTGTGTCGGCTATGTGAGCATGTGTGTATATAGTGGGCCTGGGTAGTCTCCGGGCAGTAGTCCCAGCTAGCCTCATTAACTGTGGTCTCTGGCAGGGACCTGTGCTCATTGCACTCTGGGTGTGGTGACTGGGAGAGAGCTAGGGTTTCAGCCATGATGCCATTCTCAGCTGTGAATGATCCCATAACCATATGCTAGCTCCCTCCGAAAACACGTACACCCAGGCTCCTATAACCAAACATACACGGGCCAGCTCTTTCCACAATGTGCCTGCTTACGGCTACTCCCAGATACGGCACATATACTGTAGGTCTATGTGCACACACACACACACGCACTCACACACAAATACAGGCATTCAAAAATACACTGCCCTGAAAACCTGGACACTGACCCAGAAACATAAAAAACATGCCAAGGCTATTTAAATCCGGGTGTCTCACAAAAGCACTGCAAAAGGAAAATATGTAATACAATTCTTTACCGAGTGTTGTTTTCCAGGTGGAGATATTCAAAGCCCCTCTCTTCTACTCTCCTCCCTCGTTCCTCCCTCCTTCCCTTCTCCCAGGGTGGTTCCACCTCAAAAAGCACAATACACAGGACTTCCGATTTGTTCTGAAATCATTTCTGTAGTTAGTAACAGACACGATTAGCATTCCTGAAACATTATTTTGCGGAAATATTATTTTGAAATTAAACTAATTGATTGCACCCAAATGGATATTTACTGAATATTACCTGAATCCCATACAGTAAAATGCCCAATTTTTGGTGCAATCAATAAGCTTAATTTCTCAGAGATAAAATTACATTTCAACAAAATAATGTTTCAGGAATGCTAATCTGTTTCTAACTACAGAAAGAATTTCAGAAAAATTCGAGATGGGTGTCATGGCTTGCTAAAATGACATGGAACGGCCAGTTCACCTCAGTTCAGGAGAAGTTTGTATTTCGAGCGTAAGTGCAGAGACTGCCACTGTGGCGCTATTTGTTGGGATCGTTTGACAAAACGGAGCGCCCGTGGGTTGAGAGAGCTGTGATGTAGCAGCAGCATACAAAACACATCACCCTGTCACCGCAACACACACACACACACACACACACACACACACACACACACACACACAGGGGTGGATGCAATTACAGAGAGCTTTGACAGGAGGAGCTCAAGATAAACTCTGACAATTTTTGTGGTGGAAAAAGTCACGCCTTTCATCTTTGAGTTGCTCCCTGCTATTTGAGAGAGACACTGAAGTTTCTTGTTTGAGCTGGTGATATCCTCTGTGACATAAAGCTCCTAAGTGTGGGAGGAGAGATGGGTGTCTGGGAGAGGATGATGAGACAAAGTGAGGCAATTTAACACAACTGTAAAAAATCTCTCAAGGTCAATGGAAGCCCATTGCTTTTACAGTGACCTCTTGGTTTGAGAGTGAGGGAGGAGGAGAATGCAGGGTAGTGTGTAAGCACTGTAGGCTGTACCGTATGCTGTGTACCTTATAGGTGGACCCTATCCTTACTGAAAGTGCGGATCAGTGTGTACCGGACTTGATGAAACGCCTAATTTAAATAGACTATGTTCTGCTGAAGCTAAAGTAAAATATTCATACATTTAAATGTGTATCCATTTAAAGCCAATGATGTATAATCATGCCACCATCACCACCATGTGCACCAGGGCTTAGTGAAAACATACATTGTCCAGGTGTTCTCAGTTGACACATGGTGATAATACCATGTATGACTAATAGACTAATAGACAGACCTCTTAGTTTGCCTATATGGAGGCCTTCATTAAAGGAAAGGTTCACCCATTTTTTATGTTATTGTAATGAAACAGCAGGGAGCAGGTCTCGAACCCTTGACCTTCTAGCCCGAGGTCTGGCGTGCTATCGGCTGTGCCGCAAAAGCATGCTCGAACGGCAGTCGATTTCTGCGCTTATAAACCCAGGGTTGTTACATTATATTGGTTTTGTGCATCTCTGAGTGATGTTCTATCGATTCCTTGGGTTATTTCGTGTTTTCATGTGTATTTGAGTTATTGGCGATCAAGCAGGCAGATATCCGGACGGTATGATGTAGCACTGTGATAAAGTCGCTGTCACTACACTGGAAGTTAAATAGGAATACAACTTTTAGATGGCGAAAACGTCTATCGTACACTTCAATACCGACCGCTATCATAACTCGGGAGGATGTCTTCTCTCGAATGAGCCATTGATCATATTCCTACCTCGAGAAATGTGTAATTTAATGGAGGGTTTACAACATTTTTCCTATTTGTCTGCCTCTTTAGTCCATGGTGAATTGCATGGTGCCATTTCCAGAGATATAATAGAAAGGAGATAGGAAATCCAATGAATGAAGGAACGTATAATGCCCCACAAAGCAGACTGTAGACCAATCGCGTTCACATTGTCATGCTGTGTCACATGGTTGATAAGATCATCTTCACGCAATACCTTCTCAAAGTCAGTGTATATGTTGAGAAATGTGCCTATTTTCCTATAAAGTACATTATTTAATGATTCCAAAACGATACAATATTACAGACAGCAAGTTAATTATCTCACATCTCAGAAAAGATTTGCAATGTTGTACTTCTTTTTGGCGAAATCCGTAAAGAGAGCAATGTATTGTGGATTTTGTAGTCGACTTCAGCCGCAACAGATTTCCACAAAAATGTTCCATGCTAAATTTTCCATTGCTACCAACCTTATTATAATGCCATCATTAAACATTTGTTCACTAAAAATATTGTTCTCACATATGAGTTATGTATTTAACACTGTAAATTAAAGGAGCGAGTAGTTTTGGGTGGATTTTTCCTTTAACACCTAGCTAACAATATTCTGTTTCCTCTCAGAGCGAAGAAATCCATGGTTTTGGTAACTATGTTGACGCCTGCCGAGGAGTGGAGTTCTAGGCATCTGAATACATTTGAGACCGCCATTTTCTCTCAGTTCTTCAACAAGCACACCGTGAACCAATAGAGGAAAACAGAGATAGAGAGGGTGAAGAATAAAGGTGTCACATCATCCTAAGGGCATGCTCATTCATCACTGGCCCCATCCCGAGGAATCGTTGCGGAGTGAATAGTTCTTGATAGATGTCGTCCCAATTTCCAGCCTTCTTAGGTTCCCTCTTTCATTCTGCCGATCCATGGGATGGAGGATAGATCTAAGGGCTAGTTAAAGAGGCTGGTGGGCGAGTACCCTATATAGAGTAGCCTACATTGACACAAATGTTGTCTGTATCATGTGCGGTTTGTACAGGTCTAAAAAGGGCCTAAAATGGACACCTCCATCATGAACGTCTCACAAATGGTTTGTAATACAAATGTCAAGAGCATATTAAACACATTCCCTCCCAATTAAATGTTTATGTGAGATTAGTCACAACAATCTGAGATACCAAAAATGTTTCTGGGCCTTCCTGGTGTGGAATCGCCCTGCTGTCATTTCCTGAGCAGGCCAGCTTGGATCACTCTGGGTTGCACCAACAGAACAGCGTAGGCCTCACGCAGCTCGATAGCCAGGACAAGGGCACTTTGAGCCGCAGTGTATAACGTGAAGAACCTTGAGCTTGTCATGAACTTTGAGTATCATGTATGCAGGAGTTTTCCTATGAGTTCAATTCCTGGAAAATGTGTGTCATAGCTAAGAGCTGTATAATCCATTGGTTGATGTATGGAGAATTGTAAAACACACTCAATTACTTTAATTTGCAGTCATTTATGGACGATATATTCACATACTGGTATACCGTAAGTTACGGGTCATTGTTCTTTTGGTTTAGGATAAAGGAAAAGTTGAGCACACAAGGGGAAAGTAAGGGATGACACTTTTGGATAGGAATCCATGATATTTCCATATGTACTGTGGGTGGAATCATAACCTTTGGCTCTACGTAAATTGAAGTTGCGCATGCGAGACCTCACTGCTCTGTAAGCAGAGGAAGTAAAAGTAATGAAGCATACTGTATCAATCACCTCGTATGGTCTTCATAACATTGCATGATGTACTGAACTACTTCACGTTCATCCAGTTGGCATTCACTTAGCCTTCAGGTCATTAATCCCTTTTGTGAGTCAAGCTTCACTGTTTGTCTATTGGTCTCTGTTGACCTGCCTGTACATAGCTCTACGTTTTGTCACAGTAATTTAATAGCGCAGGTCACTCGTTCACAACGAGACCACAGTTACGGGCCCCGAAGAGGTAACGATGATAACAGTTAACGTTGTCCCTCGTGCGCTTTGTTAGCCAATTTAGGCAAATGAAATCAATCTTAGTGCTCTTCTCTTAGTACTCTCAGTTTTGCTGTCTGTGTTGCACTTGTATGACTAACCACGTCATAAAAATAAAAAACGGGGTCAACGGGGTATTTTCATCAAATGATTAGGATTAAGACGGAAAAGGGTAAAACAGATAGATTTCCGTCCATTGTTTAGGTTTAAAGAGTATTTCCAATAGGTAGAGGGATTATGTTTGCTGCCGATTTATATGATTGCCGGGAAACTAGATTAATGATGTCATTTAATAGAGGATTCAGTTCGTTACCGTGGCTGTGTCTAATCCAGGATTCCACTAATGAAGTCATAACTATTTTGATTGCTTGTTTTGAATTACTAATGACAGAACGCCACAGCCACAGTAGCAATAGAGACGCAATAGGGTACCGCGTGGCAACTCACATTCAATATCCAAGTCCACATTATGATATATCAAATCAAATACATTAAAAGAGAAGACGGGGTTCATAAAACTACATGTGCTCACTCTCTCTCACACTGTCAACACATTTCCCATTGTGGAGAAAAATACTTATGGAGAAATAGAAATAGGAGAGAATTAGATAATGAGATAGGGAGATGGGAGAGAGACAGAGAAAGAGACAGAGAGAGAGAGAAACAGAGAGAGAGAGAATATGTTTGTGGGGAGAAAGTCACGGTGTTCTTTGTGGTGGTTGTGAAAGAGGAGCGTAGTGACATGCCAGGTCTGGAGATGATGCCTTCATGGTCCATGGGGTGAGCTAGCTAGCTAGAGGTCGCAGCGGGGGGTAGGGTTCATTGGAGCGCCTGACTGTCCCCCATTGTTGGGATGCCTGCCTGCTCACAGATGTGCTTCAAAAGACGACAGGGGGGAAGGAAGGAAGGAACGTCACATTCTGCAAAGCTATCTCTAAATCTCCACCCGCAGCTGCTGCTACCAACCAACATCTCTCTACCCTACCTCCCTCATCCCCCCCATCTGTCCCACATAAAGTCATTGGAGTCATTTGTCATGTGTGAAACATAGCCTTGATGCGGTTGGAACAAACAAAGCACGGGACAAAAGTTCCTTGCAGATCCAAAAATGCCCCCCACACACTCCCACTGCACGCACAACTATGCACACGTATACACGCACACACACAGACCCCCCCACACACACACACACACACACACTAACATTAACTTTCCCCATTGCCCAGATGTGCTGTATATCAGCACTGCTGGGATGAGCATCAAATCCCCCAAAATCTTTCCACTGACACCTATAACCTTTAACCCCTAACCTGTGTTTAACAGACAAAGGAGGAACAAAAATGGTAAACCACCTGCAGACTCAGACTGTATCCCCTCTATCACATAATAAGTGACTTACTGTGTCCCAGGCTGTGTACACAGATGGCATGGACTAATGGACTACTTTTGACCAGGGCACATTTAGGGAATAGGGTGACATTTGGGACACACATCCATGTGTGTCATCAGAACCAGAAGGCCATGACATCCCGGTCAGTCCTCTGCTTTAACCTGAACTAAGTACCAATGACAGGCCCTATCTGTTTGAGCAGCTCTGAAGAAACAAGGCTATATATGACAGGCTTGTATTCACTCTTTGGATAATTGGAAACATTTGCATGTGTAATATTATGTCAATTTGAAGTGTTTCAAAGTACACTACACAAAAGTATATGGCCACCGGCTCGTCGAAAATCTCATTACAAAATCATGGGCATTAATATGGAGTTTGCTGCTATAACAGCCTCCACTCTTCTGGGAAGGCTTTACACTATACGTTGGAACATTGCTGCGGGGACTTGCTTCCATTCAGCCACAAGAGCATTAGTGAGGTCTTGCACTAACATTGGGCGATTAGGCCTGATTTGCAGTTGGTGCTCCAATTCATCCCAAAGGTGTTCGATGGGGTTGAGGTCAGGGCTCTATGCAGGCCAGTCAAGTTCTTCCAAACCAATCTCGACAAACCATTCCTGTATGGACCTCGCTTTGTGAACAGGGGCATTATCATGTTGAAACAGGAACGTTTCTTCCTGAAACTCTTGCCATAAAGTTTGAAGGACAGAATCATCTAGAATGTCATTGTATGCTGTAGCATTAAGATTTCCCTTCACTGGAACTAAGGGGCCAAGCCCGAACCATGAGAAACAGCCCAGACCATTAGTCCTCTTCCACCAAACTTTACAGTTGGCACTATGCATTGGGTTAGGTAGTCTTCTCTTGGCATCCACCAAACCCAGATTTGTCTGTTGGACTGCCTGATGGTGAAGCGCGATTCATCACTCCAGAGAACGCATCTGCACTCATTGGCCCCATTCTGTGAGCATGTGTGGCCTACCACTTCGCGACTGAGCCGTTGTTGCTCCAAAATCATTTTACCTCACAATAACAACACATACAGTTGACCAGGGCAGCTATAGCAGGGCAGATTTTTGATGAGCTGACTTGTTGGAAAGGTGGCAGCAATGTTTGTCTATGGAGATTGCATGGCTGTGTGCTCGATTTTATACACTTGTCAGCAACGGGTGTGGCTGAAATAGCTGAATTCACATACTTTTGGCCATATAGTGTATGTCAAAGCAAAGTAAGTACTGCATATGTTCACATTTGTACTAATCACAGTGTTATGTCTTGTCATTGAACTGTAAGAATATACACTGAGTGTACAAAACATTAAGAACACATGCGTAATATTAAGTTGCACTTTTGTCTTGCCCATTCACCCTCTGAATGGCACACATACACAATCCATGTCAGACTTGTCCCAAGGCTTAAGAATGCTTCTTTAACCTGTTTCCTCCCCTTCATCTACACTGATTGAAGTGGATTTAGTGACATCAATAAGGGAACAAAGGCTGACCAGGTCAATCCAGGTGAAAGCTATGTCATGGAAAGAGCATTTGTTCTTCATTCTTTTTTTTGTGCACTCAGTGTATATGTACAGTGCATACAGAAAGTATTCACACCCCTTGACATCTACACACAATACCCCATAATGACAAAGCAAAAACAGGATTGTAGAAAAACTAAACTAAAACATTTCATTTACATAACTATTCAGACCATTCACTCAATACTTTCTTGAAGCACCTTTGGCAGCGATTACAACGTTGAGTCTTCTTGGGCTTGACGCTACAAGCTTGGCATACCTGTACTTGGGGAGTTTCTCCAATTCCTCTCTGCAGATCCTCTTAAACTCTCAGGTTGGATGGGGAGCTTTGATGCATAGCTATTTTCAGGTCTCTCCAGAGATGTTATATCGGGTTGAAGTCCGGGCTCTGGCTGGGCCACTCAAGGACATTCAGAGACTTGTCCCGAAGCCACTCCTGCTTTGCCTTGGCTGTGTGCTTAGGGTCATTGTCCTGTTGGAAGGTGAACCTTCACCCCAGTCTGATGTCCTGAGCGCTCTGGAACAGGTTTTCATCAAGGATCTCTCTGTACTTTGCTCTGTTCATATTTTCCTCAATCCTGACTAGTCTCCCAATCCCAGGCGCTGAAAAACATCCCCACAGCATGATGTTGCCACCACCATGCTTCACCTTAGGGATGGTGTCAGGTTTCCTCCAGATGTGAAACTTGGCATTCAGACCAAAGAGTTCAATCTTGGTTTCATCAGACCAGAGATTCTTGATTCTCATGGTCTGGAGTCTTTAGGTGCATTTTGGCAAACTCCAAGCTGGCTATCATGTGCCTTTTACTGAGGGGTGGTTTCCATCTGGCCACTCTACCATAAAGGCCTGATTGATGGAATGCTGCAGAGATGGTTGTCCTTCTGGAAGGTTCTCCCATCTCCACAGAGGAACTCTAGAGCTCTGTCAGAGTGACCATTGGGTGCTTGGTCACCTCCCTGACCAAGGCCTTTCTCCCCTGATTGCTCATTTCGGCCGGGCGGCTAGCTCTAGGAAGAGTCTTGGTGTTTCCAAACTTCTTCCATTTGAGAATTATTGAGGCCACTGTGTTCTTGGGAACCTTCAGTACTACATAAATGCTTTAGTACCCTTCCCAAGATCTGTGCCTCAACACAATCCTGTCTTGGAACTCTAATGACAATTGCTTTGTGCTCATGGCTTGGTTTTTGCTCTGATATGCACTGTCAACTATGGGATCGTGTGTGTCTTTCCAAATCATGTCCAATCAATTTAATTTACCACAGGTGGACTCCAATCAAGTTTTAGAAACATCTCAAGGATGATCAATGGAAACAGGATGCACCTGAGCTCAATTTCGAGTCTCATTGCAAAGGGTCTGAATACTTGTGCAAATAATGTTGTTTCTGTTTTTCATTTTTAATACATTTGCTAAAATGTCTAAACTTGTTTTCACTTTGTCATTATGGGGTATTGTGTGTAGATTGCTGAGGAAAAACATCGATTTATTCAATTTTAGAATAAGGCTGTAACGTAACAAAATGTGGAAAAAGTCAAGGGGTCTGAATACTTTCCAAAGGCACTGTATTCGAAAGGATGTTTTAACTACACGAAAGGCTAAAATACATTTTTCCTGGTAGGATCACATGGTCAGGAAAAACTTCTGACCCTTCTTATTTTGTGTAAACACAATGCAGAGTCTATATTTGGCTGGATGTTTTTATTATTTGTGGAATGATGTATACTCTGGCCCCTGTGACTTTAAACCAGTCTTTCAGTGGTTCTCATAATACATTATGGTGGCCTCTGGAGGGGATTAGCTGTACAATAACAGACCCTTAGTTGGGTGTGCACACACACACACACACACACAAGCACACATAGACACACGTCATCCACTTCCTGCCTTTTCTATCATAATGTAAAGAACAGAGAGTTCTTTTTTTCTACCACCTGCCCCTGTTCACTCTCAGTCACGACCTGAACCTCCATCCTGTTCCAATCATCCTCTAGTCACATTGCTATTCTATATGATAGAAATAGAGCGCATGACACCTTGAACTTAGCTGGCACCAACCCAAACAACAGCGGGTCAAATCTCCCATGTGGTGTAAGGACTGTCCCCTCTAACCAATCCATACACACACAAACATTAAGGCACACACGTGCTTGCATAGACACACACACACATACACACACCACATACTTACATCACCAAACAAAGGCATAGCAGCCCCACCTGTCCTGCTCCATAACATGTGTCCTCTACCTGGTCTGGCATCATGTGAGGTACTGTATTTCTATCCTGTACATCAATGACAGACAGTCATGTCCCTGTAAACTACGACTAATGCTGTTTTAGCCATCACCCTATGAGGTCAGGGGGCACACGTGTGTTGGGAGTGGATGAATGTATGAGGCCCTCAGTGAGTGAGGGTCACTAAGCCACCACTATGCTCTTAAAAAGACATGGAAATGAATGAGTCTGCCACATAATCAGCTTAGGCATGGGACCTGCACTTACGTAATGTGCTTCTGAGGGCCTTTCATTTAGAGGGCTGAACAACTGATACCTCAACTAACTCCCTGCTGCTGGAATGAAATGTACACTGGAGTAAGCAAGCAAGCACATCCGTGGCTGTGGCTGAGAAGGGACCCTGTGTGTGTGTGTGTGTGTGTGTGTGTGTGTGTGTGTGTGTCTTCTTGGGTATGACGTTACAAGCGTTGCACACATGTATTTGGGGAGTTTCTCCCATCCTTCTCTGTGGATCCTCTCAAGCTCTGTCAGGTTGGATGGGGAGCATCGCTACACAGCTATTTTCAGGTCTCTCCAGAGATGTTCGATCGGGTTGAAGTCCGGGCTTTGGCTGGGCTATTCAAGGACATTCAGAGACTTGTCCCGAAGCCTGCGTTGTCTTGGCTGTGTACTTAGGGTTGTTGTCCTGTTGGAAGGTAAACCTTCACCCCAGTCTGTGGTCCTGAGCGCTCTGGAGCAGGTTTTCATCAAGAATTTCTCTGTACTTTGCTCTGCTTATCTTCCCCTCACTCCTGACTAGTCTCCCAGTCCCAGCCTCTGAATAACATCCCCACAGCATGATGCTGCCACCACCATGATTCACCGTGGGGATGGTGCCAGGCTTCCTCCAGATGTGACACTTGGCATTCAGGCCAAAGAGTTCAATCATGGTTTCATCAGACCAGAGAATCTTGTCTCAGTCTTTAGATGCCTTTTGGCAAACTCCCCATGGGCTGTCATGTCTCTTTTACTGAGGGGTGACTTACATCTGGCCACTCTACCATAAAGGCCTGATTGGTGGAGGGCTGCAGAGATGGTTGTCCTTTTGGAAGGTTCTCCCATCTCCACAGAGGATCTGTAGAGTGCTGTCAGAGTGACCATCGGGTTCTTGGTCACCTCCCTGACCAAGACCCTTCTCCCCCGATTGCTCAGTTTGGCCGGACAGCCAGCTCTAGGAAGAGTCTTGGTGGTTCCAAACTTCTTACATGTAAGAATGATGGAGGCTGCTGTGTTCTTAGAGACCTTCAACGCTGCAGAAATGTTTTGGTACCCTTCCCCAGATATGTGCCTTGAAACAATCCTGTCTCTGAGCTCTCATGACAATTCCTTTGACCTCATGGCTTGGGTTTTGCTCTGACATGTACTGTCAACTGTGGGACCTTATATAGACAGGTGTGTGCCTTTCCAAATCACATCCAATCAAATGAATTTACCACAGGTGGACTCCAATCAAATTCTAGAAACATCTCAAGAATGATCCGTGGAAACAGGATGCATCTGAGCTCAATTTTGAGTCTCACAGCAAAGGATCTGAATACTTATGTAAGGTATTTCTGTTTTTTAGTATTTACACATTTGCCCCAAACATCTGAACCTGTTTTTGCTTTGTCATTATGGGCTATTGAGTGTATTTTTTAAAATCCAATTTAGAATAAGGCTGTAACGTAACAAAATGTGTAAATTTCAAGGGGTCTGAATACTTTCCGAAGGCACTGTACTTGGATTCACTTCAATTTTGGACACAGTTCCACGTAATCGGAACGGATTATTATTTTAGATTACGTTGTCTTCTTACTTAAATCACTGGTGCTCCCCAAAGTATAGAATTGAGTAATAATAATTGGAAATGGTCAAAAACATCTCTTATTCAATTATTCATACCTCTGTCCATTACAGCCTGTATGAGTTCAGTTAATATCTATTGTTCCACAGGAAACTTATCTCGAACCCAAACACACAGGAATTGGTTGTTAGAAAAGCACAAACATAACCATTTCCATCATGACACATAATCCCCCCCCCCAAAGGTTTTTTTTTAATATATAGGATGAGCCATGACTAGAACAACAAGCTCTCACAGTTTCACGTCAGAATTAGACGTTCATCCAGGTTTCTCAAACTCCAAATTTCAAAGTTGTTCAAAGTTGTTCCAAATTTCAAAGTGTTTAAGGTTAAATTGAGGTATTATCTCCGCATTTTAAGCTTAGGGTTAAGTTTAGGCATTAACTCGGAAATCTTTAGGTTAGGCATTAACTCTGAATGGTTAAGGTAAGTGTTAAGGTTTGGGATAGGCTTAAAACAAATCACAAAAACAACTTCTATTGCTGGATTTCATGCAAAAACAGAGGCAGATGCTAACGCCCATCCGCCATCCCCGTCCACAATGCTCTAACAAAACCCGAAACCTACTTGAAGGCAACAGCGTCTCACTATTGCCTTTAGTGGCCAGTTCCCACGTCATCTCCCATGTCCTCACACATGGATGGACGTCGAATACTGATTTGTATCACGGGTGACCTGGCTGGACTAGAATACAGTATATATTAAAGTGACCAGTGTTCAATGACTCAATGTACAGTGTCTTCAGAAAGTATTCGCACCCCTTGACTTATTCCACATTTTGTTGTGCTACAGCCTGAATTTAAAATGGATTCAATTTCGATTTTGTGGTCACTGGCCTACACACAAAACCCTGTCATGTCAAATTTTGTTTTTCATTTTGTTTTACAAATTAATTTAAAAAATGAAAAGCTGAAATGTCTTGAGTCAATATGTATTCAAACCCTTTGTTATGGCAACCCAAAATAAGTACAGGAGTAAAAATGTGCTTAACAATTCACATAATAAGTTGTGTCAACTCTGTGTTCAATAATAGTGTTTGACTGGATTTTTGACTGATCTCTGTACCCCACAGATACAAGTATCTGTATGGTCCCTCAGTTGAGCAGTGAATTTCAAACACAGATTCAACCAAAAAGACCAGGGAGGTTTTCCAATGCCTCGCCAAGAAGGGCACCTATTTCTAGACAACAACAAAAAAGAACTAAAAAGTAGACATTGAATATCCCTTTGAGCATGGTGAAGTTACAGTATTATTAAGGGTTAAGGTTGAATTTGGCCTTTACTACTATAGCCCATAGAAACATATTGAATAACACATTCAGAAATGGCAACTTTTCACAGCAGATGCGGAAGGCCGACATAGGAGGATGCGGTGGATTGAGACGCAGCCCATGCAAAAAAAAACAGATATCTCTAGCTTAAATATGTAAAGTCCCCTGTTTAGGAGACCTGTGTGGTTCTGGTACCAGTACCGACCAACATTTTCACTTATAAATGGATCCATAGATCGAAATGGCTTGCAATAAGCAATAGCCCTGGTTCCCACGGACCCTACGTCACAACAACTTACAAAGCACATGCTTGCAATCCTTAAACCGTAGCGTTAGCAGTGGAGTGGTTATATCACTATTGCCACGCCCTGATCGGTTTCATCTGTCCTTGTGCTTGTCTCCACCCCCTCCAGGTGTCGCCCATCTTCCCCACTTATCCCCTGGGTATTTATACCTGTGTTTTCTGTCTGTCTGTGCCAGTTCATCTTGTTTGTTCAAGTCAGCCAGTGTTTTGTCTCATCTCCTATTTCCCACAGTCTATCTTTACCTCATCCTCCTGGTTTTTGACCGTTGCCTGTCGTGAACCTGTACCGTCCGCCTGACCACTCTGCCTGTCCCTGACCTTGAGCCTGCCTGCCGTCCGGTACCTTCGCTCCACTACTCTGGATTTTCGACCCCTGCTTGCCTTGACCTGTCGTTTGCCTGCCCCTGTTGTTACAATAAACATTGTTACTTCTACACAGTCTGCACTTGGGTATTACCTTGATTCCTGATAACTATAGCACATTCAGAGATTGATTTATATCCATGAATCTAAAATAATGAATTGACAAACAAAAAACCCGTTCTGTTTGTCATTGACTGACAAGATTCATGTGAGATGAAAGGCTAGTTCCGAACGAGTTCAGGAAGCTGAGCTAGAGCTCTATGAGACGTTCACAGGGATGGGGAGCCGACATTTTGATCAAGAGAGACATTTAGAAAACATTAACATTTATATACAATGATGTATTTTACAGTTACAAGGAAGGTGAAAACTTACAGTTAGTCATTTTATAATTTGTTTATACTATATTTAGAAAGCATATAAGTAATTTCAAGTCTCATTCATACAGTTTTGTTGAATAGGAAATACATCATACAAAATATTTCATATTTGTATCATATTTGTACTGTGTAATTGAGCATTCGTCCTCAAAATTGACCTCAGCAATTTATAACAATTTTAACCAGAAAGGTGAGATTTGAACCTTTCTTGGAGTACGCAGCATTACTAAACTCAGCAAGAAAAAGAAACTTTCAGGACTCTGTCTTTCAAAGATAATTTGTAAAAATTTAAACATCTTCACAGATCTTCATTGTAAAGGGTTTAAACACTGTTTCCCATGCTTTTTCAATGAACCATAAACAATTAATGAACATGCACCCGTGGAACAGTCGTTAAGAGACTAACAGCTAACAGACGGTAGGCAATTAAGGTCACAGTTATGAAAACTTAGGACACTAAAGGGGCCTTTCTACTGACTCTGAAAAACCCGAAAAGAAAGATGCCCAGGGTCCCTGCTCATTTGCGTGAATGTGCCTTAGGCATGCTGCAAGGAAGTATGAGTACTGCAGATGTGGCCAGGGCAATAAATTGCCATGTCCGTACTGTGAGACGCCTAAGACAGTGCTACAGGGAGACAGGACGGACAGCTGATCGTCCTCGCAGTGTTAGACCACGTGTAACAAGGATCCTGCACAGGATCGGTACATCTGAACATCACACCTGCGGGACAGTTACAGGATGACAACAACAACTGCCCGAGTTACACCAGGAACGCACAATCCCTCCATCGGTGCTCAGACTGTTCGCAATAGGCTGAGAGAGGCTGGACTGAGGGCTTGTAGGCCTGTTTTAAGGCAGGTCCTCACTAGACATAACTGGCAACAATGTCGCCTATGGGCACAAATCCACCGTCCCTGGACCAGACAGGACTGGCAAAAAGTGCTCTTCACTGACGAGTCGCGGTTTTGTCCAACCAGGAGTAATGGTCGGATTCACGTTTATCGACGAAGGAATGAACGTTACACCGAGGCCTGTACTCTGGAGCGGGATCGATTTGGAGGTGGAGGATCCGTCATGGTCTGGAGCGGTGTGTCACAGCATCATCGGACTGAGCTTGTTGTTATTTTGCAGGCAATCTCAACGCTGTGCGTTACAGGGAAGACATCCTCCTCCCTCATGTGATACTCTTCCTGCCGGCTCATCCTGACATGACCCTCCAGCATGACAATGCCACCAGCCATACTGCTCGTTCTGTGAGTGATTTCCTGCAAGACAGGAATGTCATTGTTCTGCCATGGCCAGCGAAGAGCCCGGATCTCAAATCCATTGAGCACATCTGGGACCTGTTGGATCGGAAGGTGAGGGCTAGGGCCATTCCCCCCAAAAATGTCTGGGAACTTGCAGGTGCCTTGGTGGAAGAGTGGGGTAACATCATTCAGCAAAAACTGGCAAACCTGGTGCAGTCCACGAGGAGGAGATGCACTGCAGTACTCAATACAGCTGGTGGCCACACCAGATACTGACTGTTACCTTTGATTTTGACCCCCCCACCTTTGTTCAGGGACACATTATTCCATTTCTGTTAGTCACATGTCTGTGGAATTTATTCAGTTTATGTCTCAGTTGTTTAATCTTGTTATGTTCATATAAATATTTACACATGTTAAGTTTGCTGAAAATAAATGCAGTTGACAGTGAGAGGACATTTCTGTTTTTTGCTGAGTTTAGTTGTTTTTTATGGCCCTCATGCTAAATAATATCTTTTTGAGATGATGTAGATTACATTAATGATTACATTTAGTTACATTTAACTGGTTTAAATGTATGGATTTTGATGGGGATTTGTTTTATTTCCTCACTTAGATTGATGCACGGGTGCGTCAATAGACTCTTAAGGATTAATTACACTTTGGATGGTGTATTAATACACCCAGTCACTACAAAGATACAGGCATCCTTCCTAACTCAGTGGCTGGAGAGGAAGGAAGATGAGATGAGAGGAATTCACCTTTCAGCAGGACAATAGCCTAAAATACAATACCAAATCTACAGGTCCTTACCAAGAAGAGAGTGAATGTTCCTGAATGGTTGAGTTACAGTTTTGACTTAAAATCTACTTGAAAATCTATCCCAAGACCTAAAAATGGTTGTCTGGCAATGATCAATAAAAAACGTTTTGAATTTTGAAAAGAATATTGGGCAAATGTTGCACAATCCAGGCGTGGAATGCTCTTAGAGACTTATACAGAAAGCTCTAATTACTGCCAAAAGTTATTCTACAAAGTATTTACTCAGGGGTGTGAATACTTTTCTTTAGATATTTCTGTATTTAATTTTCAATAAATGTGCAAACATTTCTAAAAAGATTATTTCACTTTGTCATGTTGAGAAAAACATATATTTAATCAATTTGGAACTCAGGCTGCAACATAACAAAATGCGCAATAGTATGAATACTTTCTTATTATTATTTTATTTAAAAAATATATATATTTAACTAAGCACGTCAGTTAAGATCAAATTCTTATTCACAATGACGGTCTACACTGTCCAAACCAGGAAGATGCTGGGCCAATTGTGCGCCACTCTATGGGCCTCCCAATCACGTCCAGGTGTGATACAGCCTGGAATTGAACCAGAGTGTCGGTAGCACTAAGATGCAGTGCCTTAGACTGCTGCGCCACTCGGGAGCCCACTGTACAGTGGGGAATGTAGCATCACTGCAAAGACCGAACAACAGCTGGGTATTATATGATGCTAACAGGATGCTAACTTGAGACCAGTGAAGTCCATTGGAATAGCTGGACAAACACTTCTAAGAGTGAGGGTTATTTTGAACTCTTTTAGGTTTCAAATGTTGAGTGGAACACTGGGTTCTTATTATGCCATGGATGTGAATCTCATGATTTTTATGATCATCATCTCCAGCATTTCTTGTTCCTACACATGGTCACGGCACATGGTCATCCTATCATACAATACATACAATTCAGACCAGAAACAGCCCACTCTCAAACAGGCACAACATATGTGAACTCCAGTAAACCAAAAGCGGAGGCGAGGTGTACATTGTGACACATCAACCTACTGTTTGTAACACAGAGCGTCCACTCTGAAATGTCCCTGGCTCAGCTCATTCATGACAGGCTTCATTAGTCCGGCACTTTTCCATTTACCCAAAGTGCTTTTCCTCCCATCCCTCTTCATTAGAAAGCATCTCCGAGTGACATAACACGTCACAAATCTCCTCTTCCTCCCCCCAACACAGCAATGATTAAAAAAGGCTGAGATGGGAATGGGATTTGTGTCCCGAGAGCTGGAGAGAGTGTGTGTGTGTGTGTGTGAGTATAACAGAAATTCTCTCTCTCACACACGCTCATTCCCCAGCATAATTAAAGTACATGTGTGCTCTGTCCTTGTGAGTTGACATGAAAAAAACGAACATATTTTTCGAAATATAGCAAGGTGAGCTACAACAGTACATCCTTATCATGGTGAACTGTAGGATGAAGCTGCCACTGAGGCCTGATCTAAGATCATTTATGCTTTCTTCCAGATGGTCTGAGTATCTACATATGTTCTGTAAACTGATCCTACATTTGTCGTTACGGGCAACCTCTACTTTAAACAACTGTAATCCTCATCCACATGAAAAGCTAGGAAGATCGGAGACAGAACCGCAGACTCATCCTTGGTCCCCCTTGTGTAAGTGTGTCTGAAGTACGCCCTTATTGTACAGTTCAAGTCGGAAGTTTACATACACCTTAGCGAAATGCATTTATACTCAGTTTTTGACAATTCCTGACATTTAATCCTTGTAAAAATTCCCTGTCTTAGGTCAGTTAGGATCACCACTTCATTTTAAGAATGTGAAATGTCAGAATAATAGTAGAAAGAATGATTTCTTTCATCACATTCCCAGTGGGTCAGAAGTTTACATACACTCAATTAGTATTTGGTAGCATTGCCTTTAATTTGGCAAACGTTTCGGGTAGCCTTCCACAAGCTTCCCACAATAAGTTGGGTGAATTTTGGCCCATTCCTCCTGACAGAGCTGGTGTAACTGAGTCAGTTTTGAAGGCCTCCTTGCTCGCACACGCTTTTTCAGTTCTGCCCACAAATTTTCTATAGGATTGAGGTCAGGGCTTTGTGAGGACCACTCCAATACCTTGACTTTGTTGTCCTTAAGCCATTTTGCCACAACTTTGGAAGTATGCTTGGGTCATTGTTCATTTGGAAGACCCATTTGCGACCAAGCTTTAACATCCTGACTGATGTCTTGAGATGTTGCTTCAATATATCCACATCATTTTCTTTCATCATGCTGCCATCTATTTTGTGAAGTGCACCAGTCCCTCCTGCAGCAAAGCACCCCCACAACATGATGCTGCCACCCCCGTGCTTCACGGTTGGGATGGTGTTCTTTGGCTTGCAAGCCTCTCCCTTTTTCCTCCAAACATAACGATGGTCATTATGACCAAACAGTTCTATTTTTGTTTCATCAGACCAGAGGACATTTCTCCAACAGGTACAATCTTTGTCCCCATGTGCAATTGCAAACCATAGTCTAACTTTTTAAGGCAGTTTTGGAGCAGTGGCTTCTTCCTTGCTGAGAGGCCATTCAGGTAATGTCGATATACGATTCATTTTACTGTGGATATGGATACTTTTGTACCTGTTTCCTCCAGCATCTTCACAAGGTCCTTTGCTGTTGTTCTGGGATTGATTTGCACTTTTAAAAACCAAAGTATGTTCATCTCTAGGAGACAGAACGCGTCTCCTTTCTTAGCGGTATGACGGCTGCGTGGTCCCATGGTGTTTATACTTGCGTACTATTGTTTGTACAGATGAACGTGGTACCATCAGTCGTTTGGAAATTGCTCCCAAGGCTGAACCAGACTTGTGGAGGTCTTCCTTTTTTTCTGAGGTCTTGGCTGATTTCTTTTGATTTTCCCATGATGTCAAGCAAAGAGTTTGAAGGTAGGCCTTGAAATACATCCACAGGTACACCTCCAAGTGACTCAAATGATGTGAATCATCAGAAGCTTCTAAAGCCATGACATAATATTCTGGAATTTTCCAAGCTGTTTAAAGGCATAGTCAACTTAGTGTATGTAAACTTCTGACCCACTAGAATTGTGATACATTTAATTATAAGTGAAATAATCTGTCTGTAAACAGTTGTTGGAAAAATTACTTGTGTCATGCACAAAGTAGATGTCCTAACCGACTTGCCAAAACTATAGTTTGTTTACAAGAAATTTGTGGAGTGGTTGAAAAACCAGTTTTAATGACTTCAACCTAAGTGTATGTAAACTTTCGACTTCAACTGTACGTTGAGCTCAAACAAAACCTGACAAGGACGAGTGTTTCAAGTCATGGTGGCGCACCCTACTGCAAACAAAGGTTCCATTCACTCCCTCCAACAATAGACTCATACCACCAGTTCACCTATGAGACTCAGAAGTTGGCAGACATTTTAGAGACGTGAACTCTACAATGGTACTCTCTGCTGGTTTATCCCCACTGACTGTGGAAAAGGTAAAGTTGTATCATGGGGACCAAGCGGCAATGATGTGTGATGTTATTTCATACAATGTACTTTCTCTTGAAGCTATGGAGAAGCAGCAATCTGTTCTCTGTATAAGCCTCAAATACAGAGACGTACTGGTGTCTTAAGGTCCATTTTGACTTGTCAGATGTTACCAGGGATCTTGGTTAACCCAGATGACATCATGGATCTTTGCCAGCTGACCAACCGTTTTCCCATCCTTTCTCAATTTCCTTGAAATAGAGTGTTATGAAAGTAGTACGGTGAGGGCAGCAAGGGTAACCTAGCAACAGACAGACTCTGTCTTAAGGACTTAGGGGTGTCATCTAGAGGTTACTAACCAATGGTGAGAGAGTGGGGAGAAATTAAAGAGAGAAAGGAGGGGGATAGAGTTAGGAGATAAGGAGAAAGGCGAGGAGAGCGGGGGAGAGAGCTCTGTAAAGTGAAGGAGACAGAGGAAGAAAGAGAGAGGGCAGAGAAAATAAAAGAGAAAATGAGAAAGAGAATGAAAGAGAAAGGAAAGTGGCCAGCCACCCTCTGCCCTCACCTCCATTTCCTTCGCCTCAGACAGCTTGGAGTAACTAGCGGGGCGGCTCCATAACAATCCATAAAAGCATAATTTGGTGCTAATGGGTGACGTTCTGTTTTTATAAGCTGTCGTATTCAGCCGCTAGAACATTCCATGGCGGTTTTTTTAAAAATACCTTCGCATACAGTCCAATTTTCTCATTGAGTGAAAAGTGAGTGAAATTGGTGTGACCCTGGGTTCAAGGACCAAAACTTTGCTTCATGACAGGTTGTCATAAACGACAAACAAATATAAAAAAGGATTTTATGCCCTTGGAGTGTTGCGTTAACCCATAACGCAAAGGCAGCATACTACTTTACAATGGGTTTTTTAAAACGTTAAAGGCAGTTGTTATGCAACATACTATTCCCTGGTCTATAATTTGACAGTCTCCATTTTCTTATGAACCAGACACTAAAGCCCTATGATAGATATAGTGCTGACAGCAGGGATAAAAGTGACTTATGCAACAAGATCACTTTGCTCATCCACTATTACATTACCTTCCCTGACACCACCAGTGAATCAAATATGAATTACACTCTCAAACATTCTCCCTATAAATTTGCTAGAAAATAATTAAGGATTTCAAGGGTGTTTTTTCCAAAGGAACAATTGGATATGTGCTGATGCGTGTACACTAATCTTTAGATTAGAGCCACACCAGTCAAGAAAAAGTAGATACTCATCTATTTTGAGAAGTGTCTAACATCTCCTATTGACTGTAGTAATATAGTTCTGCTATACATCATGATGAACAGAAATGGGATTGAAAGTATGGATTGCTATATACATACATTCCCCTACAGTGCCTTCAGAAAGGATTCATACCCCTTGATTTATTACACATTTTGTTGTTTTACAGCCTGAATTCAAATGCATTAAATATATTTCTCTCTCACCCCTCTACACACAATACCCTATAAATACAAAGTGAAACCATGATTTAAAAAAAAAAGTGTGACATTTTATGAAATTGAAATACACAATTATATCAGTAACATAAGTATTTACACCCCGGAGTCAATCATTTGTAGAAGCACCTTTGGAATTACAGCTGTGAGTCAACTTGGGATTTTTTTTTTTTCTCCCATTCTTCCTTGCAGATTTTCTTAAGTTAGATGGGGAGCGGCGCTGATCAGCAATCTTCAAGTCTTTCCACAGATTTTCTATGTGATTCAAGTCTGGGCTTTGGCTGGGCCACTAAAGGACTTTCAGATTCTTGTTCTGAAGCCATTCCAGCGCTTTGCTTTGGGTCGATGTCCTGTTGGAATGTAAATCTGAGCACCAGTCTTAGGTTGTTTGCACTCTGAATCAGGTTTCCATCAAGGATGTGCCTGTATTTGTCTCTAATCATTGTTCCCTCTGTCCTTACCAGTCTCCCTTCTTTGAAAAGCATCCCCATAGCATGAATGCTGCCACCACCATGCTTCACGGTAGAGATGGTGTTAGACGGGTGGTGAGCTGTGCCTGGTTTTCTCTAGACATAGCACTTTGCATTCAGGCCAAAGAGTAACATTTTTGTCTCATTCGACCATAGAATATTTTCGCCTTATGATCTTAGTCTTTCCCTTGCCTTTTTGCAAACTCCAGGCGTGCTGTCATGTGCCTTTTTCTCAGGAGTAGCTTCTGTCTGGCCAATCTCCCATGAAGCCCAGATTGGTGAAGTGCTTTAGAGACTGTTGTCGTTCTGGCAGGTTCTCCCATCTCAGCCAAGGAACTCTGTAATTCTGGTCATTGGGTTCTTGGTCACCTCCCTGACCAATGTCCTTCTGCCCGATTGCTCAGTTTGGCCAGACGGCCAGGTCTAGGCAGAGGCAGGGTAGTTAAATATTTTTCAATTTCCCAATGATGGAGACGTCTGTGCTCTTGGAAACGTTCAACACTCTAGAAACGATTTGATACCCTACCCTTCTCATCACAATTATATCTCAAAGATCTACGGACAGTTCCTTGGACTTCATGGTATAGTTTAGGCTCTGACATGCAGTCAACTGTAGGACCTTATATATAGACAGGTGTGTTTCTTTCTAAATCATGTCCAAACTATTTAATTGGCCACAGGTGGACTCCAAGTTGTAGTGATAGCTCAAGGATGATCAAAGGAAATTGAATGGGCCTGAGCTCAATTTTGAGTGTCATTGCAAAGGCGAGTGAATACTTCTGTAAATGACATATGTCTGTATTTCATTTTCAAAAACTTCCAAAAATATTAAAATTAAGTTTTCACTTTGTCATTATGAGGTATTGTGTGTCGGTGTCTGAGAAAAAGATGTAACCAATCCAACACAACCAAATGTGGAATAAGTCAAGGGGTATGAATACTTTATGAAGGTATTGTAAATACTGTTGTGATTTCTGTCGGGAAAGAGAACATTGGATGATTAGGCGACATTATAGTGCAATGGGACAAATAGCAGAGTGTTCACTTTTACTCCCACTCCCTCCCACACTCAAACGAAATGAAAAGTTGGCAATTACTTACTGGCTTTGCATTACAGAGAATGAGAGCTATGAAATGCATTATCATCATCAAGTGGGTCAGAGTACTAAAGTCAGGACCCAAGGCCAGAGATACACCACTGCAACGGAACACTTCCTATTGAAACTTTCCAACAATATGAGAATTATAACTGGCAGAATAGCCAAACAACTGTTGTCTAACTCATCCAGAACGCCGCAGCCCGTCTGGTGTTCAACCTTCCCAAGTTCTCTCACGTCACCCCGCTCCTCCGCTCTCTCCACTGGCTTCCAGTTGAAGCTCGCATCCGCTACAAGACCATGGTGCTTGCCTACGGAGCTGTGAGGGGAACGGCACCTCAGTACCTCCAGGCTCTGATCAGGCCCTACACCCAAACAAGGGCACTGCGTTCATCCACCTCTGGCCTGCTCGCCTCCCTACCACTGAGGAAGTACAGTTCCCGCTCAGCCCAGTCAAAACTGTTCGCTGCTCTGGCCCCCCAATGGTGGAACAAACTCCCTCACGACGCCAGGACAGCGGAGTCAATCACCACCTTCCGGAGACACCTGAAACCCCACCTCTTTAAGGAATACCTAGGATAGGATAAAGTAATCCTTCTCACCCCCCTTAAAAGACCTAGATGCACTATTGTAAAGTGGCTGTTCCACTGGATGTCATAAGGTGAAAGCACCAATTTGTAAGTCGCTCTGGATAAGAGCGTCTGCTAAATGACTTAAATGTAAAAATGTAAATGTTGTCTCACTACAATCAAACGTAATGACATTATAAACACTCGAGCATAATAAACAAATCCAATGACAACCCAGAGAAATAAGTCAAAACAGTAACCAACTTGGCACATTGTTTCTCTCTCTGTCTGTCTGTCTGTCTGTGTGTGTGTGTGATAAAAGTCACCTTGTCCAAGAGAGATTTGCACGGTTATCAAAACGTCACATCAGGATAATCCGACACAAAACACAGCCTTTATTTGAAGTGTTTCTAATAAACCCTATGGGAAAAAAAGAGTGGTGGAAAACGATTGGAACCATTTCCCTGTTTGACAACTAGGTTTTATGGGTATTATAGTATTACATTACAGCATCTTGGATGACCATCATTCATATTCCATTCACCCAGCTCAGTGTAACAGACAGGTATATGGGTCTAGGCCACTACATGATACTCACATTTTTCCTTTATCCATAATAAGTGTTGCTACAACCTAGCCTATGGATGAAAGTTTACAACGTAGGTGCACAGGTCGAGAGAATTATTCGAGTTATCAAGGTGACAGACAGTGACACATTCAATACCACCTTGCTTGCATCTAGCTGATCTAGGGTGTAATCATTATTCCAGCAGTGACAAACGAGAGTTTCCATTGGACAAATTCAGGTTTGTTTATCCCCGTTTCGTTCAGTTTGCTTCCGTTTAAGAAAAGTTTATCAACAGAATCGGAGGAATGAACACACCTCTGATCACACACAAACACAGTTTACTTTCATAACAGTCACATACAAGCAGCGTGATCACTTTGTGCGTTATATAATTCCTTTTCGCATCTACGCGCTCTCCTTCTCTCACCTTTTCCCTTCGCTTGTGGACTTCAGTGCACAACAAATCAGCTGTTATAACCAGGCAAAAAAACTTTCTAAGCCAAACCTATCATAACACAAGGCGAGACCTAGATGCAGACACAGGAGGCAGAGGGTTAGTCTTACAATGTTTATTAATTCAAAAGGAGTAGGCAAGAGAATGGTCGTGGACAGGCAAAAGGTCAAAAACCAGATCAGAGTCCAGGAGGTACAGAGTGGCAGACAGGCTCGTGGTCAAGGCAGGCAGAAATGTCAGGCAGGCTGGCACAGAGTCCAGAAACAGGCAAGGGTCAAAATGGGGAGGACTAGATAAAGGAGAATAGCAAAAACCAGGAGAACGGGATAAACTCTGGTTTACTTGGAAAACATCCAAGACGAACTGGCACAGAGAAACAGAAAACACAGGGAGAAATACACTGGGGAAAATAAGTGACACCTGGAGGGGGTGGAGACAATCCCAGGGACAGGTGAAACAGATCAGGGCGTGACAGAACCTTCATATCATAACTGCTTCATTGTTGCCACCACATTAGCTAATGTCATAGTCAACATAGTTACTTTAACTAACGCATTAGTAGCGTTAGCTACAGTCATGTAGTACAGTGTACAGTCAGGAAGCAGTTTAGCATTTACACCAGCGGGTCCTCTGGATAAGAGCGTCTGCTAAATGACTTAAATGTAAATGTAAATGTCCTGGTGGCAATAAATTAATAGAACCAAAAGCTTACCTTGACTTGGAAGAGTTCCAGTTTTGGATAGCCATAGCCATATACAGCTAGCTAATATAGCATCCCTCTCTGTTTGAGCTGGGTGTTTGAGTAGGCTAAGAAAGTGAAAGAAAATATTGCTTCTTCTTCATTTTTGTATAATTTTAAGTCAGCTAGCAGTAGCTTATGCTTTCAGTACTAGAGTCATTCTCTGATCCGTTGATTGTGTGGAAACTCCGGAAGTTTCAGAATTGACGTTTTTCTGAAATTCACTGAGGAGGATGGTCCTCCCATTCCTCCTCTGAGGAGCTTCCACTGGAAGTGTAGTAATTGTTTATACTGCATTTGTGAAATGAAAGTATGAAAGTAGAGGGTATGAAAGTAGAGGGCTTAATGTTGCTAGAACCATACCGCAATTCCCGTTTAGATGGAGTATTTGGTTTTTTTGGCTGCCAGAGCCAATTTGCCTCTAAACATGTAAGGTCTTGGACTATAAAGAGTAACATTAGGCTCCTTTAGTCCATTATTGGGCTAGAGTAGAACATTATTCTCGCTCTCATTGAACATAGAGTCTCTGTCTAGGTGATTTCCCAAAAGGAGCAACTCCTGAAAATCACACACCGAGTATGGTATGAAGAAGAATGCAGATTTACCCCTTTCATGTTAGCTTTTAACACTTCTCTTTGACAAAGGTTATGCATAACTTCACAATGCACTCCCGATTGCCTCTATTTCATACATTCTTTTGACTTGAGTGGCTAATGTGACTGTTTTTCCTGCACATTTACATGCAAGTCTATACATGTCAGTGCAAGCTCAATCAACATGGGACTTTTTGCACAAACACACACCCTTCTTTGATGTTCATAGTTACTGTGAAATACAAGTGACCTTTGTCTGGCTTCGCAGGGAGGGAATATAACACAAAAAGTTATAAGATGCTGGCTTTCATATTCATTTGAAGAAATAAATGGTTATTTAAAGCATTATTGAACAGTTTCTAAACCATTTACAATCATGATTTGTTCATGTTTATCAACATACATGCATATAAATAAATGTATAAACCATTCATTGCAAGGACCTGTAATCATCATGAACGACAGTAAACACAAAGTTTCAGAGCTGCAGTCCTTACCTTTGATTTATTCTTACCTTTTGTACATTGCTACAGTATTTTACGAACATTTCCTGAAATCCTTCCTGTCAATGTTATTATACCCTGAACTAAAATCAATCCTTTGAGTTTAACTGCCAATATTGTTGATCAGACTTACTTCCTGGTCCTTTAGAAATGGACCTTTGAACTTTCATCCTATGCAGTTTACTGGATATTAATGGACGGATTCCATTATGCTGAGCCGCGGGGCACCAGGCAAAGGCACATCACGTCATCGGGTAAAAGCGGGGAGGGAGGAGCGCTATAACCTTGTCGCTCTTTAATTTGGTCGACAAGGCAGCAAGGTGCATCTTCCAGAAACATACAACACACATTTTCCATAAAAATACGTGTTAAAATGTTCTAACTAGATTTCATTCGGAAGGCAGGTAAAGCCTTCTTATCAAAAGCAATCACTTTTGCATGGGAAAACACGGGATTCTAATCCTTTCTATGCATACTTAATTACGTCACTTTTGTTTTGAGACAACTTCGCCATGGGCTTTGAACGGGGCACCTGGCTCATGCCCGGTGGCAGTCCGGATCCAAATCGAATGCAATCAACTTTCAGCCGATGCAAAACACTGCTCCACAGGCGCCCGGGCGAGATTAATCAAACCCCTTTCCTCTCTTGGGCAGAGTGACTTCTAATTGGCCGAAAGTTACTTATGGGAAAGTTTCCATAAAACATATGTACCCTCAGGGGTTATCAACACAGTTTTAAAACTTAACTGCTTTTTATTAATGACCAGTGATTCAAGTGACTAAGGACCCACATTTTATAGACAGTCAAGTGTTTTATTTTTAGTTAATTTACATCTCAAAAGACAGATTTTTTTTTGTTAAGTTAAGTGCTTGTCTTTCGAAATCCACCAAGGCAAACCCATTGAATGTATATTTCAAACACCCATAGTTAAATCACATTGGTGTTTTACCAATTTTATGCCAACTTGAATATAAATGCCTGCCGAACTGCTTATTTGATGAATACGTCGTTTAAAAATTGCTTGTTCGCAAAGCATAAGGCAGCTCCACAGGACTTAAAACCCTTTGAAATTGCTTTGGCAAGCTGCTCAATGAGAGGAGCAATAAAAGGGGGAAATAAGTCACTACGGGAAATTCCGCTACATTCAGTCTGAAAACACTTTGGAACAGCTTTTCTCTCTCTCTCCACACTGCCTATTTGGAATAAGTGTTGATCTCAGTCATTATTGACCCACCCAGCCACCTCCTATAGCTATTGCCTGAGTTAAATAGGTGCAGCAGATCATTCACCCAAATTATACTGCTCCCAAAGAACAGCTTTATAGTGTGTTACAAGCAATGTGAGTAAAACTACTTTGAAAAAGTCTAGAGTCACAGAATAGGGTTGTTGAAAATGAAAAAGCGCTAGTCGTAGCAGTTGGGCAGAGGCAATATGGGAATAATAGTCTTATCTAGGGACAATATCGCTAAAGTGAGTATCAAGATGCTGTCGCCTTACACTGTGTGAGACTGCATGTTGAATGTGATTGTTATACTTCTATATATTCTCATACTGTCTATGGATGAAATATCGCAAGATCGTTATGAATGCATACTTTACTTCCATCACAGTTATCATCGCCATGATGATCATCATATAACACAGTATGGTTGATATCTCTTCCTTATTTAGTTATCTTTGGAACATTCTCACATTCTCCCCTCTCTGGCTGGACGTTAGGTCAGGTTGTTTGTTCAGTGTTCCTGGATAGCCAAGGAGGCGTGAGGTGTTCCAACCGAGTGCCTAAACCTTCTGTACAGGCACTCATACAGACAGAGAGAGGGAGAGAGAGAATGCAGAGAGAGAGAGAGATATACTGTATAAAGAGGTGAGACTAAACCATGCTGCTGCACAAATGTTTTCTTTCAAGACGTTCATCTCTCAATGGGCGCCCTACAAAATCACACAACATTCTAGACCCCTCTCATTCTACACACTGGCTCAGACCCTCCCCAGTCTCCCTTCCACAGCATGCAACCAAGTGTTACATTTACACATGCCATCCCCAGCCGGTTAAACACAACATCACATGATGATACGTGGAGCCTAAATGGAGAAAAAAAGATTGCAGAATCAATTATTCATTGAATTTACTGTATATTTCCATAGAGATGGATTATATAGTTGCCTCTCATTGATAACACATATTTACCTCAGTTCAAATGAAAATAAAATTGTGTATAGTATATAGTATAAAAAAATATTCTCGATAACATGATGTTAATATGCGCCTTAGGATAGGAATGAATTGTAGTTCAAAGTATGGGGAGGGGTAATTGGACAGTACACAGAAAAAGAGAGATAGAGAGGAGGAGGCGGAGCAGGAGGAGGAGCAGGGGAGTGATGGAGAGGAGGAGGAGGAAGAGGAGGAGGAGGAGGAGGGGAGAGATGGAGAGAGGAGGGAGTACTGTAAAATAGCCCCTGGACGCCACTTTGTCGAGATAACAAAGTGCCACTGCCGCAGCGCTGTCACCGGAGTCGACGGACAATCGGCAGCACTTTCCCAGAATCCTACGGGGGTTCCATCTCTCATTTCTGCTTCCCTCTGTGTCCCAACGACTCAACCCTTTATCCACACATGTATGCACCAAAGTCCTGTAGGTAATTAGATGGGTCCTGCGTGCTTAGTTAAGGTTAACACATGATCCATATCCTGATCATGGAGATAGCGAGAGGGAAAGAGGCGACGGGAGAAGGAGAGAAGGCGATGGAGAGCATAGCATCTTGGGCGAGACGTAGGGCCCTTTCATGGACAATCATGGCGTACTTCAAAAGCCTTCATCAAAACCTCGCCTGGGAACCAGAAACCCCCTCTCCCTCTATTCTTCTCTCTCCCTCTTTCTCCCCTCTCTCTACAGTGACAGAAGGTAAAGAGGGAGTGAAGGACGGAGGGAAAAAGAGGAGAGAAAGAGGGAGATAAAAGAGGAGAGAGATCAGTCAGGCAACGAAAGGGGTCTTCGGAGTGGATAATGTATTTTCTTAGGAACTGTTTTCTCTTGTGGTTGCTCATGTACGCCTCTGAATCCTTTCTCATCGTCTTTTGTTATGCTCTATGGTTGGGTTACAGAAAGAACAATAGGTGTGCATGAGCTTGAGTGAAGAATTTAAATCGGATCCCTGCCAACGGTTAAGGATGGTCTGAGCCTACTGTAGCTTGTCTATGTCATATACAGTGCCTTTGGAAAGTATTCAGACCCTTTGACTTTTTCTACATTTTGTTACGTTACAGCCTTGTTCTAAAATGAATATATATATTTTTATTCCTCTCATCAATCAAATTGAATTGGTACAGACCTTACCGTGAAATGCTTCATTTACAAGCCCTTATCCAACAAGGCAGTTCAAGAAATAGAGTTAAGAAAATATTTACGAAATAAACTCAAGTAAAAAATAAAATAAAAAGTAACACAATAAAATAACAATAACAAGGATAATATACTGTAGGTCCTGGATGGCAGGAATCTTGGCACCAGTGATGTATTGGGCCATACGCATTACCCTCTGTAGCGCCTTGCGGTCAGATGCCGAGCAGTTGCCACACCAGGCGGTAAAGTAATGATGCTCTCGATGATGCAGCTGTAGAACTTTTTGAGGATCTAGGGACCAATGCCAAATCTTTTCGGTCTCCTGAGCCTCTGCCTGCCCTTGACCTGTCGTTTGCCTGCCCCCTGTTTCATAAATAAACATTTGTTATTTTGAACTGTCTACACCTGGGTCTCATCCTGAGGTATGACACACACATGCAGAGATCATCCCTTCACCTACTCTGCGTCTCACAAAGACAAGGCGGTTGGAACCAAAAATAGCACATTTGGACTAATGTCCATTGCTCGTGTCTCTTGGTCCAAGGAAGTCTCTTCTTATTATTGGTGTCTATAAGTAGTGGTTTCTTTACAGCAACTCGACCATGAAGGCCTGATTAACACAATCTCCATTGAACAGTTGATGTTGAAATGTGTCTGTTACTTGAATTCTGTGATGCATTTATTTGGGCTTCAATTTCTGAGGCTGGTTACTCTAATGAACTTATCCTCTGCAGCACATGTAACTCTGGGTCTTCCTTTCCTGTGGCGGTCTTTATGAGAGTGCTTGATGATTTTTGCAACTGCACATGAAGAAACTTAAAGTAATGATGGACTGTCATTTGTCTTTGATTATTTGAGCTGTTCTTGCCCTAATATGGACTTGGTCTTCTGTATACCACCTCTACCTTGTCACAACACAACTGATTTGCTGAAACACATTAAGAAGGAAAGAAATTCCACAAATGAACTTTTAACACTTGTTAATTGAAATGCATTGCAGGTGACTAGCTCATGAAGCTGGTTGAGAAAATGTGTGTGCAAAGCTGTCATCAAGGCAAATGGTGGCTACTTTGAAGAATCTCAAATATAAATATATTTTGATTTGTTTAACCCATTCTACAGTGGTCCCTGTAGCATACGATCACACCGGTGTGATTAGAACATTTATTTAGAGCGCTTATTTAGAACGGACAGTTTCGAATGATGCAACAGTCAATCAGCATTTGAGCTGGCCACACTGTTTTTTATTCAGAAACATTTTTCAAAAACACAGTCCTTACAAAGTTATGTCCAAATGTGAGCAGTTTATTTTTGGATGCATTATTCAGACATTCACAGAAGTATCTATAGCATAACACAATCATCCAAACCGGAAAAATGTAGGCTACATTTTGTCCTAGCTAACTGAGGAAAGATTTATGTAACACAAGCGGTCATATTTAGACAACTCTCAGCTGACATAAACTACAAAATGAATTAGCTAATAGAAATGGCTATTTATTATTAATCACATCATCAGTAATCCGACGATGGGTAGTTTCTGCTCTCTGTCATGTTTTTTTTCCTCACAGGAACCAAAGATAATAAGAGAAGACAAGATGAGTTTGGTCTGTTTATAGTATGCATGTTGAAGGGGGTGTGTCGTCTATCATTGTACACATCATTCCACCATTAATTTCCGGAAGTTCTCAAAAAATGTGTGAACCCTCACTCACCTCATTTTGTTATAACATCTTTGGTCTAACAGACGATTACGTGGAACCCAGAATGCATTGTATGTCAACAAACATGGCCCCACACATAGCTAGAATTAGCTAAACTCATCATAATCAGTACAACCTTTAAAAAAACATTTTACACACATAATATGTGCCCTTTACAATCTATGCAAGAATCGGAATGCATGATTTGTCACCGGTAATTGAAAACGTGAATAAAACAGTAAATATATAAATAATTACCACACAAAACACTTTATGATAGTGATTTATTGATACTAGTGGCGCGTGCCGGCAGTCAATCACATAACCTCTGACTCCCACTCTGAGCTATTCAGTGTTGTTGTTTATGTATGTAGCTAAGCTGTGGCATGAGCAATGTCTTTCAAAAGGAGATAACTCACAAATGCTGAAATTCTGGAGATTTTAATCAATTCTGACAATGAGTCTGAAAGTCAGGAATCAGATTCTGACAGTGAGGAGCTGCCCCCCAACCTTGTAGCCATTGAGAACCCTGAATCTGAGGACTCCTTGTCTACTGACGAAGTCCCAGGTCCCTTTGAAAATGCTGATGGTGATGGAGGCAGACCAATAGTGGATGAAGTACAGGAGGTTTGTGGTAGCTGGAAGGCCGCCAGGCATTTCACCCCTCCTGGCCCTGCTGTTTGCTTTGATGAGTCCCAGTCTGGAGTGCAACCCCCCTTGCCATTTCCCTCTGAGGCAGAGTGCTTCAAGTTGTTTCTGACAGAGGAGCTGGTGGGAGACATAGTAGAGGAGACCAATCGCTATGCCTTGGAGCTACAAGAGAATTGAGAGCCAGGAGTGAGGGGGAAACTCACTAAATGGGTGGCAACCACAATTAGTGAAATGTATACCTTCCTGGTGACAGTAATTATCATGGGGATAGTAAAGAAGAATTCCCTAAGAGAATACTGGAGCACAGATCCTATGTTTGCAACTCTCTTCTTTGCCACCCTCTTTTCCAAAGATCGCTTCCTAGTTCTGCTGCGATGCCTGCATTTCGTCAACAATGCTACTGCCATCCTAAATGACCCATTATACAAAATATGAAATGTTCTTACCAGCCTGACATCAGCATTTGGTATGGTCTTTGTGCCATACAAGGACCTATGCATTAATGAGTACCTGATGTTAAGGAAAGTTACAGGTTTGGGGTCAAGTTCTTTGTCATGTCCGGCGTGAAGACAGGATTTGTCCAGGACGTTATAGTTTACCCAGGGTCCACCACTGACATCCAACATTATGAGGGGCTTGGGGTGCCCAGGTCCACGGTGATGGACCATGCTGGCTCCTCATCTCTGCAAGGGACACACTTTGTATGGGGACAATTGTTACAGCAGTCCCACACTCTTCCAGCTTCTGCTCTTCCAACAGCACAGGAGCCTGTGGCACAGTCAGGTCGAACAGGAAGGGGATGCCAGCATTCGGATGGAGGAAGATGCAGAGAGGGGAGGTGGAGTTCAAGGAGAACAGTCAACAACTGGCAGTAAAGTGGCATGACAAACAAGATGTCCATGTCCTCTCCACTGTCCATACAGCAACCATATCGGCCACAGGGAAGGTGGACCTCCTGACGAAAGAGAAAGATCAAACCAGACTGCGTGCTTGACTATAACCTCAAAATGGGTTGTCCTCAAAAAAAATTGTCCTCAAAAGTAAAAATGACTAAATGAGGAGGCGGAACACACCTCAATGCAAACTGTTCTTAGAAAATAAAAACTTGGAAACAGCCTATAAATAAAAACAGGCTGCGTGCCTTGGTTTGAGGGCAGCGCGGACTAAATGTACTGTTGCAAAACAATCACATTCTGGAATGGAGAGAACGTTCTGACATCACGTTCATAAAAAAACTCACGCTGGGGCGACCGTTAGAGATATTCGGAACTCACGCATGAAAAGGTTTACACTTTTTGGGTTACTACACGATTCCCCCTTGGGTTGTGCCGTGGCGGAGATCTTTGTGGGATATACTCGGCTTTGTCTCAGGATGGTAAGTTGGTGGTTGAAGATATCCCTCTAGTGGGTGGGGTTATATCCTGCCTGTTTGGCCCTGTCCGGGGGTATCATTGTCTCCTGACCCCTCCTGCCTCAGCCTCCAGTATTTATGCTGCAGTAGTTTGTGTCGGGGGGCTAGGGTCAGTCTGTTATATCTGGAGTACTTCTCCTGTCTTTTCCGGTGTCCTGTGTGAATTTACGTATGCTCTTTCTAATTATCTCTTTCTTTCTTTCTCTTTCTCTTTCGGAGGACCTGAGCCCTAAGACCATGCCTTAGGACTGGCGTGATGACTCCTTGCTGTCCCCAGTCCACCTGGCCGTGCTGCTGCTCCATTTCAACTGTTCTGCCTGCGGCTATGGAACCCTGACCTGTTCACCGGACGTGCTACCTGTACCAGACCTGCTGTTTTCAACTCTCTAGAGACAGCAGGAGCGGTAGAGATACTCTGAATGCTCGGCCATGAAAAGCCAACTGACATTTACTCCGGAGGTGCTGACTTGTTGCACCCTCGACAACTACTGTGATTATTATTATTTGACCATGCTGGTCATTTATGAACATTTGAAAATCTTGGCCATGTTCTGTTATAATCTCCACCCGGCACAGCCAGAAGAGGACTGGCCACCCCTCATAGCCTGGTTCCTCGCTAGGTTTCTTCCTAGGTTTTGGCCTTTCTATTGAGTTTTTCCTAGCCACCGTGCTTCCACACCTGCATTGCTTGCGGTTTGGGGTTTTAGGCTGGGTTTCTGTAGAGCACTTTGAGATATCAGCTGATGTAAGAAGGGCTATATAAATACTGTAAATGTGATTTGATTTGATGATTCCATATGTGCTACTTCATAGTTTTGATGGCTTGACTATTATTCTACAATGTAGAAAATAGTAAAAATAAAGAAAAACCCTTGAATGAGTAGGTGTGTCCAATCTTTTGACTGCTACTGTACATGGATGAATGCTTCAGGGCAGTGTGTCTTTTCATTTTGGTTTGCAGCTAGCTGCAGCTTGTTTGGTCTGTTGTTGTGTGAAGTCACTCCGGTTCACACTGACCGTGTGCAGAAAGTAGTCCATCACAACTTTTCCCCACTGATCCTTGTCGATAGCGCCTGCTAATTTCTGGGCAGCAATGTTGTTGAGAGCAGTAGCAAAACTTTTTCAGTTCTCCATGGCTAATGTTATATCTTTCAAAAAAGCTCGGGTGGCAAGGATTCTCTACAGATACTAAGCAGCTCATGTTACAGACAGAATCATGCTACATGGCAGACCATGCTCACCATCCGAACTCATCTCTCGGCATGTCCAGCCCAGCCATTATCTCAGCCAATCATTGCTAGCGGGAAGGTTCCTCGTTTTTTCCATGGCTATACCAACTAGGTTCATAATTTAACAATTTATTTGTTTTATGTATTTATTTACAGATGGCATACACATTTGTTATTAAGGCACATTAAAGTTCACATGTTCCAGAAGGCATTTCTGCCAAAAAACATTAACATGCCTAGCTTCTTGAAACGGGTCCCCCAAAAAATGATCAGCATGGCTTTATTTCTATTACAGCATATTGGATAACTATCATTCATATTCCATTCACCCAGCTCAATGTAACATTGATACGTTTAGGCTACTACATGATACTCAAATGTTGACTATACCCATCATGATGTTACTTTAACCTAGCCTATGAATGAAAGTATACAACATAGGTCAAGAGACAAAATGGAGTAATCAAGGTGACAGACAGTGACACATTCAATACTGCCTTGCACACACTTGCCTGCATCTATCTGATCTAGGGTGTAATTATTAGTCCAACAGTTGCAAGCATGAGTTTCTATTGGACAAATTCAGGTATAATTATCCCTGTTTCGTTCCGTTTGCTTCCGTTTAAGAAACGTTTTTCAACAGAATCAGCAGAATGAATACACCCCTGATCACACTCAAACACAGTTTACTTTCATAGCAGCCACATACAAACAGCATGATCCTTTTAATCGTTGTATAATTCATTCTTGCATCTACGCGCTCTCCTCTCACCTTTTCCCTTTGCTTCTGGACAACACATCAGCTTTCTGTGACTAGGTGAAAAAACCTTTCCAAGCCAAACCTTCATATCATAACCACTAACTGCTACACACAGCCTACATCATTGTCACCATATTAATTTCATAGTCAATATAGCTACTAGAACTAATGTGCTAGTAAACCGGCTACAATCATGCTGTACAGTTTATAGTCAGCATCGAGCAGTTTAGCAGTTACACCGGCAGGACCCGTAGCAATAAATTAATAAATCCAAAATCTTGCCTTGACTTGGAATAGTTCCAGTGTTGGATAGCCATAGCCATGTCAGTTCATATTGCAAGAGCTCTGATAGGTTGGAGGATGTCCTCCGGAAGTTGCCATAATTACTGCGGGAGTCTATGGAAGGGGGTGAAAACCACAAGCCTCCTAGGTTTTGTAATGAAGTCAATATACCCAGAGGAGAACGGCAACTAGCTCTCCTCCAGCTACACCATGGTGCTTTCTTACAGAGTGCTGTTGAGGCTACTGTAGACCTTCATTGCAAAACAGTGTGTTTTAATCAATTATTTTGTGACATTTGAATATATTTATTATAGTTTTATCTAAAAAGTCTAACTTTTTTAAGGTTTCACAAAATCACATCTGAAATTCACTGAGGATGGTCATCCCCTTCCTCAAATGAGCCATATCAAAAATAACATATCATACTAATTTGAGTGTTTTGGATGTACATTTGCTATGTTACGTCTAGACTATGATGCCAGTCGCTGAAATTCCCCATGACCAGAATTGAAGAACACTTCTCTATGGTACAGTGTAGTTCCAACACCGCTTCAGATACTAGAACTAGAGGCCTGTAACTTTACTAAACCCTGATTACAAAATTACCAAGTTTCAAGTGTGACTTATACAACAAATTCCCATGGGCTCTAAGCTCAAATCCATGACTCACTCTCTCTCTCTCTCTCTCTCTCTCTCTCTCTCTCTCTCTCCTGAGCCTACGACTTAATTAGAATATAATGATTATAAACGGTCCCATCAGAAAGGCCTTAATCAAAACAAAACTTTCATTTTTCAAAATAGGCCTCCAATGATCTAGTAGTATTAAAAGGAAGCGCACTATCGTGTTTCTTGGTAGGGGGAAGATGAGAATGCTGCCGAGCGTGTTGGGCGGATGATGATTTCTAAATCCTATCAGAGGGAACCAAGGTGGCACATTGGCATTCATTATCAGTCAGTGTTTAATCAAGAGCTGGAGTGATTAAGTAGCAAATTGAGGAGCTTGTCATTTCTCGAAATTGAGTTTGTTGTGTGTGTGTGAGCAAGGGTTATTATTCGTTTCCATCTCACAGCAGTTCTATGAGTAAGGTTTTAATTCTGTTATTTTTACGAGACTAAAGACTTGTTTCTTTAACACTTCTGTTTGACATTTGAACCAAATTGGATTGCCAGATTAAAAGCTGCAATATGTAACTTTTTAGGCGACCCGACCAAATTCACATAGAAATGGGAGTTATAGATCTGTCATTCTCATTAAAAGTACAGTAAGTCTAAGAAATGGTCGATCTGTTTTATGTGCACTATGCTAACGGTAAATTTAGTTTTTGCGTCTTTTACTTTCAGTTGAAAATACAATATTTCTGTTTGAAAGATTTATTCCCCAGTGCTTTAGATGGTTCAATGAGTAAAGGAGTTATAGCCAGGTGTGTGATACATTTACACATCTTCTGAGCATCAGAAATATTCTAAACCCTTGTGTATCAAGCAAAATCTGTAAGCATAATATTGTCATTACCGTAGGTTAATCTGAATAAGAAAGCCATTAAAGATTTCAGAGATCACCAACTGTGTTATTCACAGGGTTCTGACACTAAACGTAGCTTCAAGTAGCTAACTGTTCAAATGATGATGAAAGTCTTGCCCGGAGAAAGACAGTGCATGATATATGTGCTATAGGAATAGTTGCGCAACCTTAGATGACATCATTCACCTTATCCATAAATGTCTTGTGTCTCATTGGTACAATCAACCGGGAGGAAACAGTAGTTCACCTCCCTACAGGGAACATTTTGCGGGGGAAGACTTGCTTTTTTCCCCTTCTCCTTTTCACTTCCTCGCCTGTCAAAACCCGAGTCCAATAAAGTGCCTCCAACAAATCAACAGCTCTTTCAACTAATTCCTCGCAATCCTGAGAATAAAGAAACGTGGGCAATCGAGAGAAGTGTTCAGACAGCATGGGGGACGTGGCAGCAAAAACAAGAAGTACTATTATGTACTTCAATGGTAGAGGCCTCAGTTTGCTCAGTGTGCTTCAGAGAGCGGCTGTGGTGCAGTCACACACCTTCCTGCCACATTTTCAGCTGACTTTGGTATTAGAACGGTGTGGTCTTTTCGGTTGAAGTATCAGTCCAGTGATGCAGTCATTTAGGTACCTTGCAACTTGGCACAGAACAGCTTCGAACTGAACTCCACTGATGCCTAGTATCCATTCATTCTATCCACCTCTTCTTGGCACAGACGTTTGGCAATGATAGGTGTTGTCCGGTAAGGTTCCTGTGGTGTTTGGTATAGACACACATCCAATCCTGTAATGTCTGACCCAGTTTGTGGCCATATAGTACTACAGTGCATTGCAGTGGCCCAGTGGAGTGTCGGTCGGCTGTGTTTGGGTCACTGAGGTGCTACGTCTCCACGCCGGCCACGGCTTAGCCTCCAGCCATGAGTCTTTATGAGGCTTGACAGCGTGTTTACTTTGGACTCCATTTCCTAGAAGTTTCTGCATGGTTTGGCGCTCACTAACAGTTGATGGCCGGCCTCTTTATTGAATTAGTTCTGTCTCAGAGCATGAGAGAGAGGGAGAGAGAGACGTAGTGGTTTTTGTCCCCTAAAAACATCCACCCAAACCCCTTTCCCTAGTCTCTCTCCTATTGAAAGGGTAATGCATTTATGTTCTACACTCTGACATAGACACACACGGACCCTAACCCCAACACAAACATCAACAGAGTCAACCATTCAGGGGGCTATAAATTGTGGTCACACCCAGACACATAGGCACACAAACAGTGGGGAAACTGGATGGATGTGCAGGGAATGGATCGATCAGTGTTGCTGAGCAAGAGTTGGAGAGACATTCTCTTATTGGCTCTGCTTTATCCTATTGGTTCATTGCTTTATCCTATTGAGATGCCTCTCTTTGGGATGTGTCGTACATATATCGTTCTTGGGCAAATATCACATACTTACACGTACTGACCTCGTTCTGTATAGAAAAGCGTATTCGTACAGCGAAACAACACGTGCCTTAACTAGTGATAGCATGGGTCTGTTAACCCATTGATCAAGCGAGCAAAGACACACACAAACAAGCCCACGCTACCCACTAATGTGCACACACATCCACCCTTTCCTACCATTTCTTCCAAGAAAACACCAAAATATGGTGTCTTCCATTTCAACACTTTGAAGCGTCGGGGTCTTCACGACCATTGCTCAACTAAGGCCTTAATAACCCCATTCTGAATGAACAAACCTTGCTCACATGCTACAGTAGCTGTAGTGTGCTGGCGCTCTCGCCAAGATTTTACTTGCTCTTAATCTCACCATCTATAAGAGATTTGGATGCCTCAGGAACACTATGGCACTACTGTACATTTGGGGCGGCAGGGTAGCCTAGTGGTTAGAGTGTTGGGCTAATAACCAATAGGTTGCAAGTTCATATCCCCGAGCTGGCAAGGTACAAATCTGTCGTTCTGCCCCTGAACAAGGCAGTTAATCCACTGTTCCTAAGCCGTCATTGAAAATAAAAATTTGTTCTTAACTGACTTGCCTAGTTAAATAAAGGTAAAAAATAAATCTCTGTGACAGATATGGAAACAAGAGGCAGGATAATCTCCCAGTTAGCACTTTACAGTCCCATTATACTAATCTCAACCCATCAGATTAGTTCAGTAAAATGATACTGCTTCATCCATCACTCATCAACACCGACAATCAAAGCCCAAAGCTTATTTAATGGTTATCGGGTGGTGATATACAGTGTGTGCTAATAGATAAGTAATTGATGCTTTTATGGTATATAGTTCATGTTAATCATTACCGAGATATAAGCATCTGTAAAATGGCATTTTGGGAGACCAGTATACAGTATTCCTCAGTCATTGGTTGTGGCCTGAGGGAGAAGAAACCGTGAAGAGAAAAAGACACAGGGATCAATAAAGCCCACACAAGATCAATATTAGGCCACAATGTTTATTCAGTAGTGTTGTTTCAACGTAAAGGTACAATACTGTCTGCTTTTGTAAGACTTAAAAAAAAAAAAAAGTGGTGACCATTACAGTCATCTGTGCTCACAGAATGCCAGTCATTATCATCATCCTCCTGGTGTAACGTATGCATCTCCTTATGCTCTCCGAGAGAGCAAGTACATTTCCAAATGGTAGGCACTTTGAAGGTTTAAAACATTTGTGAATATGCATTTATATATATAATATATATCTTTTTGTATACTAATAAGCAATTGGACTCAATGGTCAAGTCTCTAATAAAATAAAAAGCTATAAAAAATCAAATAAAAAATGAAGGAAAAGAAAATGAGAGAGTAACGTGGCCATAATGGGAATAAGTTCAAGCAATGGTGAGAATACTGTGTCTTTGGGTTTTGGTTTGCAGTTTAGTACCTATCTTTTCTATGATGATAATATGAGAGAGAGAGAGAAAGAGATTGCAGGCAGAAGCTGGAGGGTATAGCAGAAAGGAGGAGGGAATGAGGGAGGGGGGGGGGGGGTACAGGGAGGATGGCCTCATGTGGGTGGTTGGGAGTTCAGATGACGTCAACTTCACATTTGTGTACAGCTCAAAAGGCAACTTCACAACCTGTTGTACCTTTCACGCAGAGGTGACTGTTTCAATGAGAGAGGATGGCAACAACAGGTCAATCCCATGGTGTATTTCTCTGTCTTGCTCCTGGTAACCAACTTCACGCTCTCTGAGAATCGAGGATCTCCGGGCTAAACCATCGACACAGGGGAGACAAAAACACTGGCAACACAGTGGAGTGAGAAAAAGGGGAGGGACCGACGGCTTACATGGAGGAGATGGAGAGAATGCTGAGGATGAGAGGAAGGAGCAAAGGATGATGGGACAGGCAGAGTAAACTAGGGGAAAACATTGCCCCAGAGCCAAATTTAACCCCCAAACATCGTAAACACTCAGAGCTGAACGAGACCAGCAAAGAAGCAATGAGGTGAATGTGCAATATGAGAAGTTGTATGCAATTAAATTAAATGTTAAAAAAAAACATCCACAAGACATACTGTAAAGTAAGTCTTGTGTTTTTCTTGAGCCCCTGACACATCTTAGCTTTTTAAGACCGATTACTGTGTTTTAACATGTATGCTGTATAAGAAATGGTTTTGACCAAAACAAACATTGAAAGAAAACAAACAAGACGAACAAAAAAATAAATGAAACGCTCAAGTTCAACTAGATTGATTGACATTGTAACCTGAAGGGAGAACATTTACATTGACAGTTATCAGCGTTAATATGAAGATGAAAAAGCTTCATGAAAACTACAAAAGGCATATATATATATATTTATATCTGAGAAAAAAAATATAAATGAATGAAATACACCTTTTAAAGATCAATGCCAGACATGCTAGGACAATATTTTTTTATAGGATTGATACAGAATAATTATATTCAATTATTTCCACTTTTAAAACATTTCTTTACAAATACATACTGCTACAGTTAAATAGTAGTCAGCGACTAAAAACAGCTCCTTTGACAGAAGACAGATGCAATAGCTTTTTCTCACCGTAACAGATTTTTAAAAATGTTTTTATATTTTTTTGCCTTTTCAAATAATACACAAAATGTTTAAATACACTGAGATATGCCATAAAATAAGCAATGCTTGGCTTTTCATTAAAAAAAGAAGAAAATGTCTTAATTACAATACTCTATGCAAAAGCTTTCCTTTATGTAATTTTTCCTCAATTAACTTTTTATTTTTTTGTTGTTACAGTATATTTGAACAGGTTTTTTCTTGTTGTCATGGACTGCTATAAACTGTCACTCCGATTTGTCAATCTTCTCATGAGGGGGCGGGGATTTATGCATAAAACTCCTTGGTTGGGGCCTTCTGATAGGCTGCCCCAGAGGGTTTCCTCTCTCCCAGGTCGTAGCTGCCCTCGTCCTTCTTCCTCATGCGGTAAACCAAGAGGAGGATGAGGAAGATGGCGAAGAGGAAGCCAATAACTCCACCCGCAATGACAGCTGTGGACAGAGAGAGGGTGAGGTCAGAGGCTATTCAGAGGACATTAAAGCTTATAGCATCTAGAGAGGGAACCTTGAATGCACTGTGCCCTTTCTTACACAATCCCCCTATCAAGCTACTCAAGATTACTCCCAGGACATGCCCTTGTTTCCTGCATGCTAATTATTTACATAGGATTTCATCATTCTTCAAATTATACTTGTATAAGATTTCTTTACATCCCTTAATCTGTTTTAGGGCTCTTGTGGCGAAACAATCTCCCCTCTGGTCCAGTTCTATTTCCACATGTTGAACTGGCGCCTCGGCCCCATGGGTAAAAAGATATCTGGCACGCTTACAGCCATAAACTGTGTGGCTCCTCGGTGTGGAGCGGATAAATGTCAATTAGATTACAGACCATTTGAGTTTGTGGGAGCCATAGGGGACAGGATGAGGAAAGGTAGGAGGGTAGAGAGGACAGGAGGAGGTTAGCTAGCCAGATCTGTTTCTACACAGTGGGCCTGGGCCTCCTGAACCCAAGAGTTTTTCATTACTCTAATCCACAGTATATACAGCCCTGTCAAGGCCAGGGTTTTAGTGGATGTGGCCAACATGACTATAATTGAAAATGGAAAAAAGTAGTCTAGCTAGCAGACAGTTCGAAAAGTCAGGGCAATTTTGAAATACAATAGTTAGATCATGTTTTCTACGTTGCAAACTTTGGAATAAACAACAAAATCCAAACGAGCAAAGGTGGCTAACTGGTTGGATATTTGTGGGATATATTTCCAGCATGACTGTATTGACGTCCCCTACTTGTCCTCATTCATGTCACTTTTTCACAGTAACTATCAGACATATGTCAGAACAAAGGGGAACTGAAGTGCCAGTCCATTTGTAACACATGTTTATCGCCGACACAAAGGAAAACAGCATCAGAGAGTGCGATTGCCAGTCAGATCATTTTCCTAGTTTGGATTTCAGTAGAAGTGAATTAACACTAAATTTGAGCAAAGTGCGCTATGAACTCTGGAAGGTCCCATTGACGGGTAGAAATGTATTTTATACATTATTTTCAGAAGCTGTAGAGAGCATGAGAGACGTGGGCAGAACATCATGATTAAGGAATGTGGATCTGATCAGGAAATAAACACAATGTACACTGAGTGTATAAAACACTAGGAACACCTGCTCTCTCCATGACATACCGACCAGGTGAAAGCTATGATCCGCTATTGATGTCACCTGTTAAATCCACTTCAAATCACTGCAGATGAAGGGGAGGAGACAAGTTGAAGAGACAATTGAGACATGGATTGTGTATGTGTGCCATTCAAAGGGTGAATGGGCAAGACAAAAGCTTTAAGTGTATTTTGAACGGGGTATGGTAGTAGGTGCCAGGCGCACTGGTTTGTGTCAAGAACTGCAACGCTGCTGGGTTTTTCACGCTCAACAGTTTCCCGTGTGTATCAAGAATGGTCCCACCACCCAAAGGACATCCAGCCAACTTGACACAACTGTGGGAACCATTGGAGTCAACATGAGCCAGCATCCCTGTGGAACGGTTTCGGCACCTTGTAGAGTCCATGCCCCGACGAATTGAGGCTATTCTGAGGGCAAAAGGTGGTGCAACTCAATATTAGGAAGATGTTCCTAATGTTGTTTTTTACACTCAGTGTATAACAGCAATGTTATAGCAATTATATTACAGATTATTAGGTGTTATATGGCAGAGGATATATGAAGTTGCTACATATGCTAAAGATGCAGCAAAGATCCAACCAACAAAACTCGCCAGACATCCAAATGCAGATTTTCTTGTCATCAATCTGGGCAGCAGACACACTTTAGCGTCGCTCCAGACCCGCCACCTTCATAATCAGCGTTGTAATCAAGACATTCAGAAATAACATGGCAGTGTAATTACCTGATGTGACAGAATGTCCCATTCAATAGCTCAACAACCCATAATCAACATTTAGATGGGTAGACATAGGTGTAAAGACTGCACACTGTTGCCTGCGACGAGTGTGGAAAATGGTGAACCCCTGTGCTGCTGTTGCCGTACATACCTGCCAGCACCTCCGTCCTCTGGAAGAGGTTTTCCGAGCGAACATCGATGGGCTCCAGGGGGGAGCTGGGGGTGCTGGTGATCTGGTTCTTGCGTACATCAGTGACGGGTACTGGGGGCTGGGAGGAGAGAATGGAAGGATACGATGGTGGTATACCGTTTTTTAATTTTTTTTTTTTACAAACAAAAAGGCCAGGAGAATGGAAGCTAGAGGTGAAGGGATATAGTTTATGTACAAACATAGATGCCTGGGTCCATATTTGGGTCTCTAGCTCCGAAACCAGGGCCAAGTAAAATCACCTGCCCTACACCTTCCGTGTTAACAGATCTGAAAAGACTGGATAGGTGAAAGCAACATGGCAGAAGCCACACTAAAACTATTGGAGGGGTTGGTGGAGTCGTCACTGTATTGCTGTCACCTCCCTAGTGTCTTCATGTGTAAATATTGAACGGTAAGGGATTAGGGGAAGGAGAAAGGGACCACAATGGAACCAGGCCAGAAAGAATCTAGGCCATCACCCAACAAGAGCGGATTCTGTAGTGTTCTAAAACGGGAGATTATGACTGTTTGATTCAGTAATCCAGCATAATGTACAACAAAACCAGAGCAACATCAGGAGCCTAGATGACCGCTTGATCCTTATCCCCAGAGGAACCTCTTGGAGGGTATTATCATCACTGCATTAGAGGGATTTGATGACATTCTATGTCAACGAGTTAAGACTTATGGCTGATGGTTTATACTCTTCATCTGTGGTGAGGTCAAAGAGCATAGATCACTGTCTAGCAAAATGCTATAATATTAGTGCGTTATTAGGGCTCTATTACCAATGACTACTTTTATGTATAGCATTCCAGCATCGGGGTCAATGCAACTGTTATTTTGGGAGGGGAAAGGCTCCCACAGACTACCACACAATTTCCAATCTTTCAATATCTACCATACGGGGGAAGAAAGGGACTGGTCCTAGGGCAGTTTGGGCAAATGCCCAGTGGGCCGGTCCATCGTTAGCTTAGTGGGCCGGTCTAAAAGGTTATGTTCCCTCACCTCAGTTCTGACTGGCTTCCAGGGCGTTTCCCCAGGCAGGTCTTCTCTGGGCGTGTCTGTCTCCACTCTGGGAGTGAAGTCTTTGGTGGAGTCCTGGGTGGGTTCTGCTTTGGGCGCAATGTACAGCGTGCTCACGGTCACCGCCTCCTCGATCACCTCCTCAGCAGTGCCTGCAGAGCAAGATGAGGAGATAGCACTGTTTGTACTACTTCACCAGCACTCAATTACTTTCAGTTGCTTGTCAGTCTATGTTTGAGTCTGTACCTAAGAGAAATCAGGCTTTTCATAAGTACCTCACATTCACATTCATAATTCAATCACAACAGACAAGGCCACCTCCTGATATTCTAGAATGGGATCAGGTGAAGGTAAAGTGAGTCTGGTTTCATTTTTACTGGGAACAGTGTTCGCCACAGTTATCAAAGCTCTTTCTTACAGCCTGCTTTGCTTTGGCCATCTGCATGTTGTTAAAAGTTTTGTAAAAAGGGCTTCAATACCTAAGTAAGACCTCAGTTCTACAGACATGCCCACTCTGGTTGAAAAGCCAGCCTGCCTGCCGACCCAGTCGAAGGCTACTTTGACCAGACTCTTACCTGATCCTGACCCCGAGTTAAAGTCGTCGTCATCCTCAGGGTAGTAACCCCCGGACCCTGTGTCGTCAATGAAAAGTTCATCCACTTCGGAGGACGACTTGGCCGCGTCCGCTATCTGAAACGGAGAACAACAGAAATCTAGACAAAGTACTGGGCATTTAGACTGTTCCCGAGGCCACTTTTCAATGCGCAAGTCCAACATAACTTTCTTATAGTCACCACCTTTGTCTTTGAAATACTTCTAGCAGTGAACACGTTTCCGGATACCACGGTCTGATTGTTTGGCAGGAAGCACCGAGTTTCAATGAAAAGTGAACACCAAAAGGGCTTATCACTTGACTCAAAGCCATAGTCGACCCAAAGACAGTTAGTCGTTACAGCACTCCAGTATGTTCTGCCAGGTAGACCCATCGTTACGTGCTTGAACATCGTAGTCCATGTACCACAGAGGGCACTTGTCTCAACAAACCACACCGGACTATATCACTGTGTCAGAGTCAAACAACCCCTCTCTAAACGTCTAGCTCCTCCCACCATCGTTGCCGGGGTAAAAGTTCATAGAAGCGTGTGCGTGCGTGCGTGTGTGTGTTTGTCTTTACAGCTTAACGGACTGGCCAATAGAAAAGCTGAAATTGAACAACGCTGTTCGTGTGACTTGCAAAGACATCAACCCCCTCAAGACTATAGAATGCTAGTAAATAAAAATGTCATCCATCTGCAATACAACAACTTCATAAAAACTCAGTGAAATTACTGCACAATGGGCAAAACACTGCCATCATTGTCGTGTGTGTGTGAGTGCGCACCTTCGTGCGTGTGTGCATTAAGTGGAATAGCTAGGTAGGACCCATGGCAACCTCCATTCAACCTCAGTCTGAGTCCGAGTGTGATGTCCCCTCCATACTGATGCTGCTTTAGAAAAAGGGCCACAAAAGAGGGCCAATAAATCATCCCTGCTTTGCTGGTGCTTGTGTGGTAGCGGTGGTGCTCGTTGGTTTGGTGCACCAATGTTTTTGTCACGTTCCAAACCTGCTCTTGTGCTGCTCAGCTTATATACCTGGAAATGAATGACCTGGGATCAGTTTTACACTCGTTGCTTTTGCAGAAAAGGCAAAGAAAGAGAGTGAGGACATAACATAAGGGATGACACATTTCTCAGAAGGAAGCTGTGATAAGTAGGTTTGTGTTGTTGTGTGTGTGTGTTCTAACCATGTGAGGGACCATTTCCCACATCCGCATGAGGACAAAGGCTATTTTAAGGTTAGAATTAGGGTTTTGAATGGAATTTTTGTTTCGGTCCTCACCAGGATAGAAGAACAAAACCTGTATGTGTTCACGCGTGTGTGTGTGTGTGTGTGCGTTCGCATATGTGTGTCTGTATCTATGCCTGGTTGCCTGTTTTACTTTGACTGCAATAGGTGTACAACTGAGTGTATAAAACTGCAAACTGAGCCTATGGGAATGAGTGAACATAGCCCCTAAATGCCTCGGGGTGTGGGGGTAAAGTGTGTGTTTTGAAGGTCTGTCTGCCTGACACTCTCCGCCGTCACAAAGGGGCAGGTCTGCGGCGGTGAGCGGTTGGTGAAAAGGCAGGGGATGATAAAACAGAACGATATCTGCCTCCCCTCCAAAAAGGAACAATGACTTTCCAACAGAAAGGCATTCAGGCCAGAGCTGGCTGATCAAAGGCTGGATTTGATCAAAGCAACTTTATTTTAACCTCGCTGCCTATTCTGTTTCACCAACCCCCCCCCCAGTTCAGTTCACTAGCTGGGCCTACACATCAGTAATAATACAATTAACGAACCAAAGGGTGGAGCCCACAAATCAAGCCACAAAAACAGAGCCTAATGAGATAGAGGCAATTGAGGCCACACGTGTACCCACATTATTCAACACAGCCCAAATCTAAAGAAAGTGAAACTAAACAACTGTAGCGTGCATGGCACAAAGAGCAAGACAAGGAGCGAATCAAATCAGATGTTCATTCTGGAGCGGAAATGGTCCGTAAACTCCTGCCTCTTATCACTATTGACACGTTTAACCTTCCAGGAGGACTTGCCTTTGAATCCTTATCACAAGCTGGGAGTTCAAGCCTGGAACCCCATAACAAAGGAGCACCCTCCTCATAGAAATATAATTTCTAGAATTACGCTACTAGTAATTCCATTTCTATGGCCATTCTCTCGTGCATGAAAAACCCTCTTCTCCTTCCAGTCCATGCTATCTGTTTACTTTCCTTCCACAGAAAGTGAGAGGCCAGACAGAGCGTCGGGTTCTCTTTCAGCTGGTCAACGCCACTTGTGTAAATGGCAATTAGCCTATTATAGCAACTGACGTTCAAGATGTGGTAATCGTGTAGTGGGACTCCATAAAAATCACCCTCCGGGTTCTCTTCCCAAACAAAGCCTAATCTACACATGCTTTGACTACTACGCACTGGCATTATTTGAACTCAAGAGATAAAGGGTTTCTTCCGAGCGGGCTATTTAAATAACTCCTTCCTTTAGAAAGACGAGGGCTCTAGAGTGCGGACAGACATCTGTTAATGCCTCAAACGCACACACATACACACACAAACGTTGTGCTTGTAAATATACCCCCCCCCCAAAGTGTTAATGACTACGTCCGGGGGTCATTGTCCACTTCCAGGTATGACCCTAACTAACACAGAGCTGGCAGATACAAAAAAATACCTCTTCACTGGTTTGAATGGGGGAAATAAGCCCATGAAGAATCCAGCCAGTCAGAGCCGTAGCTGCCTAATCCTTACCCGAGACCCTAACAAGCAGCACCTAGCCTAGCGCCTGACTGACAGCGAGACTGCGATAACAAGCAGCACTGTGGCATTTATTAGAACAGAGCTACGGTCTGTCTGCACCTAATGAACAACTAGTGACCAGCAGGAGGCTTGGTGGTGAATGCAGTCAGTCTCCATGGAGAACGTCCATAGGGAAAGAATTATAATACACAAGAGGAGGAAGAAGAGAGGCAGAAACGAGCGAGAGTGACAAGGAGGGAGAGTGACATAGAAAGAGGAGAGAGAGACTGGTAGGAGGGCGAGAGAGAGAGGGAGATTATGCGCTGCAGTAGACAATCTGTGGCCTGCAGGTTGCTTTGCTAAAAAGCTTGTTAAACCGCCAAGCCCATGGCTGGCGGTGTCCGAAAGTCAAAGAGGCTCTCTTTATGGCGTGTGCAGTTAGCAGTAAGCTAGCGCTATCGTGAGAGGAGGTAGTTAGAGTAGGGTGGGTGGCTATGGGTCATGGGGGTAGTGTAGGGTAACTTGGGTGAGCCATCTTGCCCCGTCTCTAATCCGTGTAGACACATTGCATTCACTTCTTACACGGTCAATATTATCCCACCCCAAAACAGGGGAGACAGGGGAGAGAAAAAAAAAGACACACAAAAAAGCTCACACACGCATGGGCTCGTACACACAGTACGGCTTACATCATTGACAGGAGTGGAAAGCAAGAGACAGAGGGCAGACAGTGCCTCAGACATTCCTTGTCCGTCTGTTGCTCTGCTCCCGCTCAAAAACTTGAGTTAACCTGAGAGAACCTCAAGTTAACTACGAGGGCGAGAGAGAACCAATACAACATAAAGCACTTGACTTGCTATGCTGTCATTTCATCTTTCTTAAGGATATTCACGGATGCCAGTCATTGTACCTCACAGTACAGTTAAGTCTTCACTGGTCTTACAGTCCGCTTCTGTAAGACCATTGGGTACCACTGTACAATCAAAAGAAATCGGTCTCCTCTCCCCAGGATTGGGGAAAACAAACGTGAACCCTGAAAGTTAATGATTTCTCTGAAGGAAAAAAAGCCAGAGTGTCTCTTTGTTAAACAACAAAGTAGTGCAGGTAGATGTGAGTTTATCTGTAAACTCAGCGAGCCACGGATCCATACGGTGATCAATACTGCCACCACTCTGGCCTGGCCTCCTTCCCATCTCTCTCCCACAGGCACATTTACAAGGTGGCTTTTATTGGCCCTGAACGGATGGATGGCTACGGCTTTTCCCGGCGCCGGACCTGGCTGGGAGGAAAGGATTGGAGGTGACTGGGTGAGAGCAAGTGGCTTGAGTGGGCTAGAATGGCTGGATTCGAGATGCAGTGTTTCAATAGTGAAGATTTTACTCTTATTATCGGTTCTGTGTGGTGTTTAGTGTGTCACTTTTTGTCTTAAGAGATAATGACAACAGAAAATGGACTGCTAGGTTGGCACCTGTTGGTGGCCATTTTGTAGGCTAACGCTAGCACATGCTAATGCTAAACAAACAACCGGAAGGAGCAAGCTGGCTTCATAATTGATGTTTGTTGGTGAGGATTTGTTTGTCGAATGTAATTGGGTTTGAGAAATTAGTTCATAAAGGTTACAAGTCTACAGCAATGAAGTGGGAGTTCAAACACTGACCCCACAAGCTAAGCAAATGGTTGTGGTGGTAAAGGAAAGGAGGGGGAGTAGGGTGGACGGATGTCTCTTCGCGCTCTTCAGAACCTTCAACTTTTATTGCCCTCCTGGGATCATAATAAGAAACAAATTGATGGTCTTTGAGACACTGGAGGGGAGGGGCTGTTACTGCAGGAAGTTGACACAAATCAAACTCTCCCTAAAACCAGACTGTGTGCCCTGGAGCTATTCCCGGAGTGCGGGGGACAGCTTTGTAGCTTGGTGAGTGTTGACATTTACCACAAAATCCAGGAAACAGAATCTGTTCATCTGGCTCTGTTGCTAGTAGCTCACTTTGCCACATGTTCCTTTTTCAACAAGCATAACAGCATAAATAATGCATCCACAACAGGGCTTTCTGGTTAATTTTTTAAAAAGTATATAAAGCCTTTATAATCCTAATTGGAATACAAAGACACAGTTAAGAAGAGCTACAGACGAGCGTTGACAGTATATCTAGGACTAGCTTTTGAACAATTGATCGGTGGTTGATCTGAGATTACAAAACGGTCACCACTCGTAATAAACTGAATGATGAACACTGAAATGAACCCAGATGAAGTGCTCCTTTGGAAAGTTCAGGAAGTAATCTAGATGCTATGGCTCCTTCCCGTTTCAAAGCAGTGCCACGCTTGGGTTGACGCGGAGAGCTTATAGGTGGATTTGTTACCTTTTCATTCCGGGGCGCAGTTTGGACTCCGTCATCAAATTAATGGCGGAGGAGAGTAGTCATTTACGGGTGCATTAGCTGATCTTTATGTCCCCATAAAGATTGAGTAAACTGTCTGGGACTGTGCTAGAATTAAAACCAGCAGACCTTGCTGATCTATGGAACTGGATCAGCTCACCACATACTGCTGGGTAAATATGCTCAGTACTTTGAGAACCGTTTGACAGATCGGTTTCTTTAGTTCTTCCACAATGCTAGGACATTCTATACCCCCAAAAAGGCCATCAAGTTCTGATGCATAAAGCTTTGCTCTAGTCCTCCAAACAAACACAGTGTCAGAGTTCGGTCAAGCAGCTCAAAGTACCTTAAACTACATCCATATGTGAACAAACACAAGCTGCATAAGCTGGCTGGGGGAACCTTTGTTACAGTTTGACCAAAATAAGACCAGGCTCAGGAGTTTTCGCAAAAAAATGTCTCACAAAAGAGAACAGAGGGCTTGACTAATTCTGTCCTCACATACACTGACGGTTAATCTACCTCAGACTGCATAAATATAACACGAGGCAAGAATCATAAAGAACCTGATAGACTGTGCAAAATAAAAAAGTATTTTGTCAAAATACTTTTATTTTGCGCCTGTGCCAATGTTTTTCCTATAGATGCCCAATAAGAGACAACATCCTGGGAGGAAGAAAGTCAATTTCAAGGTTTCCAATGAAAACAGACGCTCACTGATAGCCTGGCTGTGGGACAATAGAGTAAACCTACCTGCCTGTACAATCCTACAAGATAAAATAAGGCAAGAAATGTGTATTCTAATGGTCTGAATGTAAACCTAAATGAGACCATGAATCATAACAAGCCATAACACGATTCATGAGACACAATCATTTTTGCAATGTTGCAATATAACATAACATGCGACATATGTGCCAATTTCACTCTGGTATCGGTGTGTCAATGTGTGTGAACGCTCACACACGCTGCAACACATTACGGCTAATTAACTTCACCTCGGACCACTAAACATTTTACTCGCATACCAATTAAAGCCTGTCTGCTTGACTCATTCGCTGAGGTACCTGATGAACCTAATGTAAAGTTAAATGTAAACCTTGAGTGAAACAATAAGAAGCAAAAGGTGGCTCACGAGGTTTCAACATGTCAAGTTTTTAGTGAAGACCTCAGCTCTATTGCATCTAAGCCCGTAGAAAGTGACAGAGTTCTTTCTGCACACAGCCCTCTCTGGAACACCAAGTCTACCATTTGGAATACTGCCCCCCCGGGGTTGGGAATTGGGAAATTCCTCGGCCCCGTTAAACATCTTTTGATACGCACAGGAAACCCTAGATTCTTTGTCAGCTCGGAAACCCAATATGCTGGGAAATGGGCTTCACCTGCGAGTCATTTTTGTGAGGAGGGAAACTGAAAGATTTGCCGCAGCACGGCAGGTTTCTTCCCTCAAGTCACAGTGGAAATAGGAAGCTGTAACAGAGGCAAGGCTGAACAGAAACGAGCACAGGGTGGTTTTAAGTGCTTAGGCCTGTATAAAAACAGGTCTAATGTTCTATAACCCGAAAATCTCTTTGCTATAACAAAAAAACTAATTGAGTTCAGAAGCATCAGTAATCTAGAATTCCCACATCCAGGAGCAACGTTCTTACTTGACTACCATATATAAAGTCCACTATCCACACAAATAACACTAACCCAGTCAAAATGGTGCCCGTGTAAACATGAATGGTAGGTCTCTTCAGAGGGCAGATCTGTGAGAGGAGGGATGTTGCTTGTTCAACATGAGTGGGGAGAGAGGGGAAGGGGCTTAGAAAAGTCTCAATCCTCAGCAAACCACTGACCCCCTAATTGACATCGTCTGAAGTGGAAAAGTACCACGCCATGTTCGCAAATTCACCATTTTGACCGGTTCTGACTTGTCTGAATGTCGTTGGAGACACTCTGTTCTTTCGCCCTGCCTTTGTACCTGCTTAGCGTTCATTTCACACATCCCTGACTAACTCACCAACACGCACTTCATCACAAAGAAACTTTTCACTAAAGGTCTGGAACAGACCTTTTCCAAGGCCACATATCATGCAGCAAAATTACTATGAGGATGATAGTGGAATAGCGGTTGACAAAATGTAATCTATTCAGGTTATAGGCACTGAATTTCTCCTCCAGCCAGTTAATCATAGGCCTTATAAATCATGGCTCATATCACCTAAAAGAGAGGTTGATGAGGGGAGGGGGAAAGTGAGAGAACGTTAAAAAAGGAGAGCGCACAAAAGAGAAAGCACGAGGGGGCATTTGAAAGCCTCAGGTAAGAGCAATTACTGCAGCCAACACACACACACGCACGCGCGCACACACACACACAATTCCAACGGCGTCATCAGTTTCACCTTTAATTAATAGCCGGACCAAAACTGGCTCACACGGTAACCTCTACTGAAGCACTTTTGGCTAGAGGCACATTAAAGCAAGATGAGGCCATTTCAGTCATGGGGAAAATGAGCAGGCCCTACCCCGCGGTCGGCTCCATACAATCACGCTGAAGAAAATTAACACTTTCCCAAGAGCTCATTCTCCAAGTCCGAGTAACTCTACCGTGACTCATTGATCTTAATATAACACAGACCGGATTTCCATTCCTGTAGTAAAATCCCTGGTGGCCGTGTGGAGGAAAATGTTTAAATGTCCTTATGGCCTCAAAGAGTTAGATTCCACCTTTCTGACTTCACCTGCAGCATATTAATAATCTCTTAGATTTTTAGCCTACAGGTGGAAGAGAGGCCGGCTTTTTCTAGAAAAAGGAAATTAATACTTTTTGCTCCCAGTATGCTTGACTATTCTCGATGGGGCCTGTGCACATTAGGGAGAGTATGAAGGATGGATATTGCAGGAAACAGGCCTTGGGTTCTGTTCAAAGCGCTCATCTCTTTGGTTTGATATGCAACACTCGGGTACGATTGGATTCTTCCTGAACACAGGGCTGGATTACAGCGTGTGGTCCAGATTCGTACCGTTCCGCCGGGAGCTGTCAGTGACTGAAAGGCATTCCTGCCTGATGAAAAGCTATCGGAGGAGGAGGAATGCTGAGAGGATCTGCCAAGTCCTCTTCTTGGAGAGAGAAAACAGGCCTTTTTCCTTATATCTTAATACGAGCCAGAGGGAGGGAATGGAGGAGGGTGGAGACTCTTCACCAAAGATCTACCTCCCGATTACTGCATTGTTTGAATAAGAAGAGCAATGTACAAGTTGACTTTGACATGGACAATGAGTGAACCAAATCCTCCTTACAGTATTCAGTTTCGTATTCCAAGGACTCGATTCAAGGTTTTCGCAATGAAAAGAAGTTCCGTAAAAACAGCAACAAACACCCGGTTCACGGGGGAAGCTGCCCGGCAGACCTACACTGCCTTGTCACACAAACCTAGAGGCATGCAGAGAGGCACAAACCAATGAAGCGGCATGTGTTCTCACACATGCACACAGACACAGGGAAACATGCTCCCTCGCATGTCCCAGCCCACCCCCCCCACGACCCCCCTCTGACCCCTCTATTAGTCGGGGTGTTTCAGGTGCTCTGCAGGGCTCAACAGCAGGAGATGAATGCATCCTTTCAGTCCACAGCCTGTCTGCCATCTCCACCATTCCTCTACAAACACAGGTGCTGCTAGCTAGCTACCCCCTGGATGAGTAAATTGGGGGAGGGGGGGTTCATCCCTCTGCTACGGCATATATAAGCAGTCAAGGGGACCATATGGTATCACCCGGACCCATGTTCTGCACTGCTGACTGCACTTTGTAAACAAAGCGTGGGCAATATGTATTTTGATGCGTGTCCCCCCCCATACTGCCCACACAGTAATACAGATTTTTACATTTCTTTTCATTGCCTCTCCCACTCCAAAAGGCCTACAAAACATTTCAAAACTGTAGATGAATCTAATGCCTTCTGAAGGCTGACCTATTTGTATTGTGGGGCTGTATCCCCGTTCGGAGCCTTTTCAACATGCTTGGAAAGAATTTCAGGCACAAAGGCGACCAAAGAAGTCACCAGTCACCTCAACCCATGTGCTTCAGCCTAAGCCAGCTATACTAAACCACTATGCTAACTAGCAATACCTCTGATCCATGCCACTGTTGCCATTGTGTCACAAGGCACTTCTCATTCACACTTCAAACAGTCTGCTATCCCCTTCAGCGTGTCAGGATAAAGGCATGGCTTCAATCAGCATCGCTCAAAGCCTTTGTGTTTGGTTCCCCGGGCCCCTAAAAGAGCTATGGCATCCAGGGAGGGGGGGCGTGATGGATAAATTAGCTTCTGGTTCAAAGTTTAATTTAATCCAGATTCTAAGCCTCGGCTAGAGTGGTGAAAAAAGTTGTTGTGTGGTGAGCCTTTGTCCGGCTTCCATCCAGGCTTTTAACCCTTTTCTTAACAGGAAACTCATGAGTATTTCAGAGCCAGCTCATTAACCCCATGCAGCCAGGAAGGGCTGTGACATGAAAGAGCTCCTAGGAGTGGGGGGTCAAAGGTGACCCGATCACAATGTCATGTTGTCTTTCTCACAACATAAAGCAGAAAAGTGGCTCGTTGGGAGGGGCTTTCGTTGTCTCTTCATAGCCAAGGCGCAATGTGCCTGTTGAGGATTTGTTGTCATTTTATTTGATAACTTATCCAATTCTACAGGCATGGACAGGCAAGTTGAGTTGTCGTAACAAGATTATTTTCCAAATGTGTTAGATCATAGTATTTAGAGTTTGCAATCTTATTCCTTTCATTTACAGGAAGAAAACTTTAAGAACGGACCGGTGGGATGCCAAAATGTTCATGCTCTTCCACCCACACTCAAGCTCATTTATACATATGGCCTTTTCCCCACCCACTTATCTATTTGTGCAGAAAAAAACATGACCTGCCAAATTCCTCCAAAGCTCAGTTCATCTCTCACTGCCCCACTGCTGCAAATCTATCCTTATCTGGATAGATATGGGCCATGTGTATGGGGGGGGGGGTGATTTCACCGCTTCACTGGCTGATCTGCTTCAGTCTTAGCAGTGCAGCAATTGAATTCCCATCCAACCCTTCCCTTAAGAGGATGTGTGTTCACGGGAGTCAGGCGGGCACTACACTCTGGTGGTGGGGTGGTGGGGGCGACAGTAGGAAGAGGGTGGACTGTGAGAGATAGGGACGGGGGGGAGTGAGATTGGCCCAGATGAAAGAAATAACGATGAGGGAGAGAGGTAGTGGAGATGGAGTTGCCATAGCGGTGATGATTTGATCCTCTGAGAGCAGTGTGGACCTGTTCATCTGTTAGTGGACCTGAGGGCATGACGATGATGCTGACAATGAAGAGGAAAATGAATGTTGAGAGGTTGATGAAGGACCGACACACAGCCAGTACCGGCAGGGGGAGGAAGAGAGAAGCAGGTGGTGATCCCTGATCCCATTATCAAAAGCTAATCCAGCAGAGCACAAAACCAACGCTAGGATAAAATAAAATAAAATGACTGGAGCACCAACCCGGGTCTCAGCACAACCTGCAGGCACTGTGATCCAGGACTAGGAGGGTTAGCCATTTTTTTTGTGGGGGGGGTAGCCATGCCCCGTCGCTTCGTTCAAACACTGATTCAGAGACGGGTCTAAAGTTTCACACTGGGGCACTTAGCCCTCACCGCAAGCTACATACACTGTCCGCACTACGGAGGTAAGATCGAAACAATAACAGCCCTAAAGGCATGCTCAAGCCAAGTGGCAACATATGAAGAGTGGGAAGCCAAGAGTCATCTCATAGCCAATTAATGAGACAAGGCCCTGGGAGCTGGGCTAGTTACCTTATAGGTTTGCACAGTCACATACTATTCAACAGTGCATCATGAAGACATATTGAAACATTGACCTTAACCTCAGACTCTCATAGAACAAAGCTGCTCTGAATGATGCCACAACTTTAAATGTGGCCTCTTCCTGTTTTGTTAACAAGGTGCGGGGGAGGGGGACACACTTACAGTACATACTAACCTTTCACACAGTCACACAATTACTGGGAGGATTATCAGTTTAGGAAGTGACATATGCTGAAGATTAGCTGCTATAGCCGGCGTTCGGGGAGCGATTCAGGCCTCGTACACAGGAAGAGATCAAACACTACTCTACAGAGAGGAAGCCAGTTGAGTTTGTTTGTGTGTGTGTGTGTGTGTGTGTGTGATGCTTGACAGAATCCCACCGCTCCATCCGATTTGGTTTCCATGTTTGTTGAAACAAACCACTCCACAACAAAGGGGAAATCATTTTCCACTCCATGTTTTATGCATGCCAGCTGCTGGGATTGCATTCCTAGCTAATTAACAGAAAAACAAATGTAGCCACAGTTAGCTCACAAAGCAAGGGTAAACAACTCACACGGTTCTGGACAATATCATCTCCAGCACATTATGTAGACAACTTTTGTAAAACAGCTGTAACAGACCAGGATTGTCCGGTCTCTGTTTTCTGTATTCCGCGCAATAAAGTTATGAAGTCACAAAACCCATAGGCATATAAGCTACCCTCTGAATATAAATATCAGGGCTTTTACAAAAAGCGGGTTTGCTTGGTTTCTATGGAGCTTTTGTCTGACTGTTCCAAGCAGCGCTCTAGCCCTGAGCTCATATTTGAGAAAGAGGAGGCAATTCATATTCCATTCCGTGGAAACAGAAATAGGTCCTTTACCAGTACCACGTCTTGGCTGCTTTCTCCATCATTAATGATTGTGTGGCAGAAGGAGCATCTTCCCCCCTCTGGACCCTTGGAGAAGCCAACTTTATCAACACAGAAAACACACTTTCGACCAAGAGGCACACACACACGGCCAGAATCTCCTAAATGTACCGTTTTGTCCTCCGTCAGGAACGAGCAATTGTGATCGCTGACAAAACTGTGAAGCTAAAAACAGCTTTAACGTATCTGCCAAATCTACGCAGCCCAATTCTATCCCTCTGCTGTAATTCCTGAAGAATGTGCAGTTATGAAATCTGCCGCCTAGCTTTCCCCGAGTTCCTGAAACAACACAAGCCCAGCCTGTGCTCCACCATCTGTCTCACTGCCTCCATATGGATGGGCAGAAGATGCTTAGGATCAGGTAGAAGAAGCATTCCGATTGGTCCCAGAGAACACCTAGCCAGTGTTTTCATTGGTTACCGGAAACTTCAAGACGCAACTTCAGAGCCTTTGAATAGGTCTCAGTAGCAGGTACCCGGGAACTCTATGAAGGGCGGACCTCTAAGCAGGAACAGAAGAGACGTATAGCGCCTTAAAGCTGGACAGCAGAGATTGTGGTGGTACACCTCACTAAAAGGGGAGATGCTACTATACCCCACACAAGTTCTGAAAACTTTGTACCTAATATCTAAGTCCAGGCACTGGCTGGTATGGTAGATCAGGTCTGGTATTTTACCAAGCTTTGGCACTGAGGATTAATTATTGGAGACAGCCATGATGCTTCAACTGTCTCTGCAGGACATCCTGGGTCTGGAGTCAGGGCAGTCGGCCCTCATTCCAGCCAGCCACTGAATCACTTGATTTAAACAAATTATCATCATCAAAGTCATCAAGCCTCCCTCCTCCGTTACGCCAGGCTAACAAGTTTACGCATAGCATGAAAATGCCCAGATTCAAATAGCAATGACCTTGGCCCAGTCTCACCGAAATCAGGGATAGGAAAAGAAAACGGGGAGCAGATATCAGAGATATGATATACACACACTATCAAAAGGTGACAGATTTGGAAAAGCACTTTCACATGACGTCATGGGGGGGCAAAATTCACCCGACTGTGGAACGCCACCCATTCGACTCTTGTTTGTTTGGAGGCTCTCCTTGAAATGTTCCTCCCATTAGGACTGTGCAGTCGCCTCAAAAGGACAGCGAGAAATGAGCGTGTCAGTGGCATTTGCATTTCAAATCAAAATGGATTCCATCCGACACGGTTCTCTAAAGCCTCCTCCCCTGTTGAATAAGAGTGCCCTCGTTGTTTCTCTCTGTTATGGGAGCGCTACGGGACACTGGACATGGCTATCTGGCGGCGCCAGGTTTACAGTTGGTGTTTAGCACATATATGGGTGTTAACAGAATGCATTAGTAAAGATTAACGGGCTCGCAGGACCGGTGCATTAATGCGTGTGAGCACGCCAAAGACTTGGTCGAGGTCCATTTTGACCTGCGCTAATTAAAAGATCCACCGAATCTCTTTCGGTCTCGTCTGGCCAGGCTTTACATCTGACCTGTACTATGTTTATCCCATGCCATTGATGACTGTTGGTTTGCCCTTTGCTGGATGACGCGTTGTCGGTCTTTGTTTGATGATGTGTTGTCAGGGTTTAGGGCTTTGGACAGTGTGCCTGCCACCGCTGCCCTGGAGAACCAAACTATAGAATATTTATTAAAAGAGTCTTCAAATCAAATCGTTATTTGTCACATACACATGGTTAGCAGATGTTAATGCGAGTGTAGCGAAAGGCTTGTGCTTCTAGTTCCTCTCAATCATGACATCATGGTTGTCTTCTGGATCCAAATTAGAAGACGCAGGAAGCTGTATTCTAAACACGGCTAGGATTAAGGATAATAATGTAGCTATTTTACAAAACACAAAAGGTGAAAATGTCTTTGTACAAGTGAACCGAATCTGAATTGGAGGCAATTTCCCTACATGCTAGAAGGAGAGCAAAATAGTTTTTTTTTTTAAATAGCTGTGCCTTAGAGAGCAATTATTGGTTTGAAAAGGATTTCCCTACGGTACGGTGTAACTCGACAGAGAACTAAAGTACTTCCTGTTTTTATAAAACTGTTCTTATGACAACCACTACTCTGCTGAATATTCATGAGTGCGCCATCAGGGACTTTAAATGCAGTACCATTGAATAAAAGAGAAAGGTTTTACACATGACCACAGCATTCAAATGAGAGGTGTTATTTTGAAAGCCCCTAACAAATTTCTATCCATTTCATTACGGAAGATCCTCAAATGCCTCTGGAATCTGGGAGATTTCTCATGAAAACATTACGAGATTATAAGGTATAATTTGTGGTCCCTAACACACCCTGATTAGAGTGCAAGATGTACACCCGGCAGCTGATTCAGTGTTGCATAGAATCAAGCCATGGAAAAATAATGGAAACACCAGACATTAAAGTACATTCTTCTGCTTCGTGGAGCACAGTACAGGTTTCAATTAGGAGCTTTTAAGAACTGATAAAACGGGCTCGTAAATATGAGTGAGCACAGATGTGTTAAATGCACCGTGTCGTTTTCCAGAGCAATCTTGGGAGAGAGATGGAAAAAGTTAAACTGACGTCATGCCTTCATATATCCCCCATTCTTTGGATAACACCCCACAGATGGAGCACATTCCCACTCAGATCCTTGTCTATACAGCAGAACAGAGCCAAAAAGGGACAAGGAGAGGCCTCCAAGCAACGTTTGATTTAGCAGGCAGGAGATATACAAACGGCAGACCAACAAGCTTGACCACAAACTATGAAACTGTGAACCAACAAAGATCTCTGTAAATTCTGAATTCTGGTGTGGCTTGCATGTGCCCAAGTCTGAGCAAGGAGTTGGAGAGTGTTGTTCATAGTTTCAGTTGTGACTGAATTCACTTGAGAGTAATTCCGTGGCACCTAAAATATGATTTGAGTGTGAAAGGAGGTCCAGATTAAAGAATGTCCACCCAGATGTATTCCTCTTTACTGAACCTGGAAAACCAAGGAGATGTCCTTCCTTTAAATGTGGCAACAGTAAAAACACAATTTTACACAATCACAGAGTGCATTTGTTAAGTATTCGGACCCCTCGACTTTTCACACATTTTGTTACTTTATGGCCTTATTCAAAAATGGATGGGAAAAAAAAAAAACTAAATCTACACACACAATACCCCATAATGACAAAGCAAAAAAATGTTTTAGAAATGTTTGCACATTAAAAATAAACTGAAATATCTTATTGCCATAAGTATTCAGACCCTTTACTCAGTACTTTGTTGAAACACCTTTGGAAGCCTTGAGTCTTCTTGGGTATGACGCTACAAGCTTGGCAAATTTGTATTTGGGGAGTTCCCTGCAGATCCTCTCAAGCCTTAAGGCCTTAAGAGGACCTTAAGGCTTGCTCAGATTTCACTACTTGCAGTGAAGTATCTAGTGCATTGGATGACAGTAAGGGCTCTATTTAATCTGTATTGCTGAAGCGTTGCAGATTGAAAGATAGAAATGTAAAAGGTCATTTCTGATTGAGCCGACACATGCAGCGTTTACCGCTAACGCGGGAACATTTAAATTTAAAGGCAATCACGCTGCAATGCTGAACATCCGCGATATGGAGTGAATAAAGCCCTGGGTCTAAATAGCTTTTTTTTTACACAATATTGCCGTTATTACTCTTGGCAACCCAGATTTCTTTGGGGATAGTATCAGGCAGATCTGTGATGCTGTGCTTAAGCCAAACACTTAACTCTCATTACTGTCCTAACTAGCCCAATCCAGTGCCGCCCCCCCCCCCCCCCAAGTCAGACGGACTCACGCGTTCCCCCGCAGTAAAGCACCAGATAGAGGGAGATTTGTTTGCCAAAAGGGAAACCAAATTCACACTGTTCTCTTCCATGAAAGAGTGTCACCAGGCTGCATGCAGGGTAGTAAATTCTTCGTCGCAACCACAGAACCTCCACCGCAATCCGCTGAAGGAACGTTCCATTTGCTATGCTAATCAAGAGAGCGCGGAGAGACTGCTTTATAAACAAAAGCTGCTATGAGTTACTGTTTTCAACAAAAACTTGACATCCATGTTGAGAAAGATGAGGGGTCACTAGTTTGTCAAATTGTGGCTCCTTACTGCCCCTGCCACATATGCATGGTGGAAGGCGCCAAAGTGAAACCACTGTCCGTGTGCTGCCTCTCCCCAATGTGTTTTCCCCATTCCTAGAAGGCTGGACTGACTGTCTTTTGGAAACACACAACCTCAGCCTCATGAAAGAATCCCTTCCAACCAGTCAAGAGGCGTGAGGGGGAGACGCTGTTCCTTTCAAACAAACACACATACGTCCTGCAGATGTTCGCGACGCTGACACAAAACACTCGCTTCTTGAGTGTCCACAAAGCAGAGTGTGTTGCTGCATCGCTCTGTTCTTCTTCATTCTTTTCAGCTGTCTTAAAGGGAATATTCATGCAACTGGTTCTCAGCGGAACTCAAATAGACAGCGGTAATGACAAGCAGAATCTTAGCTTCGGGGTTCTGTCGACAAATCAGGGCTGCGTGGCTGATGACGAAGCAAGAGCACAAGGGATGGACGCCTTCCTTCAGAGGCCCAAGGAGCCTCGGCCTGTAGAATCCATTAGAGATTACATAATGTTTGTCAGATAGGGAGCAAATGAATACACCCCCGGAAGGGGCATGAAGTAGATTCTGCACACAGCAAGACATGACTATTCCCACTGGTCACTTTAATAATGTTGACATACTTTTTTACCCACTTCACATGTATATAGTATATTCTAGTCATGGCTCATCTTATATAACCACTGCTGTACACACCTTTTCTATTCACATACAGTCCATACACACCATTCACATACATATGTATATTCCAGCCTCTGGTCTGGAAGCTAAATTCCTGCAATTCTATCCATTTTGCCATGGGGTTTTGTAGTGTGTAATTAAATACTGTATTCTATTATTACTACAGTATATTGCATTTTAGTTACACTGCTTACACACACCACATATTGATTTATTTCCTGGATTCTTCGAAAATACTGTATCTACTGCTGTACATATCATTCTTAGTATATATTGTGTAAATTGATATGGTGTATATATGTAAAGATATGCAATCTAGTATTCCAATATTACAGTTAGTATAGTATTACAGTTAGTGCTATTTAGGTGAATAAAATTCGTTCCGATATTTCAATATTTCTTGTAAAAAAAATTATTATTATTATTTGTGTACTTGTTGACATTTTACTGCCTTGTTAGGAGCTAGTAACATAAGCATTTAGCTGCACCCGCTACAACATCTGCTAAACTGTGTACGCGACCAATAAACGTTGATTTGATTTGTGGTAGGTTTATAAAAACACAGTCCACAAACTTAGCCCTGGTTTCTATGTGGCTGTATGTACCTAAAAGGCTTGCTCCCAGATAAAGACTAGAATGTTCAAGATGGGATGGGAGGCTAAGGAAAGTGAATATTTGTCCACTGCAGACACACATTTTATTTATTTATCATGCCTTAAATTAGAGATGATGCTCTTCTTAAATAGCTTACTTTTATAAAAAGGATGGATAAAGCCCTCCTCTACTCACCTTAAAAGAGCCTGGTTCTAAAATTGCACAATAGCAGGGTGTACAAATATTCCGGTTAACATTTTTTTTTTTAAGTCGCAAGAATCTACAGGAATATCGATAAAGTTGTTCAAAATGTGTATAACTAGGAAATAAAAAAAGGCCTGGCATCTGTGGGTCTGAGCCTGCTAGCGAATGCAGTTTGTGTATCGATGTTGTTACCCTCTTCTTTATGCCGAAGCCAAAGAGCCTCAGGTGATGAGCTGTCAGGGGTGTGGGGTGATGCAGCGGTCAGCTAGCAGCTTGTGCTACTCAGGCACAACATTACTTAAATCAGTGAACAAAAAAAAAAAAAAAACGCCCAACAAATGAAGCTCTGATGTGCTGTGTAGTACATCTCCCCTGACCCCCTTGATTTCGTGTTATTTAAGGGCACGGGATAATAAAGCACACAATACACATTCATAAGCATTTCTTTACAGCTACATAGCATTATTACAACTTAATATAAGTATTCATGCATTTATGGTGTGCTTATAGATGTGTAATGCTTCATGATATACAGTTTGTAAACAATCACCTATTTTGTTGGAAGCAAAGTCCCTCTAAGTGTATAGAATGGAATTTCAGTGGTTCCCCACTCATTGTCCGTGAGTGTCCCAAGATGCCAAGGCCATTTCGGAGTTATTCCTTTGAGGTCCTGCATTGCATGACACTAAGGGCTCTACTTAATCTGTATCGCTGAAGCGTTGCAGATTGAAAGATAGAAATGTAAAAGGTCATTTCTGATTGAGCCGACACATGCAGCGTTTACCGCTAACGCGGGAACATTGCCTTTAAATTTCTATCACGCTGCAATGCTGAACATCCGCGATATGGAGTGAATAAAGTCTAAATACATTTCAAAACATCAACATGAGATAATAGCATGCAATCGATTGTTGGATCATACATTTCAGTGTAACTAAAAAGTAGTGCGCAATACACTGAAAAGGGTGGTGGGAAGGGAATCTTGCCCTGGAGGCAGCTCTCCAGAGTGGCCACTAGCTGGCACAGTCATAAAGTCATAAAACCTTATTTGAAACCTAACCCTAAACCTTAACCACACTGCTAACCCTAAAGCCTAACACTAACCTTACATTTAGACCAAAAAGCTCATTTTGGTTTTCATGATTTTTTTTACGATATCTGACTCGTTTCAAGAAACTAGGTGTATGTCACTACTTCACAGGAGAGCCATTTGAAAGTAAATAGTTTATCTAAATATGTTTTTTGGAAGAAATGCCTTCTGGAACATGTGAACGTTCATGTGCTTTAATAACAAACGTGTATGCCATTTGTAAATACGATCTCAATTGTCAAATTATGAGCCTAGTTGGTTTAGCTACGGAAAAAATACAGGAACCTTCCCGTTAACCATGATTGGCTGAGATAATTGATGGGCTGGACATGCCGAGAGATGAGTTTGGATTGGTCTGCCATATAACATGAGCTGCTCAGTATGTGTAGGTAATCCTTTCTAACGCAGCTTTTCTGAAAGAGATCACGAAGAACTGCAAAAGTGTTACTAATCCTCTCCACTTTCTGGAGGACCGAGTTTTGAAATCAGCGGAATGTCCGGTGGAAGCAGAGTTTGATCGCTAAGGAGAAAATTGTGGCATTTGACTGCAATTATGTGGAGGGAGTCATAAGAGAACACACAGAAGGATGTTGTATAAAACACCTGTCTTCGGATTACATCTTCAAACTAAGGGCAACTATGGCATCCGTGACAGAGAGGGAAAAGTGTTCATCCATGTATACAGGTAAGAGAGTCTAGCTCACTACAATTTGTCAAAAAGTAGTTTTCATTGCAAGTTAAAGAGTACTGTTAGCTAGCTAGCTAATATTAGCTGGCTGGCTCGTTAGCTAACGTTATGTGTATGATCTGTGTAGAAATATTATTCGTATAGCAGAGCCATTTGCATTGCTTAGTTATAGCTTGAACCTAGTTGGTTAGATTTAGCTACCTGGAGATTCATGCATTATGAGTTGGAATTTTGGTTAATTGTTTAGCTAGCTAGCCACTATACAAGTAACCATTTCACTGTACCTTTTACACCTGTGCATGTTTTTGACATATACTAAATACATTTTTTTGTGTTAATACTTTTTCATAATGACAACAAGTTTGATGTCGGACGAGAATAGAATGTTCAAAGGGCCTCCCGAGTGGCGCAGAGGTCTAAGGAACATCATCGCAGTGCTCGAGGCGTCACTACAGATCCGGGCTCTATCCCGGGCTGTGTCACAGCCGTCCCCGACCGGGTGACCCATTAGGCAGTGCACAATTGGCCCAGCGTAGTCTGGATTAGGGGAGGGTTTGGCCAGCCGAGATGGCCTTGTCCCATTGCGCTCTAGCGACTGCTGTGGCGGGTCGGGTGCATGCAAGCTGACACGGTCGCCATTTGGATGATGTTTCCTCCGACACATTGGCGCGGCTGGCTTCGGGGTTAAGCAAACAGTGTATCAAGTAGCAGTGCAGCTTGGCAGGGTCGTGCTTTGGTTGCACCGACGGGACAAGACTGTAGCTACCAATTGGATAGCACGAAATTGGGGTAAAAAGTAATTTAAAAAATATATATATAAAACAATTGAATATTCATGATGTCAGTGTGACAACTGTCTAGAGACATGTCAATAGACGTACCATAAACAAGCCTTTAGTCTTGAAATATTTGATTGTTTAGTACACTACTGTACTCATTCTGTTTAGCACATGGCCTCACATGTGAATCCTTAAAGAGATGGGGTGGGGCCAAGGCTTAAGAGGGTGTCAACGATGCTGAATGGATGTAGACAAAGAGCTCTCTAGTAGGTGTAACAAAACATTCAAGGGCCATTTTCTCAAAAGTGGGGTTACAAGTTAATCAACATTCAAAGTAGAATTACTTACCTAAGGTATGATATAACATTTTCTACCTCTGAGTCTCTAGTTTTTTCAGAAATAGCATTTCAAATTTTACTACATAAGACTGTAGCAAGCCGGTCGGTCACTTATAGCCAGCCGGCACATCTAGCGGAAATCTCTAAGTTCTACGTCCAGGGCAAGATTCATGATAATAAACGTCAACCTTCTAATTAACACATAGATTTTTCTGGTGGTTATCAGCCAAACCACTTGATTGCCATGTCAACATTGAGAATCAATGCCACTTGACGAGTTTCATTGAGGCGGATATCTACGCCCCTCACTGCAAGAAGGGAAATACAGATAGAGAGAGAAGTGATAGATTGATAGGGGAGGGGGGTTATGATAGTCAACCATACATGGTTCTATAGAAATTAATGTGTGTGTAACGTCTGCTTCCAACTCACACCCTCAAACACCTAGATCCCCCTGAACGCAGCTCACTCTCCAGATCCCAATCACCTGAATTCTAATCACCTGTTCACACACCTGTATGTCATTATCACACACTATTTAGTTCAGTTCTTTGCACCCCATCACGGAGTTATTGTTTGTTTTGTGACACACGTCTTTCGGAGCTCTGTGTTTTCCCGTAATTTACTCCTCCCGTTTATGATAGTGAGGCAGGCAAAAACTAACGACGCCTTTTGCCGATTCCCTGCCTGTACTTTAGCCTATCTACCTATTGTCTGATCTCCCGGACTACGTTACTAGCCTGTTCCCTGCCTGTGCTGTTGCCATTTTGGACCCCTGTGTATGACCTTCAGCCTGCCCCTCCTGGATCCAGCGACATGTCTCCTCATGTGGTCCTTTGCGATAAACACCTGCTGCGCCCTGCGCTTGAAACCAGCTCTCTGTCTCCCCTCATGTTCATTACAGTGTGAGAGGTTGGGCCTGTAGTTGTCATGCCCACACAACCATGGATCATAACTGGGTAGGCTACATGCAACCCAAAAGGTCAAAGAAAATGACAAGTTGGGAGGCTCCTTTCACAATTGCCCGATCACAACATTGTTTGAAACAACAAAAATGCACAGTAACATGACCACTTGTATTTTTTTGTGAGCTTTGAGCTTCTCCCCAATCATTTCCAATAGAGTGAGACTTCTCCCCAATCACATCCAAGGGAGTGACACCTTTGAGTCAAGCAGACATAAGGGCTTCAGGTTAAGGCTCGTCTATTAAAGAACGTGCAGTCTGGAAGTGACCTCATGCCAAACTGTGACTCATTAAAAACACTGATGTCTGAATCAGCTAATTGGACAACCATTCATAGAGGAGCGGAACCCAGTGACAAGTCTGTAAAGCCACAGAGAAAACAGCGGGACACTTGGAATAAGAGTTCAGTTACAGCACCAACTACATGAAAGACACAAATGCTCACTGATATCCATGCTGGCATTTTAGCCAATGTATGGGATAAACAGTGTGCCCCAATTGAATGACTAAACATGATGATATAGAAACAACATAATCGCATAATAGTAAGTTTGGACTTTAAATGATAAAGCATATACTATACATATTTCTAATAGGTTGGACAATAATGCTGCTTTTCGACTAACACCAGTGTTACACGAGTGTATACACCTTTATGTAGGGAAATTGTTTTCATAGCTAATGGTGACAGTGAGGACCTGTGAAGAGCAGAATCAACCTCTGCATAATCAAAACAGTTGCTTTCTGAAAGTGTTAAAGTTCACAATTAGCCATTGTTATGTAAACGAAAGCTGAAAAGTACCAGTGGCCTGGCGTTTGGCCCCTTAGTGAGAGGTCCACCAGAGCCAATAGCATAGTGACTCGGGTGAGGCCCGTGTAGATGGAGACAGAAACGTCTGAGCCTTTTAGGAAACACTGGGGGGGTACATCCTGTAATGGAAATAAGTCAAACAACGTATTCAGCCCTCACTAAAGTGAATGTAAACATCACAGTATCTTGTTGCCTGGAGTTATGTCTGACTCTGATAACCAAGCAGTAAACCGAGCGGAGCAACGCAACATAGCATAGGGATAGGACTATAGCTAGGTTACTTTCCCGGTTAAGTTTATGAACAAGGTCCATAGCCGCGGGTCAGTAGTTTTGGGGGTGGGCGGTGGGCAGTTCAGCTTAGCCTATTGTATGGCAAGGTTGGGTGTGTCGAAATACACCCACCAGTTGAAGCTCATTTACTGTACTTCTATACATTTTTAAAACACTAAAAAATCCTATTTGGAGAACAGCAAAAACAAAAACAAAAACGCCCCCCGGTCATTTTCACCACAATATTATGTTTATATTAGGTTTAAAGGGTCTGTGGAATGTTGTCTACAATGTACGACTCAACCTCGTCATACACAGGCTACATTTACTCATTTAGCCTACTTATGGAACAGTGCATACATATACCGTGCAACATGAAACAGATGCATAACACACACTGGCAAGGCCCACTTCAAATGCCGACATCAATGTGAAGGTAACCAGAGCGAAAAACAGCTGACGGCAAAATGAAAACTATGCCAGATGCATTGAAATAAAAAGGCATATACGTCGAAGGTATTACTTAGGCTTTCAATAGACCAGGACGCATAAAGACAAAGAAACTCGACCAAGGAATCGACACATTAAGGACGCACCCGTGATTCAGCAACGCTGAATCGACAACGCCTCGGTACAGGCAGGCGTAGTGGAGCTCCGTGGAGTGTCGCTGAATGAACAGCGCCTCTGTCTAGTAGGCAGCTGGAATTAGGCTATTCAGTTTGTGGGCAATTAGACATTTTCTGGGCACAGTTGAGTAGCCTACAATGCTTATCTGAAAATCATAACTGGCACGCAGACCTTTAGAAATTGTAGGATCAATTGTAAATTGCCACTCCTATGAAAAAGGATGCAGACCCCGTGCTATAGGCTATATGAAGTCACCCTCGTGGAACGGTGCATGCAGTGTACTATGACAATGTCATTGTTTCGTGCGCTACCCACCAAAAGTGTTCCTTATGTGTGCACCCAGCTCATTTTTTGTATTTGCCTGTCTGCATTATTCACCAGGTAAGGGAAACATCCTGCGAATATTGAAGCATTGCATCAACGAATGAGGCTGCACTGAGAATATTGAAACATTTTTGAGCAACCTAGTAGCCAACATTGGAAATGTTTCATCGGGCCAGCTTGTCTCTGTCTGATATTGTGTTTTCCTACGCAGCATCTGGGTGCTCATTATATACACACACAAAAAACAGCCCTACATCCACACTATATCTAAATAACTTTGTAATATTTTATGATTTGCCAACAAGATTGATTTGTTAGAATATCACATGTTTTAATTCAGGAAGATGGACAAGGAAGACTGATATAGTGTGAGGTAGAAATGTATTACACCAGAAACAGGTAGATTACAGGTAGGGATGCAGTTTGGCTACAGGTAGGGATGCAGGTGGACTACAGGTAGGGATGCAGGTTGGCTACAGGTAGGGCTGCAGGTAGGGCTGCAGGTAGGCTACAGGTAGGGATGCAGTTTGGCTACAGGTAGGGATGCAGGTGGACTACAGGTAGGGATGCAGGTTGGCTACAGGTAGGGATGCAGGTGGACTACAGGTAGGGATGCAGGTGGACTACAGGTAGGGATGCAGTTTGGCTACAGGTAGGGATGCAGGTGGACTACAGGTAGGGATGCAGGTGGACTACAGGTAGGGATGCAGTTTGGCTACAGGTAGGGATGCAGTTTGGCTACAGGTAGGGATGCAGGTGGACTACAGGTAGGGATGCAGGTTGACTACAGGTAGGGATGCAGGTGGACTACAGGTAGGGATGCAGGTGGACTACAGGTAGGGATGCAGGTTGGCTACAGGTAGTGATGCAGGTAGGCTACAGGTAGGGATGCAGGTAGGTTACAGGTAGGGATGCAGGTGGACTACAGGTAGGGCTGCAGGTAGGGATGCAGGTAGGCTACAGGTAGGGATGCAGGTAGGTTACAGGTAGGGATGCAGGTAGGCTACAGGTAGGGATGCAGGTAGGCTACAGGTAGGGATGCAGGTGGACTACAGGTAGGGATGCAGGTTGGCTACAGGTAGGGCTGCAGGTAGGCTACAGGTAGGGATGCAGGTAGGTTACAGGTAGGGATGCAGGTGGACTACAGGTAGGGATGCAGGTGGACTACAGGTAGGGATGCAGGTGGACTACAGGTAGGCTACAGGTAGGGATGCAGGTAGGCTACAGGAAGGGATGCAGGTTTGGATGCAGGAAGAGGATGATGATAATGTTGGCATACAGCAAGAAGTTAAAAAGTTAGCCCAACTAGGTAATCATTAAGGTTATCTCAATTATCATTCTGTCAATGCATGACAATGCAAATGTGTTATAGCCTACAATTGTTATTGTCTTTGATGCCAAAAACATGACATGTATTTTGGGGAAATGCTCTAAATAGAAAATTGTTCAGTTGTTTATTTTCATACCAATAGACCTACACTAAACCAAAATTGCACTAGTCTACTGGGAGACTAAATAAAAAATAACAATTAGGCTTACAGCTATCACATCCTGTATTGTAATAGAAATAAAACAGCTTTTGCTTTCGAATGGTCACCAAAAAGGAGGGCTCCCCACCTCCCAAGTAAATCAACCCCTGGCTATAAGATTACAACAGGGCTTACAAGGCCAAGTTCAAATGCCAAAACCAAATTCAAAGCAATCAGTGCAATGCCTAAACAGCTGACAGGCAAAGCAAATGTCACTCTCTCTGCCCTCTGCTTTCTAAAAGTGACAGAAAAGGTGCACTACTTTCCAATACTTTCATGAAAAAATTACCCCCCCCCATTTGTATGTATATATATATATAGTACCAGTCAAAAGTTTGGACACACCTACTGATTCAAAGGTTTTTCTTTACTTTCACTATTTTCTAAATTGCAGAAAAAGAGTGAAGAACTCCAATCTATGAAATCTACATATTTAAAGATTCTTCAATGTAACCACCCTTTGCCTTGATGACAGCTTTGCACACTCTTGGCATTCTCTCAACCAGCTTCACATGGAATTCTTTTCCAACAGTCTTGAAGGAGTTCCCACATATGCTGAGCACTTTTTGGCTGCTTTTCCTTCACTCTACGGTCCAGCTCACCCCAAACCATTTCAATTGGGTTGAGATTGTGTGATTGTGGAAGCAAAGTCATCTGATGCGGCACTCCAACACTCTCCTTATTGGTCAAATAGCCCTTACAAAGCCTGGAGGTGTGTTGGGTCATTGCCCTGTTGAAAAACAAATGATAGTCCCACTAAGCGCAAACCAGATGTGATGGTGTATCGCTGTAGAATGCTGTGGTAGCCATGCTTGTGTGCCTTGAATTCTAAATAAATCATTGACATTGTCACCAGCAAAGCACCCCCCCCATCACACCTCCTCCTCCATGCTTCATGGTGGGAACCACACATGCAGAGATCATCCGTTCACCTACTCTGCATCTCACAAAGACATGGCGGTTGGAACCAAATATCTCAAATTCATCAGACCAAAGGACAGATTTTCACCAGTCTAATGTCCATTGCTTGTGTTTCTTGACCCAAGCAAGTCTCTTCTTTTTTATTGGTGTCCTTTAGTAGTGGTTTCTTTGCAGCAATTTCACCATGAAGGCTTGATTCACAGTCTCCTCTGAACAGTTGATGTTGAAATGTGTCGGTTACTTGAATTCTGTGAAGCATTTATTTGGGCTGCGATTTCTGAGGCTGGTAACTCTAAGGAACTTATCCTCTGCAGCAGAGGTAACTGAGTCTTCCTTTCCAGTGGAGGTCCTCATGAGAGCCAGTTTCATCATAGTGCTTGATGGATTTTGCAACTGCACTTGAAGAAATTTTCCATGTTCTTGAAATGTTCTGTGTTGACTGACCATGTCTTAAAGTAACGATGGACTGTTGTTTCTCTTTGCTTATTTGAGCTGTTCTGTTCATAATATGGACTTTGTCTTTTACCAAATAGGGCTATCTTCTGTATACCACCCCTACCTTGTCACAACACAAATTCCACAAATTAACTTTTAACACCTATTAATTGACTACCTCATGAAGCTGGTTGAGAGAATGCCAAGAGTGCAAAGCTGTCAAGGCAAAGGGAGGGTACTTTGAAGAATCTCAAACAATGTATTTGGATTTTTTTAACACTTTTCTGGTTACTAAATGATTCCATGTGTTATTATTCTGTAGAAAATAGTACAAATAAAGAAGAACCTTGCAAGGAGTTGTTGTATCCAAACTTTTGAATGGTACTGTATATATATATATATATATATATACACACACACACACACACATCTTATTTTCAGGGGGTGCTGCAGAACCATCCGCACCCCTACTTCCCATGGCTATGAATAGGCTAGGCAATTTGGATAGGCTACATGCAGCAAAAGTGTTTATTTGCATTTCACAATAAGATACAATTAATGGCCAATTCGTAGGTTAACGACAAAAGCCGCATAAATGGAACCAGTGTGGGTTTTATTACCCACCAAAGACCAAATGATAACAGATAGCTTATAAGCACTGATTTGTAAAACTATGCTAGTTGACATTTCCATACAGAAAGGGTTCCTCTATTTTTGACCAGCAACCTGCCACGTACATCGAAATGATAGTTTAGGAGATAAAATACTAAGTACTGACATTAATCTAAAACTCTAAAAACAATGTGTATCTGTTCAAAGCAAACTCTGAACGCTGAAACATTGTCAACATCGACAAACTTGACGTGAAAGTACAGTAACGTTATGGTTCCCAGACCAAAAAAACAAATTAAAAATAATATTGACTATAGTTTAAAAAAAATACCTCTGGCCGAAACTGAATTGACATTGCTCTTAAGTTATAATATGATAGGCTACAACGTGTCAAATTCAGGACAAGAATAGGCTACATTTACAATTGCTCCGAGTACTCTAACGTTACAATGCAACAATCAAGAAAGAGTCGTCAAAGATTCGAAGTTGTTCGCTTTCCCAGCTACCCCCTCAAACAAATCGACATGGTTCGCTTTTAAAACTTACCTTTTCCCCCGAGAGAAAGGCTGTTATGCCGAGGGTCAAAATTATCCAAATGTTCCTCATTATTCCTTCAATAAAATGTGTCGATACGGCAAAAACATACAAAATCTTTCTCCTTCTCTCCCTTTCCTTTTCTGTTTGTGACTAACCCCCTCTCCCCTTTGCACCCTCGCGTTTCTCTACTCTAGAATGGAATCCCACCGGATACGTGTTGCGTTTTGTTATTCCTCCACGCACTTTTTCGTACAAAAAAAATGTAGTTCGAGTCAAATTGCTGCGTAGGACACTTGACTTGGATGTTTCACAGTTGAATCCGGACTTAATTATACCCCGTATTCACTTGAGTATAGTAGAAACGCAAGTCAGATGTTCCGCTATAACGCGCTAAGATTCGGCCATGTCACACGTTACACAAACTCAACCGCATTGCTGTATGCAGAGAGAGTCGGCAAGAAAAGACAGGTCATATGAGGGAGAGCTCGTCCAATGATTGACAGTAACTCCGACCATATGGGAGCATTGTTCAAGCCAAGAGCTTCGCCTCTCTGTACATCATACAGTATCAACGGACTGCCATCAAATCAACTGTCCTGTTGCTTGCATCTACATTTATTTGAAGTAATACACTTTGACGTGATATACCTTTTAATAGCCTACATAAATCTTCCAGAAAAGTCCAGTTGCCATTAGTCAACGATAACATGTATCATCTTAATTTGTGGGTTACAAATATCTGCATCTTCTGTCCAATGGAGAGGCAAAAACAACCATTAAATCACTGCAGACATATCATCAGCTATTATTTCCCTGTAACAAAGTATTACTTTACTGAAATGACTGTGACAGCTTGACATTGTAATTGTGCTACCAACTGTTTTTCCTGAGGGCCCCTATAGTCCAATAAAGCAGGTCTTCTTGAACTCGGTCCTGGGGCACCTGGGTGCACAGATATTTTTTTTGTTGCCCGAGCCCCACACAGCTGATTCAAATAATTAAAGCTTGATGATGAGTTGGTTATTTGAATCAGCTGTGTCGTGCTAGGGCATGGACCGAGTTTGGGAAACCCTATAGCAGAGGATCATTTCAAGGAATTTTCTGGTCAGTCCATTTCTATGGTTCATTTCGATGCAAAGTCTCCCCCTACTGGTATAATTCACTCCTAAACGGTAGAGTGATATTATATGGGGTCCAGTGTTAGTAGGCCTACTTTATGAATCCTAGAATCACATCACGCATAGAATGTCAGTAAATTACCGTTTGAATCTTAATAAATGAGCACTATGTTTAAATTGTGTTACATTCTCATGCTGTGAATGGCAGACATTGTTTATACCGTACAAGTAACCATGCATTCAATCTTTGTATCAGGTTATATGCCTGTATATTTGCCATCCTCGCTCAAATCAAATTACATTTCATTTCTCACCAGCCGCCAAATACAATGGGTGTAGACTACCGTGAAACGGTTGTTACGAGCCCTTCGCAACAATGCAGTTTTCCAAAAATGTATAAAAACAGCAACACAAAATGAATAAAATACAAAACAATTCAGGTTTATACAGGGAGTACAAGCACCAGATCAATGTGCAGGGGTAAGAGGTATTTGAGATGCCTTCTGGAATTATTCACACCCCCTTTTTCCACATTTTGTTGTGTTACAGTCTAGGTCTTTTAAGGGGGAGGGTGAGAAGGATTACTTTATCCTATCCTAGGTATTCCTTAAAGAGGTGGGGTTTCAGGTGTCTCCGGAAGGTGGTGATTGACTCCAGGACAGCGGAGTCAATCACCACCTTCCGGAGACACCTGAAACCCCACCTCTTTAAGGAATACCTAGGATAGGATAAAGTAATCCTTCTCCCCTCCCCCCTTAAAAGACCTAGATGCACTATTGTAAAGTGGCTGTTCCACTGGATGTCATAAGGTGAAAGCACCAATTTGTAAGTCGCTCTGGATAAGAGCGTCTGCTAAATGACTTAAATGTAAAATGTAAATGTAATGTATAATGGACTCACTATGTATGTGTGCAATAATGTTTAACATTATTTTTTGAATGACTACCTCATCTCTGTTCCCCACACATACAATTATCTGTAAGGTCCCTCAGTCGAGCAGTGAATTTCAAACACAGATTCAACCACAAAGACACAAAGGTTTTCCAATGCCTGGCAGAGTAGGGCACCTATTGGTGGATGGGTACAAATCAAAAAGCAGACATTGAATATCCCTTTGAGCATGGTGAAGTTATTAATTACACTTTGGATGGTGTATCAATACACCCAGTGGTTGTCTAGTAATGATCAACAACCAATTTATCAGAGCTTGAGGAATTGTCAAAAGAAGAATAGACCAATATTGTACAATCCAGGTGTGCAAAGCTCTTAGAGACTTACCCAGAAACACTCACAGTTGGAATCACTGCCAAAGGTGATTCTAACATGTATTCAGTCAACGGGTTAAACACTTATCGAATCAAGATAAGTGTTTTATTTCTCATCTTGATCTTTCACTTTGACATTCAAGTACTTTGTGTAGATCTTTAACATAAAAAATGACATTTAATTACATTTTAATCGCACTTTGTAACACAACAAAACGTGGAAAAACGGTGTGAATTCTTTCAGAAAGCACTGTATAAAGTATTGTTAGTGTGCATAGAGCCAGTGCAAGACAGGATCAATGCAGATAGTCTGTTTGACTAATTAATGAACTACTTAGCAGTTTTATGGCTATTTAGCAGTCTTATGGCTTGGGGGTAGAAGCTATCTCGGAGTCTGTTGGTCCGAGAGCCAATGCTCCGGTACCGTTTGCCCGGACCGTAGCAGAGTGAACAGTCTGTGGCTTGGGTGGCTGAAGTCTTTGGCAATTTTTCAGGCCTTCCTTGCTGCCTGATATAGATGTCCTGGATGGCAGGGAGCTGGGCCTTGGTGATTTACTGGGCTGTCCGAACCACCCGCTGTAGTGCTTTGCGGTCGAGAATGATGCATCGCCATACCAAGTGGTGATGCAGCCAGTCAAGATCTCTTTGCAGCCTCCTGAGGTGAAGCGGCACTGTCATGCCCTGTTCACGAACGTGTGTCTGTCTGTGGAATATGTTAAGTCCTTACTGATGTGGACATTTCTGACCTCCTCTCTGTAGGCTGTCTAATCGCCATCGGTAGTCAGGCCTACCACCGTCATGTTGTCAGCAAACCTGATGATGGTGTTGGAATCGTGCGTGGCCACTCAGTCGTGGTTGAACAGGGAGGTGACTAAGCACACATCCCGAGGGGACCCCATGTAGAGGGGTCAGTGTGACAGAGGTGTTGTTGCTTACCCTCACCAGCTGGGGCCGGCCAGGATCCAATTGCAGAGGGAGGTGTTCAGTCCCAGGGTCCCGAGCTCGGTGATGAGCTTGAAGAAAAATAAATATTGTCACATACACCGGAACGCTGAGCTGTAGTCTATGAACAGCCTTCTCACATACAGTTGAAGTCGGAAGTTTACATACACTTAGGTTGGAGTCATTAAAACTAATTTGCAACCACTCAACCACAAATTTCTTGTTAACAAACTATAGTTTTGGCAAGTTGGTTAGGACTTCTACTTTGAGCATGACACAAGTAATTTTTCCAACAATTGTTTACAGACAGATTATTTCACTTATAATTCACTGTATCACAATTCCAGTGAGTCAGAAGTTTACATACACTAAGTTGACTGTGCCTTTAAAATTCCAGAAAATGATGTCATGGCTTTAGAAGCTTCTGATAGGCTAATTGACATAATTTGAGTCAATTGGAGGTGTACCTGTGGATGTATTTCAAGGCCTACCTTCAAACTCAGTGCCTCTTTGCTTGACATCATGGGGAAATCAAAAGAAATCAGCCAAGACCTCAAAAGAACATTGTAGACCTCCACAAGTCTGGTTCATCATTGGGAGCAATTTCCAAACACCTGAAGGTACCATGTTCATCTGTACAAACAATAGTATGCAAGTATAAACACCATTGGACCACGCAGCTGTCATGCGGCTCAGGAATGAGACCCGTTCTGTCTCCTAGAGATGAACGTACTTTGGTGTGAAAAGTGAAAATCTATCCCAGAACAACGGCAAAGGACCTTGTGAAGATGCTGGAGGAAACAGGCACAAAAGTATCTATATCCACAATAAAATGAGTCCTATATCGACATAACCTGAATGGCCGCTCAGCAAAGAAGAATTCACTGCTCCAAAGCCGGCATAAAAAGGCAGACTACGATTTGCAACTGCACATGGGGGTAAAGATCGTACTTTTTGGAGGAATGTCCTCTGTTCTGATTAAACTATTTTTGGGGGGTCATAATGACCATCGTTATGTTTGGAGGAAAAAGGGAGAGGCTTGCAAGCCAAAGAACACAATTCCAACCGTGAAGCACGGGGGTGGCAGCATTATGTTTTGGGGGTGCTTTGCTGCAGGAGGGACGGGTGCACTTCACAAAATAGATGGCGTCACAAAGAAAGAAAATTGTGGATATATTGAAGGAACATCTCAAGACATCAGTTACAGCTTGGTCGCAAATGTGTCTTCCAAATGGACAATGACCCCAAGCATACTTCCAACATTGTGGCAAAATGGCTTAAGGACAACAAAGTCAAGGTATTGGAGTAGACATCACAAAGCCCTGACCTCAATCCTACAGAACATTTGTGGGCAGAACTGAAAAAGAAAGCGTGCGAGAGCAAGGAGACCTACAAACCTAACTCAGTTACACCAGCTCTGTCAGGAGGAATTGGCCAAAATTCACCCCACTTATTGTGGGAAGCTTGTGGAAGGCTACTCGAAATGTTTGACCCAAGTTAAACATTTTAAAGGCAACACTACCAAATACTAATTGAGTGTATGTAAACATCTGACCCACTGGGAATGTGATGAAAGAAATAAAAGCTGAAATAAATCATTCTCTCTACTTTTATTCTGCAATTTCACATTCTTAAAATAAAGTGGTGATCCTAACTGACCTAAAATGGGGAATTTTTACTCGGATTAAATGTCAGGAATAATGAAAAACTGAGTTTAAATGTATTTGGCTAAGATGTATGTAAACTTCTGACTTCAACTGCACGTAGTTATTTCCCCTAATGTCCAGGTGGGAGAGGGCAGTGTGAAGATGAATTGAGATTGCGTCATCTGTGGATCTGTTGGGGCGGGATGCAAATTGGAGTGAGTCCAGGGTGTCTGGGATGATGGTGTTAATGTGTGTCATGACCAGCCTTTCAAAGCACTTTAATAAATACAGATGTGAGTGCTACAGGGCGATAGTCATTTAGTCAGGTTACCTTGGAGCTCTTGGGAACAGTGACCATGGTGGTCAGCTTGAAACATGTTGGGATTAACGACTGGGACAACAGACGCCTTGTCACCTTGCTTTCAGAATTTTCTCTTACCTCGGTCTCACTATCAGCTGAGAAAGGACTCTGGTAAAACTTCTGAGTTTTACATAACACTCTTTACATTAGGAGTGCGATAGTTCTATACCCTTCAACAGGCAGCACTGTATAACCTTTAGCTTTATGAAACACAGTTTGCCTAGCCTCTTTCCTATCATCACAAGCAGGGTGCTCTGCTATTGGTTGTCTGCCTCAAATAGAAATCCCTTGACATCGCCTGTCATTGTTAAATATGGATTGTAATTACAGGCATGGCTAGTCCTTTACAAGAGGTGACATGCTTCAACTGCAAACTATTTCAGAGGGCATAGACGTTATGACCGCAACATTCTAAAGAGCAGGGCAGGGGCCCTAATGCATGGAGAATAGAGGAGACTTGAGGCTTTGAGGGAATTTATTGAACTATGAGTCAGAAACATTTAATGAGAATAGATCAAGTTGGTGGTGCTGTTCTTGAATGTGATTTTGCTTTTTTCTCTAGCAAAACTAAGATGATGTATTGGTTCAGGACAAAGATTTTCTAAGATGAAATGTTAACCCATAGCAGCAGCAACAACTCTGAGTTAGTATACTGAACTCATGTTTACCAGAATTTACCAACTTAGGTTTCTCTTTTTTTTTGATAGCTTTGCATACAGCAATGCAACTTTTTGGCCTACATATTGAAGAGCTACTCTCTATACTTATTACCTATACCGTGTGTCATTTTCTCTTTACTATTATCTCAATAAAACTCGGAATCTTTGATAACCACTATGTCATCACTTAGCTACACGTGGTATCTGCAGAAGGGCTTGAAACAATGACTGAATTGTAAAAAATAAAAGGTCCCCGTTCCCACAGTATCTGTGTAACTTAATATAAAGTGTGACCCTCTGTCACTTTGCCAACTGTGCCAATCTCCTTTCCCATGCTTACTTCTTATTAAGGGGATCTTCTGACTTCGGAGTCTGGTGCTCGGCGTAACCTGGCCCCTGCCAAGGCTGGTGGAATGAAATCTGTAGGGGGATTTGACTCCTGCCATCCTGCCTTTCTGGTCAGATCCAGCCCTTATAAAGGAGGAGCCATGGAGGAATCACGCTCCAGCCTCTCTCCAGCGTCCCCCTCTATCCCTGTCCCCTGTGCCCCATCCCCCAGTCTCCTGAGCAGGCTTAGCTCTCGCTCTGGCATCCCAGATTACCCAGCCAATTAGGGTGAAGGTAAAGCCCCTTCTGCCACAGCGGCTGGTGCTGCTGCAGCATGCTTAGTAGCTATGGCCCTTTGCTATGGGAGGTTAGGATGCAGGCAGCATTGACTGGAAGGCTTGCAAGTCACCCTGGGGGAAGAGTGCTGGAAGGGGTCTTACGTCAAAGAGGATGTACTGTCTATGTCAATGTGACAGATGACGAAGCATATTTACTTAGTAGTTGCAAATGTCGTGAACGATAGTGATGCATTGAATACATACAATGGTATTTTGTGATCCTTGTATATTTTCCCAAGCATTGAGTTGAATCTGAACTGTATACAATAATGGATTGATTGTACCGTCTGTATGAGGAAATCCAATTTCATTATATCTCAGACAACAGCGCCACCTGGTGACACATAATAATAGTTCCAAACACATTTTTAGACAGTCTACTGGGGGACACTGAAAACACAGGATATCAAAATGATGTTTCAAATTATATCCCAGAGATGTCAGACAGACAGACAGACAGACAGATGATGTGTGTGGGTAAAATCACTGGGGAAGCCAATTCAGGAAAAAAGTCATATTACAACCTGTGTTGTGATAATTGCGTTTTTTTCTCTATAAATCATTTTAGTTCAAACCCCACCGTGATATACATTGTGAACAAAACATTAGGAACACCTTCTTCCATTCTATTTCCATGACATAGCTTTCACCTGGACTCACCTGGTCAGTCTATGATCCCTTATTGATGTCACCTGTTAAATCCACTTCAGTGTAGATGAAGCGGAGGAGACAGGTTTAAGAAACATTTTTTTAAGCCTTGAGATCATAGAGACATGGATTGTGTATGTGTGCCATTCAATTGTAGTCAACATGGGCCAGCATCCCTGTGGAATGCTTTCAACAGCTTGTAGAGTCCATGCATTGAGGCTGTGAATGAGGGGTGAATGTTATGTACACTCAGTGTAAAAGGCAGAGACAACAAGAAGACAATAGTCACACAGTGGGCAGAATCAGTGGTGGAAAAAAGTACCCAATTGTCATACTTGAGTAAAAGCAGATAGCTTAATAGAAAATGACTCAAGTAAAAGTGAAAGTCACCCAGTCAAATCTATTTGAGTAAAACTCTAAAAGTATTTGGTTTTAAATATACGTATCAAAAGTAAATGTAATTGCAAAAATATACTTAAGTATTAAAAGGAAAAGTATAAATAATGTCTAATTCCTTATATTAGGCAAACCAGACAGCACAATTGTCTTGTTTGTTTTATTGCTAGCCAGGGGCACACTCCAACACGCCAATACTTAGACATAATGTACAAACTAAGCAAACCAAGTCTGCCAGATCAGAGACAGTAGGGGTGAGCAGGGTTGCTCTCTTGATAAGTGTGTGAATTGGACCATTTTCCTGTCCTGGTAAACATTCAAAATGTAACGAGTGCTTTTGTGTGTCAGGGAAAATACATGGAGTAAAAAGTACATTATTTTCTTTAGGAATGTAGTAAAGTAAAAGTTGTCAAAAATATAAATGGTAAAGTGCAGTACAGATACACCAATAAACAACTAAGTAGTACATTAAAGTAGTTTTACTAAAGTACCTTACACCACTGGGCAGAATCAATTCAACCACACATTTGTTTCATCACAAAACCAGAGAGCCGTATTTGTCTGGTGAAGTCCACAAAGCATATTGCATGTAACAAACAGGTAGATGACCTACAGCAGGGATGTGCAACTGGCGGCCCGTGGATCAATACAAATAAATCATTAAGAAGTCAATTGAGGTTAGAATAGTAGAATATACAGGGTGCCATTTTGAAAATGTAGTTGTGCCTCAGCAGTTTCTCTCTTATTATGTCAGTCACTGACAGTCACTCAATAAGTCCATGTCAGCTAACATTTTTTGTTAGTCTAATGTCCAGCTTTCTAAACTTGTAGTAATCATGGTCGAATTACCAACTGGGGTGCCCCCATTGATTTAATTAGTCACTCTCACACAAAAAAAATATTCAATATTAACTGCAAACATTACTCTCCAACCTATGGCAAAATGTGTAGAATTGCAGAAAATGTGATGTAAAACTGCAAAATCTTCTCTACACCCCATGGGAAAATGTGAAGAATTGCCTGAAATTGGTAAATCTTCTCTTTGGCCCATAGCAAAATGTGTATAATTGGAGCAAACTTGCTTTAAAAATGTTTTTTAAAATTCTACGCCCCATGGTCAAATTTGTACAACTGCAGGAAATGAAATGTAAAACTTGATGTTTTGCTTGCAAAATGTCTGACTACTAAACAATTATTGATTGAGAACCACAGAGTTATCACAAGTGGCAAAAAAAACAGGAGAGTCCTCTGCTAAAGTAAATCCACCATCATTTCAACTTCCAAATCATCAAATCACCAATGCTTAGTCTAACAGAGTAACAACTTAAAGATCAGGACCAAAAACAATTTAGTCCAATCAACATAAGCTAAATAACATGTGGCTGTCCATGGTCCTGATTGTGTGTGGTGTGTGTGTGCGCAAGTAGAAAAACAATGATTTACCTTACTTGTAGAGGAACGCCAATGCAATCCTCCTCTCTGTCATACAGTAGCCTACACACTTTTAGTTTTTGTTGTCCTCGATTAGGCTACATGGCTAAAAGGCTTGCCAGCTAGCCTAACTTAATTTAAAGGGCAATGATGAGCCAGCTAGTTAACGTTAGCCTACAACATCTAGCTACATATTGAACTTCCACCCTCTCAGGCCAGGAGCACAATGTATGAATTTATGGTTGGCTCTGAATCACCGTTATAATCGCTGGCCGGTACAGTAAGTCCACAAGTCCAAATCCTTATCTCCATCTAATTTTTCCTTTTCTTCATCCAAGCTCATTTATAAACGGGTCGATTTTAGCCACCGGAGGACAACGACACAACGAGATGCAAAAATGCACCTTTTTTCGTCAATGGTTTTGATGCAATGTGATTGGTGTGAAGTCACATCCAAACTAGCTTCCATTGACACTTTTTTTGGTGCACCAGGACCATTCACAATTGAGCTCACACAGTTTAGCTCAATGCTGATTGGTTATTTTTTTATTTAAACATTATCAAGGGAGGAAAAATTATTGCTAGCTTCCCTTGCTATTAAATTCAATGCTACGGGCAGCAACAATGGCATACTCTTTTTGGTCAGACAGCATCAGATAGATGGGCTACATATACTGAGACAGAGGGGTGCCGTTTCGCTCGATCGGATGCTTTCTCTGGTGAGATACATTCAGCCACATGCGAATTGAAGGCCAATTATGAAACACGGTGACTAAAAATACATCATTTTATATGTTTTTGTTCTTTTTTTTATTGGTCAAATTTTGGGGGGACGCGCACATACTCTCACTCTGTGTCTGAGGACACTCCCTCTGTGGTGGCCCGTGAGATGACTGTATTGGCGCGGCTGAGGCTGCCGCGTTGGTCCACTGCTGATGCGACAGGTCTCTGAGCCACAAAGGTGTTCTTACTGCTTCGAACATGGACGCCGGAGTCTTCATCATCGTCATCCTCCTCGTCATCTTCCTCCTCCTCCTCGTCTTCGTTGTTGGCTCCCTGGGGCATAAGGGTGGTGCAGCTGAACTGGCTCAGAGGCTTCCCCAGAATCCCAAAGCTAGAAAAACATATTTCAAAGTTCAAACATACACTCTTAGAAAAAAAAGGTGCTATCTAGAATCTAAAAGGAGAACCCGTTGAAGAACCCTTTTTGGTTCCATGTAGAAGCCTTTACACACAGGGTTCTACATGGAACCCAAAAGAGTTATGGTGACAGCCATTATTTCTAAGAGTGTTGCAGACATAAGTTCAGGGGTGTGGAAATACAGTGCTGTGGAATGTTAACTTCATGTACAAGAGATATTCATCCATTTTTGAGGGACAATTAAAGTTCAATAGAATGTTTGTAGTGTTATATTATCAATCTCTTACACATATAGTTTGTTATTTTCATTCAACCTTCTGACATACTTTCTATCACTCAAAATGTCATGCTTCTGCCTCTAACCCTATGAAGCTCTTTTCCACCTTCTCCTCCCTCCTTAATCCTCTTCGGTTCTTGGCCCTCTTCTCTTCCCTCTAAACACCAAGTCACTCGGCTCCGTCATAGCCTCACGTGTACTCTCCTATCATTGCTATGCAGATGACACAAAACTACTTTTCGCCTCCCCCCCTTCGACATTCAGGTGGTGACACGCATCTCTGCGTGCCTGGCAGATATCTCAGCTTGGATGTCGGCGCACCACCTCAAGCTCAACCTTGACAAGACGGAGCTGCTCTTCCTCCCGGGAAAGGCCTGCCTGCTCAAAGACCTCTCATCACGGTTGACAACTCCACAGTGTCGCCCTCCCAGAGTGCAAAGAACCTTGGCGTGACCCGGGACAACATCCTGTTGTTCTCTGCAAACATCAAAGCAGTGATGCAGGTTCATGCTCTGAAACATCTGTAGAGAACGACCCTACCTCACACAGGAATCGGTGCAGGTTCTAATCCAGGCACTTGTCATCTCCCGTCTGGAATACTGCAACACGCTGTTGGCTGGGCTCCCCGCTTGTGCCATCAAATCCCTGCAATTTATCCAGAACACTGCAGCCCGCCTGGTTTTCAACCTTCCCAAGTTCGTCCACGTCCCCCCGCTCCTCTGCACACTCCACTGGCTTCCAGTTGAAACTCGCATCCACTTCAAGACCATGCTACTTGCCTACAGAGCAGCAAGAGGAACTGCCCCCCCCCCCCCCCCCTCCCACACACACACCATCAGGCTAGGCTCAAACCCTACACCCCAACCTGGGCACTCCGTTCTGCCACCTCTGGTCTCTTGGTTCACCCACCCTCCGGGAGGGCAGCTCCCGCTCAGCCCAGTCCAAGTCATTCTCTATCCTGGCACCTTCCCCTAAAGCTAGGACAGCAGAGTGTACTTACTATGCCTGTGATATGTGGTTGTCCCACCTCGCTCTCTTAAGAATGCACTAACTGTAAGTCGCTCTGGATAAGAGCGTCTGCTAAATGACTAAAAATTTATATAGCAAACAGATTCCTTCCCGAGCCTGGTCCCAGACCTTGCCAACAGTTGGTGTGACAATGACCATAGGAGTTGGCAAGACAGCACATACAGATCTGGGATGGGGCTATTCCCTCCCTGTGCTGTGACGGTTAGCTACCTGACAGAGGCCAGCTGCTCTTTGAGCTCCTCCATCAGGGTCTCTGGGTTACACAGCTTGGCCTGGCTCTGCTTCCTGGGTCTGTAGCGGCAGAACAGATGAGGAGCCTCCTCCCGCGGATATGGCAGCAGGGACACCATGACCGGGGAGCGCTGGGTCACCATCTTACTCAAGGCCGGACGACGCTGGGACTTCCTGGGGTTAAAGTTCAAAGGACGAGAAGCAGAAGACTGAGAACCAATTCCAAACTGGCGCCTATTCCCTAGGGCCTAGGCACTAGATATTAATTGATTTAGATGTGGGCATTAGAGTGAAGAGTCATTTGGGGAAATCCTACAGCGGGAGGACAAAATCTCACAAGTCAAACTGTAGAATTTCCTTAAGCAGGGAAAAAAATTCATGAAATTAAAATGCCAGCGGATGTCATTCTAATACCAAATATTCTAAAATATATACAGCTGTACTATTAATCATCAAATATGTAGACAACAGCTGTGAAGATATCAACAAAATAAATTCTCCACATTTGATTAATTTGGTTCTACTTATGGAGTACAGACTTCAAGACCAACTTGGCCTGGACTTGACAGCATAAGAGCAAGAGACCTGAAACCGCTTACAGAACTGTCAGTCATCTGTCAGATGTTGGGAGCTGACATAAGAGTGACAGGCCATTTTATCTGACAAGTCATGAATCTGTCTCAGTCAATCCTATGGTCTGGGAGGTAGATAGACAGCATTCAAGCAGAGATGGCTTTGCAGCCTAAACCATTGTGTTCTTTACTGCAACATATCATGTCAGTCAGTCACTTAGGCTAGTAGAAACTATTGTCTGGAAAAACATAGTAAAAAATGACTCAAAATGGGAGCTGAGAAGATAGCCACGCGTACACCACCCCAGCCTTCCACCACTCCCCACACACCTTTGCTCTGGGGCATTGTGGCTCTGTGTGTGCACTTTGGGCTCAGTCTGTCCCTCTTTGGTGGAGGAGTCCTGGGCCAGGCTGTCCTCTGTGGCATCTATCCTGGTCCTGAGGGCGGGGTTGAAGGTGTCAGAACGCAGCAGGCGCCCCACCTCCTCCTGGATGCCCCTCAGGTCCTTCCTACTGAACGTCACCCACGCCACGTAGCAGAAGAAGCTGTACAGACACTGGTGTAGATAGGACAGATTACAGAGATGAGATGCTACAGTTGCATTTGATATACGTCCTTTGTTAATATCTAATGCTGATGGCTCCATCCTCTGGAGATAATAATAATAATAATAATAATGTTTAGGCCTGTTCATTCATTTAATCATTCATCCAGCCAGTCAGCCAGCCAGTAATTAATTCAAGGTGCTAAAGCTGCATCTGGGTCTGTGTCACATCATCATTCTTTTTTTCCAAAATACATTTACAAATGTCAAAAAAGCTATTCTGGCACTAGATGCAGACACACAGGGTGCTGAGTTACCCTAAAATAACTCTGTTACACTATACCACCACCTCTGGTTAAACAGTACTGAGTCAACATCTCCTCTGGAATACACAGTCGCAAAGGTCAAATCACAGTTCTGTGGGGTTTGGTACTAACCTCATACAACTGCCTGTCTTTGTAGGTCAATGACACACGGCTCCTGTAGAAACAAAGCACTTAAAGTGATAGTTTAACGCAGCAAGTGAAATGTTTTGTGCATGGAGGTTAGGCCGCTACTAACAATTTCTGGATGTATTAGATGTTGTGTATAATCTACGTAGATTATTCTGAATATAGGCTTTAACTGTCAATCGCGTTGGATCTAAGGTATCTGCTTAATAACCAAATGAGTATCTATTCCCTTGACTCGTCACTTCCCCCCCTTGCCCCTGCAGAGCCAAAATGGCGGCGAGGTGACTGACCTGCCACAGGCCATGTGGTGCTGCTGGGATAGGCCCAGGCCCAGGACCAGGCTGGAGTAGCAGAAGGCCAGCTGCTTCTGGGCCAGCTCCACCTTAGCAAGGGTCTCCGCCATCACCTGCTTCTCTGTGATACTCTGCTCACTGACACAAATCAATACATTATAGAGAGGCAAAGTCATGAGAAACATCAATACAAGCGAATGAAGAGTCTCAAGTCTATATAAAATGGTAATTAATGTAAACACACACATACGTACACACAAACACACACGGCACAATGAGTATGGTACTGACGCCATGAGAGGCTTGGGCTTCTTCTCCAGAGACTTCCTCTCAAAGTAACAGGACAGGTAGAGCAGGAGGGCAGCCAGGAACTCATCCAGCTCTCTGCTCCTAAACACACACACACAGGGCAATGTCTAAGAGCAATCATAAAGCCTAAGCAATATACACTACCGTTCAAAAGTTTGGGGTCACTTAGAAATATCCTTGTTTTGGAAAGAAAAGCAAAACAATTATCCATTAAAATAACATCAAATTGATCAGAAATACAGTGCAGACATTGTTTGTTAATGTTGTAAATTACTATTGTAGCTGGAAACAGGATTTTTGTAGCTGGATTTTTTAATGAAATATCTACATAGTCGCAGAGGCCCATTATCAGCAACCATCACTGTGTTCAAATGGCACGTTGTGTTCGCTAATCCAAGTTTATCATTTTAAAAGGCTAATTGATCATTAGAAACCCCTTTTTCAATTATGTTAGCACAGCTGAAAACTGTTGTCCTGATTAAAGAAGCAATAAAACTGGCCTTCTTTAGACTAGTTGAGAATCTGGAACATCATCATTTGTGGGTTCGATTACAGGCTCAAAATGGCCAGAAACAAATTATTTTCTTCTGAAACTCCTCGGTCTATTCTTGTTCTGAGAAATGAAGGCTATTCCATGCAAGAAATTGCCAAGAAACTGAAGATCTCGTACAACGCTGTGTATTACTCCCTTCACAGAACAGCGCAAACTGGCTGGGAGGCCCCGGTGCACAACTGAGCAAGAGAACAAGTACATTAGTGTCTAGTTTGAGAAACAGATGCCTCACAAGTCCTCAACTGCCAGCTTCATTAAATAGTACCCGCAATACAACAGTCTCAAAATGATTTTCTAATGATCAATTAGTCTTTTAAAATGATAAACTTGGATAAGCTAACACAACGTGCCATTGGAACACAGGAGTGATGGTTGCTGATAATGGGCCTCTGTACGCCTATGTAGATATTCCATTTAAAAAATCTGCCGTTTCCAGCTACAATAGTCATTTACAACATTAACCATGTCTACACACTGTATTTCTGATCAATTTGATGTTGTTTTAATAGACAAAAAAAAAAGTGCTTTTCTTTCAAAAACAAGGACATTTCTAAGTGACCCCAAACTTTTGAATGGTAGTGTACGTAAATGGATGTAGCATGGATTGAAAACATAGCCATAAAGAAAGGTTTGTGTGTGAGAGGGATTGAGAGAGAGAGACAAGACAGATGGACAGACAAAAGAGGGAGAGAGAAGGCAGATATACTGTGCAGTGGGTGCTTCCTTACTTCAACACAGACAGGAAGCAAAGTGGAATGGGGAGTCCATCATTCTCCTGCAGCAAACTGAGTGCCACCTCTGCAACACAGACAGACATACATACAGTGCCTTCAGAAACTATTCAGAACCCTTGACTTATTCCATAATGACAAAGTGAAAACATAATTTTAGAAATGTCTGCAAATTTATTGAAAATGAAATACAGAAATACCTATTTCACAGTATTTACACCCCCGAGTCAATACTTTATAGAATCGCCTTTGGCCGCGATTACAGCTGTAGATATGGCCTTATGTTTTAGGTTATTGTCTTGCTGAAAGGTGAATTAATCTCCCAGTGTCTGGTGGAAAGCAAACTGAACCAGGTTTTTGTCTAGGATTTTGCCGGTGCTTAGCACCATTCTTATCCTAAAAAACATCCCAGTCCTTATTAACGATTATAAGTATACCCATAACATGATGCAGCCAACACTATGCTAGAAAATATGGAAAGTAGTAGTAGTAATGTGTTGTAATGGATTTGCCCCAAACATACCACTTTCTATTCAGGACAAAAAGTGAATTGCTTTGTCACATTTTTTGCAGTATTACTTTAGTGCCTTGTTGCAAAAGAAGATGCATGTTATGAAATATTTTTATTCTGTACAGGCTTCCTTCTTTTTAAAAAAATTAGAAAAACATATTTCTACTTTGATATTATGGGGTATTTGTGTAAACCAGTGACAAAAAAATGTGGAAAAAGTCAAGAGGTGTGAATACTTTGATGGCAAAATCCTAGAGGATAACCTGGTTCAGATACTGGGGGACAAATTCACCTTTCAGCAGGACAATAACAAAAACACAAGGCCAAATATACACTGGAGTTGCTAACCAAGACGACGTTGAATGTTTCTGAGTGGCCTAGTTACAGTTACGACTTAAAAAATGGTTGTCTAGCATTGATCAACAACCAACTTGGCAGACCTTGAAGAATTTAAAAAAGAATAATGTGCAAATAGTGTACAATTCAGGTGTGCAAAGCTCTTAGAGACTTACTCAGAAAGACTCACAGATGTAATCACTGCCAAAGGTGATGCTAACATATATTGAATCAGGGGTGTGAATGTAAATGAGATATTTCTGTATTTCATTTTCAATAAATGTGCAAACATTTATAAAAACATGTTTTCACCTTGTCATTGTAGAGTATTGTGTGTAGATGGGTGGGAGAAAAAACGGATTTAATCCATTTTGAATTCAGGCTGTAACACAACAAAATGTGAAGTCAAGGACTATGAATACTTTCTGAAGGCACTGTACATACTGTACATACAAACAGACAGACAGAGAAAGACCATATATTCAACTAATCTGCTGTAAAGGATGTGTTCCATAACATAGATCCGTCTGATGCAGCAGTCAGAAATGATGTGTGTATTATGTGTATGACCGACCAACACCTACGTTTCACATCCTCGATGGTCACATAGTCCCTCTGACCCCGTTTTACTGAGGACTTGTAGGCATTGAGTTGAGCAGGACCCACAATCTTCCTGCTGATTTGTCCCCCCCTCTTGGCCGATGACTGCGTTTGCCTACAAATAATAGACAGAAAAGTATTTGTTGAAAGAGTTCAGGACACAGTAGTGCCCTTAATTATGTGTCAATCAAGGATACATATCACTTGTAATATAATGAATGCTCTATCTATTAATATCATTGCTAGTTGAACAGTATGGATAGGAAAAGTGCTGTTGGCTAGCTACCTCTCTGGACGCTTGCTGGCAAGATCTTGAAAATGGACAGGTTTAGTCTTTTTTCTCTTTTCTTTTACCTCCACAGATGTACTAAAACTGAAAATAAAAGGATGAGAAAATAGTTCAATACTTATCAACAGGTGCATACTCAACGATAAGTTCATTAGATAATCAAATACATCCATATACACCCGCAAATAATAGTGAGAAAACGTTTGCACAGAAATAGGTCCAGAAAGTATTGTAACATTTGCTACTGCTATAGCTGCCCATTAACGTTACCTGGTGAACTCGAGGGCTTGGGTTTCATCATTCCAGTTCCATCGCCCAGGTGGAGGTATGCTGATCTGTCATATGAAGTAACCATTGTCATTACTTCAAAAATGAATCATTGACACGTTCACGATCGAGCGTCACTATTGCAGCAACAGGTGTACACTTGTTAAAAATTTGACCTCGATCTCTCTCAGGCAGCTGCTACACCTGCATCTTTTTTTGTCGTTCTACTTGTAGCACACCGTACAACTGCTACATTGTGACATGCGCTAAAACTCAACCGCCACATTGGGCCAACCTTGTCACATTTAACAAACGTACCGTTTCCTTTTGTGGTTTCGGCATTTCTCCTTTATAAGATAAAGCTCATCTTCCTCCCTGCTACCCTCGATGTGTTTACTAAAAATGTAGGTCTAGTATCTAGGCAACAGCCAATCGGGTCTATGTGGCAGCACTTGAAAAGAGAGAAGCGCAGAATCCAATGCAGTACCTTGGTGTGGCTAATCGGGTGTTTGCAATGAGGTGGCCTATGCATTTCAAGACAGTTCAGAATCATCATAACAATTACTATGGAGTATCTAATGTATCTAGAGTATCTAAAAGTTCCTTGCCTTCACTATAGAGAAATGTTTTCAATAAGACAAAACATCTATGATACCAACTAACAATAAAAAGGAAAGACAATATATCTGCAATTTTATATTAAAATGGCAGACGTTTCAAAAACACTGGAAATTCAGTTCATTATCCATATGAAAGAATTGACTTGGCCTATTTCGACATTAGGTAATTTCCAAACTGTCAACAAAGCAAATAACAATACATCAAATATAATAACAGAACACCAAATATCCTGACAATCATTTTCAATGCACTATCTCTCTCAGATTATCTCTCCCTGTAGTCTCAGAGAAGCCCATTAAATCATGTTTATGAGGCCTTTGGTGTGAGGCGATGAACTCTCTCTATGAAGACATCCAAGCCCCATTCCTTATCCTTAACCTCTGGGAGAGCATTTGAAGACGGTATAAACTTAGTACCACAACTCCTCCCTGGAATACAATTAAAAGAAAATACAATTAAACTACCTTACCACAATTCTCTCGTACAACATCTTCTTATATTCCATTCAATTGGTTTCTGTGTTAAATATCCATTTCAGTTCAATGATAGATCTTTTTCTAAAGGCAGTAAGAGTAATAAAGGTATTATCAATGACAAATGTAATTGTGTTAATAAAACTCTGAAAAGTCTGTTAACTTCCTCATCGGGCACATCAAATGGAGAACCTATAGAGAGGTGTTAAAGAATGGTCATGGAAGGTTAATTAATTACATGCATACTGTACTGTATGTTTGAATCAATGTGTTACACTTGCATGAATCTAGAATGAATGGAAGACAAATAGAATTTCCGCTGTTATTTCAGAAAATATCGTACCTTTGAACAATACAGGATTGTATAAAAAAAGTGTCCAGGTGGTATCGGCAGTCCTTGTCCATTAACGACATGATCAGTGCTGCACACCTGTACCATACAGTGAAACAACAGACAGGACTTATTATGTGTCAAAGCAATCTGGGCTTTCTTGTTGAATCACAGAGGGAAGACCAGTTCATGTGGTTATACTTTTCTCTGTCCCGTGGGTTGATGGCCACCAAGGAGCCTCTGTCCAAAATCCCTCCAAACTGACCCTCAATGACACTGTTAAAAAGCAAACATTCATTTTTTTTTTTTGAAAACTTGAATGTTACTCTTTTAACAGGTAGCCTAGTGATTAGAGCGTTGGACTAGAGTAACCAAAAGGTTGCAAGATCGAATCCCTGAGCTGACAAGGTAAAAATCTGTCATACTGCCCCTGAACAAGGCAGTTAACCCACTCTTCCTAGGCTGTCATTGAAAATAAGAATTTGGTCTTAACTGCCTTGCTTAGTTAAATAAAGGTATACATTTTTTTTAGGAAATGGGTTACTGTTCAAATTATCTTTAGCTGGAGAATTTGTATAGGTCGCACTGGTACAAGGATATCTTTCCATCTGAGCTCTGTGAAGGAAAGGCACATTTTCAGTGAAGGCATAATCAATTTGAAGTGATTACGTAGAGGGACAATCAAAATAGATTGGTCCCTAGAATGTCAACTGAAGAGCATCATCTTCCTCATACCTTGTAAACCTTGGCAGTAGGTATAGCTGGGACCACTTCTTCACTGTAGGTCAACTTCTGATCTTCATCTAAGCTATATCCAACAACTGGGTGTCCCATGTCTGCAAGCATATGTATCAACAGGTAGGAGAAGATAATTCAGTCATGTGCAAATGCTTGCCAAATACAAAAATAGAGCAAAAATATTATTATTTATTTATATTTTCTTGTTGAATTTCACCCACCTACCATTTCATATCAACAGCTTTCCCACAGAGGGAAGAAAAAACAAACTCCCTTCTGTCCACACAGAACCTTGTCAATAAGCTCTCCAACACTATTAGAGATGCGTTCGTAAAATTCACTCTGGCTATCTACTCCGATTTCAGAGCACTCTCGTCTGAGTGTGCCAGAGCGCAGAATAACTGATGAATTTATGAACGGACAACGCCAGTTGAATATGATCGGTGTCATTAAACGTCGGCAAAAAAAAAACATAATTACATGATTGCCAGCAGGACAGTGACAGTCATCAATGCTCTAGAAAGCATGAAATCAGCCTAACCAGTTCTTCTATGGTGAGTAAAGTGGTCAGAGTGAGGTGTTCTCTCATTTGTGTTTAGAAGTAGCTAGCCAGCTTTACCAGTTAGCTTGGGTGTTTGACTGCCGTTGTCAGGTCAGAACGCTTGGATCAACCCCTACTCCTCCGCCACAGCGTCCAGTGTACGCTCTGAACGCTCAGAGTGAAACGCTCTGAATTTTGTTATATAAATATTCATACACATAGTTCATATATTATACAGCGCCAAGCCAAACCACCTGACTCAAGTCATTTCACGTACCCCTGCTAAAATAGGAACCAGGTCACTCTCCCTGCAATAAAACTAACCCCCTAACACTATCCCCTCAGCTCTGTTGTCTTACCACCCCAGGAAACAAAGACATTCCATCGCAAGAACACATACACCCAGCCATAAAACTGACCCCCTCTGCTCTCCTGTATCAGATTTCCTGACACACAAATACCTTCTTGCATGAACACACACACATCTCAGTCCAGGTCAAAGGGAGCTCAGAGAACAAGACTCTGCTATGCACCAATGGGGCCCGCTCTGGCTAGAGCAAGGCCCGCCTCTTTGTGACCAGTCAGAAGACCAAAACGACAAGACTCCACCTACTTTATTATTGTATAAAAATGAATGTAACCTTTGGATAAAGGCCTCTTTTTCACCTGACCCCTCATCGGGTTATATGAACTAGATCCGTGCACGATGTAGAACAAGATATCTTTGACCAATAAACGGCCTTCTTGATACACCTGATTCCACTCTGTCCAGCGTCCATGATTTGGTCTCAACTCTCCAATATTTAAACACTAACCATTTACAAACGGACAATATGACAATGCTCTTAATTTACAAACGCCTAGAGCGCACTCTGACCGCACTCTGGAATCCCAGAGTGAATTTACGAACAAAGAGCAATGTTGTACCACTGAAAAACGAAGCGAAAGCCATCTCCGTAATTTCACATATTTTAAAATCACAGTCTGTAATCCCTTAAAAACTACTTGGGAGATTCAGTAGTAGACAATAATGTATTTACTTGTGCACGGGGTACTGATCTCCCTCTCCTTACTCCCATTCTCCAAGAGTCCTCACTATCAGCCCGAGCTTCCATTCTATAATACCTTCCACCCAATCAGACATCAAGAGAATAACACATGGATGGAATTCCTGACCCAATCACTCTACCGAATTGAACGGAAACTTTACTGCTGATAAGCTACACTACACAAACACATACTGCAGGCAGCCACAAACAAAGAATGAGTCATCCAGATTCCATTAAGCCATACAATATTATTTATTCATTCATAGTGTCTCATCAAATATTGCATGTGTGAAGCTGGATGATAGTACTATTGACATAAGACAGGAGTAGCTGTATACATGATGAATACAAGAGTGGAGAAATATATTTAAATTAAAATGAATGTTCCTCTACACCTGTATTGAAACATGATTTTTCCAGAAGGAAATCTTCGGAACCAGCAGTCTTAGTGTCCCTGTTCATTATTCATGAACTACTGCAATATAAAATGTCTACTCAATCTTTATTACAGTATATTGTACTACTGATCCATTCAGGTAAACATATTTCTAAACAGTTTTTACAATTACTTTTTCCCCTAATCAAAAACGAAATCCTGGATCGGTTATATTAATTCAGTCTGGAAACGTGTGACTTTTAAAGTTGACTAATGAGTAAAGGATATGAGTTTATTAAAAATATGTTTTATCTATTCCAGCATGAGAAAAATGTATCACCCTCTTCGAGGTACAGCGTGACACTAATCCTCCCCTATAGAACCATCCCAACCAAATGCAAACTGTGAAACCTAAATAAGAGTCATAATTGGTTGATGAAATGTTCCATAATTGGTCTTTGGAGTGATGAAATGCACTTTCCTTGAAGAAGTCCAGGCCCCAAGCCTTCTCGTCGTCTGTCAGGACGTCCATGGACTGTAGCATCTCTATATCACAGGTCTTTCCTGGAATTAAAAACACAATTACACAAGAACCTCATCTGATCTAAATGTCCAAACACATACAGGCCCTCCAGAAATTATTCTCACCCCTTGACTGTTTCCTCATTTTGTTGTGTTACAGCTTGAATATAACATTTATTAAATAGATATTATTTTTGTCACTGGCCTAAACATAAACACTGGCTCCCATAACGTCAAAGTGATATTAAGTTTTTATGCATTTTTACAAATTAATTAAAAATGAAAAGCTGAAATGTCTTGAGTCAACAAGTTTTCAACACCTTTGTTATGACAAGCCTAAATAAGTTCAGGAGTAAACATTTGCTTAACAAGTCACTTAATGTGTTGCATGGACTCACTTTGAGTGCAATAATAGTGTTTAACATGATTTTTTTATGACTGTCTCATCTCTGTACCACACGCATATAATTACCTGTAAGATCTCTCAGTTGAGCAGTGAATTTCAAACAGATTCAACCACAAAGATCAGGGAGGTTTTTCAATGCCTTGCAAAGAAGGGCACCTACAGTATTGGTAGATGGGGGGAAAATATAAAAAGCAGACATTGAATATCCCTTTGAGCATGGTGAATATATTAATTACACTGAATCAATACACCCAGTCACTACAAAGATACAGGAATCCTTCCTAACTCAGTTGCCGGAGAGGAAGGAAACCGCTCATGGATTTCACCATGAGGCCAATGATGACTTTAAAACAGTTACATAGTTGAATGCCTGTGATAGGAGAAAACTGAGGATGGCTCAACAACATTGTAGTTCCTCCACAATTACTAACCTAACTGATAGAGTGAAAAGAAGGAACCCTGTACAGAATAAAAAATATTCCAAAACATGCATCCTGTTTGCAACAGGGCACTAAAGTAATACTGCAAAAAATGTGCCAAAGCAATTCACTTTTTTGTCATGAATACAAAGTGTTCTTTTGGGGGTAAATCAAATACAACACATTACTGAATACCACTCTCCATATTTTCAAACATAGTGGGGGCTGCGACATGTTTTTCAGGATAAAAAGTCAACTGAATGGCGCTTACGAACAGTCAAAATCCTAGAGGAAATCCCAATCTGCTTTTCAGACACTGGGAGATTAATTCACCTTTCAGCAGGACAAGAACCTTAAACACAAGGCCAATTCTACACTGGAGAATGCCAAGAGTGTGCAAACCTGTCATCAAGGCAAAGGGTGACTACTTTGAAGAATCTCAAATATAAAATATATTTTGATTTGTAGAACACTTTTTGGTTACAAATGCGTTATTTCATAGTTTTGATGTCTTGAATGAGTAGGTGTGTCCAAACTTTTGACTGGTACTGTATTTTGGGATACACATGTTACATACATGTAAGAACAAAAATATAAACGCAACATGCAACAGATTCTAAGATTTTACTGAGTTACAGTTCATATAAGAAAACCAACCAATTGAAATAAATAAATTAGGCCCGTAATCTATGGATTTCACATGACTGGGCAGGGGTGCAGCCATGGGTGGGCCTGGGAGAGCATAGGGAGCCAGGCCCACCTACTGGAGAGCCAGGCCCAGCCAATCAGAATGAATTTCCCCCCCCAAAAAGTGCTTTATTACAGACAGAAATACTCCTCAGCACCTACAGTACCAGTCAAAGGTTTGGGCAAACCTACTCATTCCAGGGATTTTCTATAATTTGACTATTTCTACATTGTAGAATAATAGTGAAGACATCGAAACTATGAAATAACACATATGCAATCATGTAGTAACCAATAAAGTGTTAAACAATTTAAAACATTTGTTGTTTTTGAGATTCTTCAAAATAGCCACCCTTTGCCTTGACAGCTTTGCACACTTTGGCATTCTCTCAACCAGCTTCATGAGGTAGTCACCTGGAATGCATTTCAATTAACAGGTGTGCCCTGTTAAAAGTTCAGTTGTGGAATTTCTCTTATTCTTCATGCGTTTGAGCCAATCAGTTGTGTTGTGACAAGGTAGGGGTGGAATACAGAAGATAGCCCTATTTGGTAAAAGACCAAGTCCATATTATGGCAAGAACAGCTCAAATAAGCAAAGAGAAATGAAAGTCCATCATTACTTAAAGACATGAAGGTCAGTCAAAGTGGAACATTTCAAGGACTTTGAAAGTTTCTTCAAGTGCATCGCAAAATCCATCAAGAGCCATGACGAAACTGGCTCTCATGATGATCACAACAAGAAAGGAAGACCAGAGTTACCTCCGTTGCAGAGGGAAAGTTAATTAAAGTTAAATGCTTCACAGAGTTCAAGTAACAGGCACATTTCAACATCAACTGTTCAGAGGAGACTGTGTGAATCCACCCTTCATGGTCAAATTGCTGCAAAGAAACCACTACCAAAGGACACCAATATGGAGAAAAGACTTGCTTGAGCCAAGAAACATGACCAAATGACATTTGACCGGTGGAAATCTGTCCTTTGGTCTGATGAGTCCAAATATGAGATTTTTTTCCCAACCGCCGTGTCTTGTGAGACACAGAGTAGGTGAATGGATGATCTTCGCATGGGTAGTTCCTACCGTGTAGCATGGAGGAGGAGGTGTGATGGTGTAGGGGTGCTTTTCTGGTGACACTGTTTTTTATTTAGAATTCAAGGCACACTTAACCAACATGGCTACCACAGCATTCTGCAGCGCTATGCCATCCCATCTGGTTTGCGCTTAGTGGTCCTATCATTTGTTTTTCAACTGGACAATGACCCAAAACACACCACCAGGCTGTGTAAGAGCTATTTGACCAAGGAGTGATGGACTGCTGCATCAGATGACTTGGCCTCCACAGTCACCTGACATCAACTCATTTGAGATGGTTTGGGATGAGTTGGATGGCAGAGTGAAGATAAAGCAGTTAACAAGTGTGCAGCATATGTGGGAACTCCTTCAAGACAGTTGGAAAAGCATTCCTCGTGAAGCTGGTTGAGAGAATGCCAAGACTGTGCAAAGCTGTCATCAAGTCAAAGAGTGGCTACTTTGAAGAATCTAAAATATATTTGGATTTGTTTAACACCTTTTTGGCTAATACATGATTCCATATATGCTATTTCATAGTTTTGATGGCTTCACTATTATTTTGCAATGTAGAAAATAGTAAAAAATAAATGTCCTTGAATGAGTAGGTGTGTCCAAACTTTTGATTGGTACTGTAGTTACACAACTCCATTCATTTAAATGCATATTCTTATCAAATAAATGAAACATTTTAAACATCTCTTCTTTCCACTTTTTTATTAACCTCATTAGACTGTGACAATTACATTCAGTGCAATTGAGTTCACAGAAGCAGGATTGTTGCGTCAACAATTTTACAAACATGCTACGGTCAACAGAACAATTCTGTCATCTATTTACATATCTAATTATCATCTGTTAAAGATGCAGTCCGGAATCGTAAGCACCACAAATTCGCATAATATTGTACGAATTAGATTCATAACATATCATACGAATTCCAAAAAACATATACTATATATATATAAAGCAAAACAAAACACAACATGCAACAATTTCAATGATATAAGGAAATCAGCCAATTGAAATAAATTCATAAACCCTAATCTATGGATTTCACATGACTGGGCAGGGGCACAGCTAACAGTGGGCCTGGAGGGAGGGCATAGGCCCACCCACTGGGGAGCAAGGCCCAGCTAATCAGAATGACTTTTTTTCTGCACAAAAAGGCTTTATTTTTTTATTTTTTTGAGTGAAGAATAACCCATCATGTCACCCAGTTGTGTTTCAATAGGAGTGTGACTTCAATAGGAGTGTGACTTCAGGAGGCTATCTGGCACAGAGAAACTGAGGATTTGGACCAACTGACCCCAAACCCAGGATATAGGGGCTCAGTGAATGTGGTGTGGAATGTGTGCAGGTGGATCAGTGTATCAGTGGAGAGACCATACATGTAGAAGGACAGCGTGCCGGCCACCCAGTCCAGATATACTCCTACTCTGTGGGAGCCGGAGGAGGTGACAGTTCTCTCATTATTGTGCCTGGCATTGTAATGTTTAGCAGAGCAGAACAGACACCAGGACATGTCATTGGCTCCAAGCACACAGTCATTATGTTGTCCTCTCCTGCTGATTCCTTTATATGAAACTCCTATCATAACCCATTTCCCACTCCACTCTACCTCCCAGTAACAGCGCCCAGACAGACCCTCTCTACACAGCACCTGTGGACAGTCCTGAAATCTCTCTGGGTGATCAGGATACGACTGACTCCCATTCCCACATGTCAGCTTTCTATTCACCTCAGACCAAGAGAGGTTTCTGTGTAATGTGTTTGGGTCCAGTTTGAGCTCAAACGCATCTGAGGGATGGGAACAAGACACAATATTTTCAAATGATCATCATTCACAATTAGAATGTTAATTCACTTTTCACTTATTCATACATTTAAAGTCGATGTTTCTAGGTATTAAAAAAGGCACAGTCAAGGTAACTTGAGACGTGTTGAATGATCATATGTTATATATGGTAATGTCAAACACACTTATTCCCAGTAATTACACACACTCAAACATGGTTGCACACATGAACACACACACACGTTACACAAACACATTTTTCTCACTCTCAATGACGTACTCTCAATGACTAAACTAGTAACACTTGTAACAAAGCCAGTCTTACATTCAACACCTTTCAATGTGCATTCATTTTGTTGTAGACATCTTTCACCACACAACAATTGATCCAAAATATAAATGTACCGTGAAATATAACGAGTACATTGGTTTAATCACCAAAACATAATGATATCCTCTCAATTGAGCTATTTTAACAACCAGTTAATCCAATAGAACAAACTGTAAGATACATGTTTAAAAATTGCCCTTTGAATGTCGTATGCTTCAGTACTGTACATATCATCACATTACACTGTTTTCACATGAGGCAATACACTTTGCACAGCCCATGTCAAATCTATAGGTTTACCAAACGTTTAAGTGATCATCAATTAAGTGCAGTTGGTTTAAGTAATAGTCAAATGTATTTGAACAAAAGAGAAGAGAATCATATTAAAGGTAATGTGCACATTTAATTGTGAAAGGCAATTACTTTATATGAACATGTGTGTTGCAATGTGAAACATGTATTTCGAGGTGAAACACTGATTGCGTTTGGTGTAAAAGGGAATGTGATTTTGGGTTGTCAGTTGAAGTGCTTAGAGTTTTGAAACACCTTCCTTCTTGATGACCTGTTTTGAGTCTTGTAGAGTTTGAGAGTTGTGGAAATGTACCACATACTTGTGAAAATTGCACCAAAGTGATAAAAACATATATATACTTATTTATAGGCATATTCTTCACAACGGTCAACACTCACATTTTCTAAGCCCAGGTTTCATTGTGTGTTCTCCACCATGATCCACACTGTAGGGGTGAGCAGAACAGACAGTCATTGAGTGATACATGTGTAAGCACGCACACGCACATACATATACACACACACACACACACACACAACTGCTTCGAAGTGGTGGTAAGAATCTTTGGCTTACAGTAAATGATGATAACTAGCTTGATAACTCAAACATGTCTGATATGAACATGGATTGACATAAATCCTCTACATACTTGAGTCTCTCCAGTCTGCAGTGTGGATCCTCCAGTCGAGCAGAGAGCAGTCTGACTCCTGAGTATCCTGGGTGATTGTAGCTCAGGTCAAGCTCTCTCAGGTGTGAGGGGTTTAACCTCAGAGCTGAGACCAGAGAAGCACAGCCTTCCTCCGTGACCAGACAGCCTGACAGGCTGCAAATAGTTTTAAATCATTTCAAAATCACTTTGGTATTTTTTGGTGGTGAAGTGGCATTATATTGTTTTCAACCTTTTCAGATGTATCACTGTCCCTAAACCTTCCATATCTATTAATATGGATGTATCATTATTAAAAATGTACAATTATTCAAGTATTGCTGTAGAGAGAAAAAAGTATATTACCAATATTTGAGTAGACTGACCAGACTAGTTTAAAAAGCAGTATCAGTCAAAAAGAAAGAAGGTGAGGTATCAGATTGAGATTGTATTGAGTAAACCAGGGCTGCCCAACCCCATTCCTGGAGATCTACTGTCCTGTAAGTTGTCAGTCCAACCCTAATTTAGTGTATCTGATTCAGCTAGTGAAGGTCTTGTTGAGCAGCTAATAAGTAGAATCAGGTGTGTTAAATTAGGGTTGGACTGAAAACCCACAGGAATGTAGATCTCCGGGAAGAGGGTTGGGCAGCCCTGGAGTAAACAGTCCAAGCGGTTTAAGGGGAAACATTTAAATGTATTGGAATGGCCTAGTCAAAGCCCAGACCTCAATCCAATTGAGAATCTGTGGTATGACTTAAAGATTGCTGTACACCAGCAGGAACCCATCCAACTTGAAGGAGCTGGAGCAGTTTTGGTTTGAAGAATCCTAGTGGCTAGCTGTGCCAAGCTTATATAGAGACATATATCCTATAGAGACCCCAAGAGACTTGGGGTATGTAGCTCTAGAAAGTATTGACTTTTTTGGGGGGGGTTCTGCACATTCAAGTTCTGTTTTTCTTGTATTATTTCTTGTCTGTTTCACGATAAAAAAAATGTTTATCATCTTCAAAGTGGTAGGCATGTTGTGTAAATCAAACGATACAAACCCCCCAAAAATCCATTTTAATTCCAGGTTGTAAGGCAACAAAATAGGAAAAACAAGCCACTAAGTATTGGACAAATTAACTTGTAGTATGTAGTATTAAAGTAGTCAAGTTTAGCTTGTGACTATACAAACTCATTGGATGCATTTGCAGTTTGTTTTGGTTGTGTTTTGGGATATGTTTAACCTAACTGAATGATGAATGGAGTAAATTTGTTTCTTAACACTACTAAATGAATTCAAATAATGCCATGATTTAGAAAAATCATGAAGGAATCATGAATAATAATGAGTGAGAAGTTAGAGGCTAAAACAAAACATGCTAACCTCAGACATTTGTGCCTCTGTAACTTTGTCATACATCATTAATCATTATTCATTCATGTTTATCCATAATCATGGTAGCATCCACATGAATGTAGAAGTGTTCAGAACATCTTACATTCTTAATCACAATAAAAGTGACACCAGACATTATTCACCATTCGGTTTCTATTCGGCAAAACATAATCCAAAACCCAACCAAAACAAACTGCAAATGCATCCAACAAGTTTGCAGAGTCACAAGCTTGATGTAATCACAGAGCGCAAGGAATATGGGATGAAATACTACACTTTGAACTACTTTAATATACCAAAAGTGAATTTGTCCAAATACTTATGACATCTTCTAATGGGGGGGAGATACATAATAAAGATATTTTATGTCTAAATGGTAAGATAGATATGTTTGAAATTCCCCTAAAAGTGTTATTCTGTACTGTTGCCTAATATCTTAAATCCAAAATGCTGGAGCATAGAGACAAATTAAACAATTTAAGCCTGATAAACACATGTGGATCCAGTCAACAGTTATCACAAGTTGACTAAAAATAGGAATACGGACCTCAGAGTCTCCAGTTTACATTGTGGATCCTGCAGCCCAGCAGAGAGCATCTTCACTCCTGAATCCTTCAGGTCATTGTTACTCAGATCCAGCTCTCTCAGGTGTGAGGGGTTTGTCTTCAGAGCTGAGGCCAAAGAAGCACAACCTTCCTCTGTGACTCCACAGTCTGACAGCCTGACAGAGAGATCATCATGATTTCACAAAGACAGTGTTCACTTAACACCAGTAGTGTAGAAGTAGAATGGTATTTGGTTTATTCTCTCGACATATAGATTCATCTTCCGTCTCCTAGAATTGTATGGTCATCTTGTTATACTGATGCAAACATCAATGTATTATTCCATATGTTGATCAATAGTGCATATTTTTTTCTAAATGGAATATCTAATGATTAATACTTAAATGTCATTCTACAATATGTACTCACAGAACAGTTCTGGATGCTTTGACAACTGGCAGCAGCCTCAGAAGACCTTCCTCTGATTTGGAGTATTTCTTCAGGTCAAACACCTCCAGGTCCTCTTCTGAAGTCAGCAACACAAAGGCCAGAGCTGACCACAGTGCCGGTGAGAGTTTTTCACTGGAGACATTTCCCGAGCTCAGGTAACTTTGGATCTCCTTCACTAGAGAATGGTCATTCAGTTCGTTCAGACAGTGGAACAGATTGATGCACCTCTCTGGAGAGGGATTCTCCCTGATCTTCTCCTTGATGTACATGACTGTTTCCTCATGGCTCTGTGGGCTGCTTCTTGTCGTTGTCAGTAGACCTCGTAAGTGCTTATGATTTGACTCCAGTGAGAGGCCCAGAAGGAAGCGGAGGAAAAGATCAAGGTGTCCACCCGCACTCTCCAAGGCTTTATCCACAGCACTCTTGTGGAAGTCAATTGCAGGTATTTTTCTGAACCAAAATGTTTTGAAGATTAACTGTGGTTTGGCTATTAGATTCTCATTGTCATTGCTGAATCTGAGAAACACATATACAGCAGCCAGAAACTCCTGAATGCTCAGATGCACAAAGCAGAACACCTTGACCTGGTACAGCCCACACTCCTCTCTGAAGATCTGTGTGCACACTCCTGAGTACACTGAGGCTTCCCTGACATCAATGCCACACTCTTTCAGGTCTTCTTCATAGAAAATTAGATTGCCTTTCACAAGCTGTTGAAAAGCCAGTTTTCCCAGTGACAGAATGCTTGTTTTATTCCAGTGTGGACCTGTCTCTTCTTTCGCAAGATACTTTTCATTCGCCTGTTTGGTCTGAAATACCAGGAAGTGTGTGCACATCTCAGTTAGAGTCTGGGGAAACTCTCTCCCTTCTTCACCCATTTTCTCCAAAACTGTGGCAGAGATCCAACAGAAGACTGGTATGTGGCACATGATGTGGAGGCTCCTTGATGACTTCATGTGTGAGATGATTCTACTGGCCAAGTTCTTATCACTAAATCTCTTTCTAAAGTATTCCTCTTTTTGTGGATCATTAAACCCTCGCACCTCTGTAACCTGGTCAACACATCCTGAAGGGATCTGATTGGCTGCTGCAGGTCGAGTAGTTATCCAGAGAAGAGCAGAGGGCAGCAGATTTCCCTCAATGAGGTTTGTCAGCAGCATATCCACTGAGGTCGACTCTGTGACATCACAACAGCTCTTGTTCCTCTTGAAGTCTAGGGGCAGTCGGCACTCATCCAGACCATCAAAGATGAACAGAACTTTGTACTTGTCAAAGTTGGAGATTCTTGATTTTTTTGTTTCCATTGAGAAGTGATCGAGAAGTTCAAACAAATTGTGTTTTTCCCCTTTCATCAAATTTAGCTCCCGAAAAGGAAGTGAAAATACAAATTGGACATCCTGATTTGCTTTTCCTTCAGCCCAGTCCAGAATGAACTTCTGCACAGAGACTGTTTTTCCAATGCCGGCGACTCCCTTTGTCAGCACAGTTCTGATAGGTCTGTCTTGTCCAGGTAAAGGTTTGAAGATGTCATTACATTTGATTGCCGTCTCTGGTCTTGCTTGTTTCCTGGTTGTTGTCTCCATTTGTCTTACCTCATGTTCATTATTGACCTCTCCATTTCCACCCTTTGTGATGTAGAGTTCTGTGTAGATCTTATTGAGAAGTGTTGGGTTCCCTTGCTTAGCAATACCCTCAAATGCACTTTGATATTTCGTCTTTAGATTAGATTTGAGTTCCCGTTGGCAAATCAAAGCAAGCTCACCTGAATAAACAAGAAGCACAGAGGATATTCAGAATTGGAAGAATGGAGTTAAACATACATATCTTTGGTCAAAACAAAACAGATCCCAGAGATCCCACTCTGTAACTTTCTGTGTCAGTAAAACACAGTCCATAGTCCTTTTGTACTATGCATTTGCTACTACGCCCTTGCATCTAAAATGTAACTTGCTCTTGTATCTTGCATATCGAATGTAAATGCATGCATCCAGAAAAATTCCAGGATGAAATGTGTTACTTTGGCCCAGCATGGCCTCGAGTCTCCTCTTTCACCTGCCAACGTCAACTTATCGAGGTGACAGGTCCACATAGGATTGTGTTATGAATGAGTCAAATGTAATCATATCCCTTCTTAACTGCCTGTATAAATGCATGAATGTTTTCTTTACAAGTTCAATTAAATGCACACAACACATACTTGAGTTATAATGCTATGTACAGCTTTTCTACATCCCCCATAATGGAGCAATCAACAGTGAAGGCAGACAGCTCTTACTTTTCTCCAGTGTGTCAGCAAGCTCCTTCTGGTTCATCTCAAAGCCTTCAGGGAGATCTGAACTCAGCACTGTCTTGAACGGTCTTGATAACTCCTGTTGGGCTCTGTGGACAAAACGTGAGCTTACATCTGTACATTCAGCATGCACACAGAAGCAATAACACATAAGAGGGTATGCATGAATGAATTGCAACGGTGTGATGTGGCCAAGCCTCGGACTGTCAGCATATCATTACATGAATCTGTAAAACAATGATATCTCACATTTGTTCGGAAACAACTCCATCTCTGAACCTTAAAGGTGGATCCATAGACTGGTCACTCTTCATAGACACACAGCTGCGTGCCGTGATGGCTGGTCTCTCCTGCTGGACCCTGACAAAAATACTAAGAGACCAGAGCAACTTTAATACAGTACACCTTTGGTAGTAGTAGCTGTAGCAAAATACTCCAATGAGCAACAATACATCAGTAGTGTTTTTAACACAGTGACAAAGTTGACATTTTGACCAAATTAATAACATCAACCAAGTCATACTGGTTCTTACCTTTCTACAGTAGAAATGTTTTCCTCTTTAAATGTGAGAGGTGGTTCCATAGACAGGTCATTCTTCATGGACACGCAGCTGGGTACAGGTGAGTCTAGTCTCTGCTGCTTTATCCTGTCAAAAGCACAAAGAAAACCAGCACAAAGAAAACCAGTCAGTTTGTTGTACTCACTGACACTCACCTGGTTGGCAGGAAACATCAAGAAAAAGGACAATCAGTATGACATGGAAAATATCATGTTCATTATCTACTCTATGTTCTGTTAATAAAACACACATTTGTTCAATGGAAACTTCTCCTTCTCTGAACATGATAGGTGGATCCATAGATTTGTCACTCTTCATGGACACACAGCTGGGTACAGGGGAGGCAGGTCTCTGATGTTCGATCCTGACAAAAAGCACAAAGAAAGCAGTCAATTTGGTATACTCACTGAGACTCATCTGGTTGGCAGGAAACATCAAGAAAAAGGACAATCAGTATGAAATAGAAAATATCATGTTCATTATCTACTCTATGTTCTATTAATTAAACACACCTTTGTTCAATGGAAACGTCAACTTCTCTGAACATGATAGGTGGATTCATAGATTTGTCACTCTTCATGGACACACAGCTGGGTACAGGGGAGGCAGGTCTCTGATGTTCGATCCTGACAAAAGCACAAAACTCCTCATTCTTCAATCAGATGTATAACATGGAACATAAATATAAAAAACACAGAGGTATTTTGTTGCATTTTCTCTCTCTTCGTTCCAGTTCACTTTTATAGTTCTCTCTGTTCTCTTAACACGTATGGACCCCAAACTTAATCCAGCATCTGACTAATTACACAAGACTTGAGTTCTGGGTTAAAGAGTTGTAGACAAATGAACCAAGTTGACATTTCGGCCAAATTGACATTGACCAAGTCCAATGGCTTCTAGCCTTTTTTCAGTAGAAAGGTTTCCCTCTTTAAACGTGAGAGGTAGATCCATAGATTGGTCACATTTCATGGACACACAGCTGCATACAGGGGAGTTGGGTCTCTCCTGATGGATTAGGCTTTAACACAACAGAGACATACTTTCAGTCTCTAATATATTTTGCCTAACGAAAATGTGAAACAGTTTTGTCACTCTTTCAATTGCACACGCATGCACACACACAAACACACACACATCCTACCTCGTAGCTTTAGTGTCATGTACCCCAGAGAGATTCATGTTAGAGGCAGTGCCCCCCTCCTCTCGGTCAACAGAGAGACTCATTTTAAAGTCAGTGCCCCACTCCCCTCATCTCTCATCAGACCTACAGTAGAAAACACACAATGGAGAGTGATACACACTTCCTGGATCAAAACTCGTACTGTAAAGACTACAGAGACACAATGTCTGGATCAGAACCAAACAGAAAATAATGACACATATTACCTTGAGCAAACAAATACCCATCAAATAAAAACAAACATGGACAGAAATCCTGTTTTGTTTTCGCTCTTCAACTATCAGCCATTTTACTGATAACCAAGAACAACTGATTCACTTCCTTTTTGAAAAAATGTTAGACTGAGTAACTAAACTGAAGTAGCAGCACTTACATCAACATCCATGTATTCTCTCTCTCTGCTAGTAGATACACAGACTTCCAGTCATTGTGCTAATGCTAGTTAGCATTGGCTTGCAAAACAACCTCCATTTATTGATTTAACCTTTATTTAGCTAGGCAAGTCGGTTAAGAACAAATTCTTATTTACAATGACAGCCTAGGAACGGTGGGTTAACTGCATTGTTCCGGAGCAGAACAGCAGATGTTTACCTTGTCAGCTCAGGGATTTGATAAACAGCCTAACACTCTTACCACTAGGCTTCCTGCCGAGAGATATAAAAGGTAAGCCCTTTTGAAGAGTAACCAGGCATCTTCTACTGACGGGATGAGGTCAATATTCTTCCAGGTTACCCGGGCCAAGTCGATTTGAAAGGCCTGCTCACTGAAGTGTTTTAGGGAGCGTTTGACAGTGATGAGGGGTGGTCATTTGACCGCAGACCCATTACGCTCGCAGGCAATGAGGCAGTGATCGCTGAGATCCTGGTTTAAGACAGCAGAGGTGTATTTAGAGGGCAAGTTGGTCAGGATGATATCTAAAAGGGTGCCCATGGTTACGGATTTAGGGTTGTACCTGGTAGGTTCCTTGATAATTTGTGTGAGATTGAGGGCATCAAGCTTAGATTGTAGGACGGCTGGGGTGTTAAGCATGTCCCAGTTTAGGTCACCTAACAGTACGAACTCTGAAGGTAGATGTGGGGGCGATTAATTCACATATGGTGTCCAGGGCACAGCTGGGGGCTGAGGGGGGTCTATAACAAGCGGCAACTGTGAGAGACTTGTTTCTGGAAAGGCCTGGGTTAACCTCTACATCACCAGAGGAACAGAGTTGGAGTAGGATAAGGGTACAGCTAAAGGCTATAAGAACTGGTCATCTAGTGCATTCGGAACAGAGAGTAAAGGAGCAGATTTCTGGGTGTGGAAAGAATAGATTCAAGGCATAATGTACAGACAAGGGTATGGTAGGATGTGAGTACAGTGGAGGAAAACCTAGGCATTGAGTGGCGATGAGAGAGGTTTTGTCTCTAGAGGCACCATTTAAGCCAGGTGAGGTCACTGCATGTGTGGGGGGTGGAACAAAAGGACTAGCTAAGGCATATTGAGGGTATTAACAACACAGACAAACCTTGTATAAAATATGTTCAATTTGTAACTTTATAACAACGTTAGATCTTCAATGTTATATCCACATCAGCTACCCTTTGGTCTCCCATCCAGCTTTAACCCTGCTTAACCGTGATACTTGTCACTGACTATTACCAATGTGATATCGTGAGAATGATTGTTGAGAGATCTCCATTTAATAACGGAAAAGATTTACTGTAGCTATCAAAGTCACTCCACAAAGAGTAGGTTTAGCAAAGCAAATTTAATGTGACCATACTTTATCACTCATGCTGTATATCATCAATCATGCTATTTATGCCTAGATAGCATTTGCAGCTATTGTCATCAATAGCTTAAATTGCTTAAACACAGAATTAAACAAAAAAATAGACCATACAAATATAATGATATTTAGTGATGTTAAATTGTGTTTGGTTATCAACGGAACCAAATATCAACATTTGAAGGAGATTTACTTACTTTATTATTTTCTTCTCTCAAGATGATTTTTTCTCTATCCTCTCAAAATGGAACCTGAATAAGATCAAAACGTACTTTCGGTTTAAGCTCAGCTGTCTTCCCACCCCACCCTGATAAAAGAGTGTTGTATTGATATCAAACATTAGATGGCAGTAAACACCTGTTCTTTTTTAAAAATGTATTTTTCTTTATTTTTGCAGTTAAATCTCTATACATACAAGAAGTATACAAACAGACAATGATAACATATGCTAGGGGGTACAACTAATTCCAGATTATACAAAGACCTTAAAAGATACACACGCATTGATTGTTTTAACAGCTTTCTTTTTAGTATAATGTAGAATGGTCTTAATGTATTGCTCAAATTCCTTATAGAAAACATGGAAGAGTGGTTTTTAATTAGTGGATTCACATTTATGACTATTACATTTTTCCATTAGCACAATTAGATTTATGATGTAAAATATGTTTTATTTATCCTTATTATAGTTAAGGAAACCGAGCAGCACATCCTCCCATAAAAAAGAAAAGTAATCAAGAATATGAATATCTTGCCATATTTTCTTTACATGTAGACAATGCCAAAACAATTCCAAAACCGTTGCTGGACGCTCAACACAAAAAGTACAGTTAATGTTGTCTTTTTTGAGTTTCTTCAGATTCACAGGGTAATACTTATGGATCATTCTGAAAGAGACCTATTTGACCTTGTTAACAAACAGGTATTTTTGTGGTAATAACCAGACATTTTCCAACAAATATCATTGATGAATGTATTCCAGTAAGTTGTGAAATGAGGAATGGAAACAATGTCCCCTTGAAATAAAGTATGTATAGATCTGTTGTTCTGAGGGAGCAAGGAGAAACACATTTGGAGAGTCAACTGGACTAAGCGAGGGAAGGTCAAGAAGGTGAAGTCTGGTTACACCTCTAAACAACATGAGAGTTCCAGATGAAATAGCATCAAAGACTATGACAAACTCTCTAGGTGTAACAGGGATATTGTAACAAGATAATGGTCTCTCCTCCACCCGTTACGGGGTCTGAGACGCCGAAGCCTCCCACCATTAGCTCTGACAAATTGAAAGCCCTAGTCATTGGCGACTCCATTATCCGCAGTATTAGACTTAAAACGAATCATCCAGCGATCATACACGGCTTACCAGGGGGCAGGGCTACCGACATTAAGGCTAATCTGAAGATGGTGCTGGCTAAAGCTAAAACTGGCAAGTGTAGAGAGTATAGGGATATTGTTATCCGAGTCGTCACAAACGATGTTAGGATGAAACAGTCAGAGGTCACCAAGCGCAACATAGCTTCAGTGTTTAAACCAGCTAGAAAGATGTGTCGGCATTGAGTAATTGTCTCTGCCCTCCTCTCAGTTAGTGGGAGTGATGAGCTCTACAGCAGAGTCTCACAACTCAATCGCTGGTTGAAAACTGTTTTCTGCCCCTCCCAAAATATAGAATTTGTAGATAATTGGCCCTCTTTCTGGGACCAAGCCTGGCCTGTTGAGGAGTGACTGACTCCATCCTAGCTGGAGGGGTGCTCTCATCTTATCTACGAGCATACACAGGGCTCTAACTCCCCTAGCTCCACAATGAGATAGGGTACAGGCCAGGCAGCAGGCTGTTAGCCAGCCTGCCAGTTTAGCGGAGTCTGCCACTAGCACAGTCAGTGAAGTCAGCTCAGCTATCCCCATTGAGACCGTGTCTGTGCCTCGTCCTAGGTTGGGCAAAATTAAACATGGCGGTGTTCGCCTTAGCAATCTCACTGGAATAAAGACCTCCTCCATTCCTGCCATTATTGAAAGAGATTGTGATACCTCACATCTCAAAATAGGGCTACTTAATGTTAAATCCCTCACTTCCAAGGCAGTTATAGTCAATGAACTAATCACTGATCATAATCTTGGTGTGATTGGCCTGACTGAAACATGGCTTAAGCCTGATGAATCTACTGTATTAAATGAGGCCTCATCTCCTGGTTACACTAGTGACCATATCCCCTGCGCATCCCCGCGCATTGCTAACATTTACGATAGCAAATTTCCATTTACAAAAAAACCCCAACGTTTTTGTCTTTTGAGCTTCTAGTCATGAAATCTATGCAGCCTACTCAATCCCTTTTTATAGCTACTGTTTACAGGCCTCCTGGGCCATATACAGCATTCCTCACAGAGTTCCCTGAATTCCTATCGGATCTTGTAGTCATGGCTGTCACGACTTCCGCCGAAGTTGGCTCCCCTGCCTGTTCAGGCAGTGCTCGGCGGCCGTCATCGCCGTTCTACTAGCCGCTACCAATCCCTTTTTGTTTGTCTGTTGGTTTTGTCTTATTAGTTTCACCTGGTTTAATTAGCTTCCCTATATGTAGTAGTTTGACCCGCCCTTGTTTTGTGCGGGATTGTCTTAATGTTATGTGTGTGCATGTTAGGTAGTGGTGTATTTTCTTTTCTTTACTTGACACCCTGTGGTTTTTGGGTTGTCTTGTATTAGTGTCCTGCACCCTGTATTGAGTTGGGCTTATTATTTTGGAGTGCAAGAGTAAAGCACTTTACTCAGTTACTCTCACTCTCTGCGTCTGATTCCTGCACCCACCTAGTCCCGCGTGACAGAATCCCGCACCACTGATGGAATCGGCAGGAGCAGCCGCATCTCCTCTCCCATCGATGGAGGAAAGGGTCCTCCATCATACCAGCGTTCTCCATAGGATTGGTTCGTCCATGGACCAAATGATGGAGAGGATGGATCGATGGGAGAGGAGTGGCCTTCCCACCTCATCTCCAGCACCCCCTCCTCCATTACCTCCTGTTCCTGCTACCGCATCTGGCTCCGAGGCTCTTTGGCTGACGCTCCCACGGGAGTATGATGGAACGGCGGCGGGGTGCCAGGGTTTCCTTCTACAACTGGAACTGTACCTGGCTACCGTGCGTCCTACTCCCTCCGGAGAGGAGAGCGTGAGCACCCTCGTCTCCTATTTGACTGGGCGAGCTCTCGAGTGGGCAACGCAGTGTGGAATGGTCCGGACTCGGCGAGGGATCATTACCCCGAGTTCACCCGCCAATTCCGAGCTGTGTTTGACCATCCACCAGAGCGTCGTGCGGCGGGTGAACGGCTGTTCCACCTGCGTCAGGAGACGAGGAGCGCGCAGGACTTTGCCCTGGAGTTCAGGACCTTGGCCGCAGGAGCAGGGTGGAACGACAGGGCCCTGATATATCATTTCCATTGCAGTCTCAGGGAGGACGTCCGCAGGGAGCTAGCGTGTCGGGACACCACCCTCACACTGGATGAACTCATTGACATGGCTATCCGTCTCGACAACCTGCTGGCTGCCTGCAGGCGTTCGGATCAGGTCCTGTCGTTTCCACTTCCCAGCCCTCCTGCCCCTATCCCTATGGAGTTAGGAGGGGTGGCTTCGAGGGGTCCGGAGGAGGAGTGTCCTCCTGCACCAGTTGTGGTCGGCGAGGACACACAGCCGACCGGTGCTGGAGGAACTCGTCTGGGAGTCGGGAGGGCAGGCGGAGCACTACTCGATCATCCCAGGTGAGTAAGCACCAGACTCACCCAGATCTTCCTGTCGGTCATATGTATATGTTAACTTCTTTCCCTGGGTTTTTTCCCTCTCTACAGCATAAGGCGCTAGTCGATTCAGGCGCAGCTGGGAATTTCATGGATCGGTGGCTCGCGTTAAGGCTAGGGATTCCCCTTGTGGTGTTAGACCTACCTTTCCCCGTGCACTCCTTAGATAGCCGACCATTAGGGTCAGGAGTAGTTAGGGAGGCCATGGTGCCGCTGGACATGGTAACGCAGGGGAGTCATAAGGAGCAGATTAGTCTGTTCCTTATCGATTCCCCTGCATTTCCAGTGGTGTTGGGAATTCCCTGGCTAGCTCAGCACAACCCGGTGATTTCCTGGCGACAGGGGGCTCTTAAAGGGTGGTCAGAGGATTGTTCAGGCAGGTGTATAGGAGTTGCCGTTGGTGCAACTACGGTGGAGAGTCCAGACCAGGTTTCCACCGTGCGCATTCCCTCTGAATATGACGATTTGGCTATCGCCTTCAGTAAAAAGAGGGCGACCCAATTACCACCCCAACGTCGAGGGGACTGCGCGATAAACCTCCTGGAGAACGCTGCACTTCCTAGGAATCACGTGTATCCATTGTCCCAGGAGGAGACAGTAGTGATGGAAACATATGTTCCTGAATCGCTGGGACAGGGTACATTCGGCCCTCCGCATCACCCGTCTCCTCGAGCTTCTTTTTTGTGAAGACGAAGGATGGAGGTCTGCGTCCGTGCATTGATTATCGAGGTCTAAATTCCATCACAGTGGGGTTTAGTTACCCACTACCTCTCATCGCTACGGCGGTGGAATCAATTCACGGGGCGCGCTTCTTCACAAAACTGGACCTGAAGAGTGTGTATAATCTGGTGCGTGTCCGGGGAGGAGATGAGTGGAAAACCGCATTTAGTATTACATCTGGTCATTATGAGTACCGCGTCATGCCATATGGGTTGAAGAATGCTCCAGCCGTCTTCCAATCCTTCGTAGATGAGATTCTTCGAGACCTGCTCGGGCAGGGAGTGGTAGTGTACATCGATGACATCTTGATCTATTCTGCAACACGCGACTGCTGGAGCATGACCTGTATTGACAATCTGGACCCTCTATTTCTGAAACTATCTGCCGCCATTGTCACAACCCCTATTACCAGCCTGTTCAACCTCTCTTTCATATCGTCTGAGATCCCCAAGGATTGGAAAGCTGCCGCAGTCATCCCCCTCTTCAAAGGGGGAGACACCCTGGACACAAACTGCTATAGACCTATATCCATCCTGCCCTGCCTATCTAAGGTCTTCGAAAGCCAAGTCAACAAACAGGTCACTGACCATCTCGAATCCCACCGTACCTTCTCCGCTGTGCAATCTGGTTTCCGAGCCGGTCACGGGTGCACCTCAGCCACACTCAAGGTACTAAACGATATCATAACCGCCATCGATAAAAGACAGTACTGTGCAGCCGTCTTCATCGACCTCGCCAAGGCTTTCGACTCTGTCAATCACCATATTCTTATCGGCAGACTCAATAGCTTTTCGGATGACTGCCTTGCCTGGTTCAGAGTTCAGTGTGTCAAATCGGAGGGCATGCTGTCCGGTCCTCTGGCAGTCTCTATGGGGGTGCCACAGGGTTCAATTCTCGGGCCGACTCTTTTCTCTGTATATATCAATGATGTTGCTCTTGCTGCGGGCGATTCCCTGATCCACCTCTACGCAGACGACACCATCCTATATACTTTCGGCCCGTCATTGGACACTGTGCTATCTAACCTCCAAACGAGCTTCAATGCCATACAGCACTCCTTCCGTGGCCTCCAACTGCTCTTAAACGCGAGTAAAACCAAATGCATGCTTTTCAACCGATCGCTGCCTGCACCCGCATGCCCGACTAGCATCACCACCCTGGATGGTTCCGACCTTGAATATGTGGACATCTATAAGTACCTAGGTGTCTGGCTAGACTGCAAACTCTCCTTCCAGACTCACATCAAACATCTCCAATCGAAAATCAAATCAAGAGTCAGCTTTCTATTCCGCAACAAAGCCTCCTTCACTCACGCCGCCAAGCTTACCCTAGTAAAACTGACTATCCTACCGATCCTCGACTTCGGCGATGTCATCTACAAAATGGCTTCCAACACTCTACTCAGCAAACTGGATGCAGTCTATCACAGTGCCATCCATTTTGTCACCAAAGCACCTTATACCACCCACCACTGCGACTTGTATGCTCTAGTCGGCTGGCCCTCGCTACATATTCGTCGCCAGACCCACTGGCTCCAGGTCATCTACAAGTCCATGCTAGGTAAAGCTCCGCCTTATCTCAGTGCACTGGTCACGATGGCAACACCCATCCGTAGCACGCGCTCCAGCAGGTGTATCTCACTGATCATCCCTAAAGCCAACACCTCATTTGGCCGCCTTTCGTTCCAGTACTCTGCTGCCTGTGACTGGAACGAACTGCAAAAATCGCTGAAGTTGGAGACTTTTATCTCCCTCACCAACTTCAAACATCAGCTATCCGAGCAGCTAACCGATCGCTGCAGCTGTACATAGTCTATTGGTAAATAGCCCACCCATTTTCACCTACCTCATTCCCATACTGTTTTTATACTGTTTTTTATTTATTTACTTTTCTGCTCTTTTGCACACCAATATCTCTACCTGTACATGACCATCTGATCATTTATCACTCCAGTGTTAATCTGCAAAATTGTATTATTCGCCTACCTCCTCATGCCTTTTGCACACATTGTATATAGACTGCCCATTTTTTTCTACTGTGTTATTGACTTGTTAATTGTTTACTCCATGTGTAACTCTGTGTTGTCTGTTCACACTGCTATGCTTTATCTTGGCCAGGTCGCAGTTGCAAATGAGAACTTGTTCTCAACTAGCCTACCTGGTTAAATAAAGGTGAAATAAAATAAAATAAAAATTGCAAGGTGGAGAAATGTGTGTTCTTCAAACAGGCCGTTTCCTTCCTGGGTTATCGTATTTCCACCTCCCGGGTGGTGATGGAGGATGACCGGTTACAGCCGTGCGTAATTGGCCGACTCCGACCACGGTGAAAGAGGTGCAGCGGTTTTTAGGGATTGCCAATTATTACCGGGGGTTTATCCGGGGTTTTGGTCAGGTGACTGCTCCCATTACCTCACTGCTGAAGGGAGGACCGGTGCGCTTGCGTTGGTCAGCAGAGGCAGGCAGAACTTACAGTCGTTTGAAGGAGCTGTTCACCAATGCGCCCGTGTTGGCGCATCCGGACCCCTCTTTAGTGTTCATAGTGGAGGTGGACACGTCCAAGACGGGGGTCGGGGCCATGCTGTCCCAGCGCTCCGGCGTGCCACCCAAGCTCCGCCCTTGTGCCTTCTTGTCGAGGAAGACCGGGAGTTGTTAGCTGTAGTCATGGCTCTGAAGATGTGGAGACATTGGCTTGAGGGGGCGAAACACCATTTTCTCATCGGGACTGACCATCGTAATCTCGAGTATATCCGGGCAGCGAGGAGACTAAATCCGCGTCAAGCTAGATGGGCCATGTTTTTCACCCGGTTTCGGTTTACCATCTCATACCTGCCAGTCTCCCAAAACACCAAAGCCAACTCGCTGTCCCGCCTCTATGATACCGAGGAGCGGTCCGTTGAGCCAACTCCCATCATTCCACCTTCATGTCTCGTGGCACCGGTGGTATGGGAGGTGGACGCAGGGATAGAGAGGGCCTCACGGTTAGAGCCGTCCCCCCTAACTGTCCAGCGGGGGCTCAGTACGTGCCGAGGGGGGTCCGGGATAAGCTAATCCGTTGGGCTCATACTAGAGGACAGTGCGGAGTCTTAGAGCGAGATACTGGTGGACCACGCTGGCTAAGGACGTGAGATTTTATGTCTCCTCCTGCTCAGTGTGCGCTCAGAGCACGGCTCCTTAGCACTTGTCTAGAGGGAAGTTACAGCCCCTCCCCGTTCCACAACGGCCGTGGACACACTTATCGGTGGACTTTCTTACCGACCTTCCCCCGTTCCAGGGAAGTAATACGATCCTGGTCGTTGTGGATCGGTTTTCTAAGTTCTGTCATCTTATCCAGTTGCCCGGTCTCCCTACGACCCTGCAGACTTGCGGAGGCCTTGTTTACCCATGTCTTCCGGCATTATGGGGTGCCTGAGGTCATCGTTTCTGACCAGGGCCCCCAATTCACGTCCAGAGTATGGAGGGCGTTTATGGAGAGATTGGGGGTCTCGGTCAGCTTAACCTTGGGTTTTCATCCCGAGAGTAATAGGCAGGTGGGGCGTGTAAACCAGGATGTGGGCAGGTTGTGGGCAGGTTTCTGCGGTCATATTGCCGGGACCGGCCTGGTGAGTGGGCAAGGTATGTTCCTTGGGCTGAGCTCGCTCAGAACTCCCTCCGCCACTCCTCAAAGAAACATGTCCCCTTTTGAGTGTGTGTTGGGTTACCAGCCGGTCCTGGCCTCATGGCATCAGAGCCAGACCGAGGCTCCTGTGGTAGAAAAATGGGTACAGCGCTCCAAGGACACCTGGAAAGCCGTCTAGGAATCGCTAAGGTTAGCGGGAGAACGGCATTTGCACCGGGGGACAGGGTATGGCTCTCGCCCCGATACCTGCCCCACCGCCTGCCCTGTCGGAAGCTGGGGCCGCAGTGTGTGGGGCCGTTCAAAGTCCTGAGGAGAATAAACAAGGAGTGTTACAGGTTACAACTTCCTAGGTATTACCATATTAACCCCTCGTTTCATGTGTCTCTCCTCAGGCCGGTGGTGGCTGGTCCCCTGCAAGAAGGTGGTCCCTCCGCCCCCTCTGGACATCGAGGGGTCCCCGGCGTACACAGTACGTGGCATTCTGGACTCGAGATGCCGGGTGAGGGGCCTACAGTACCTCGTCGACTGGGAGGGGTACTGTCCGGAGGAGAGATGCTGGGTTCCGGTGGGGAACATTTTGGACCCTTCTCTCCTGAGAGATTTCCACTGCCTCCACCCGGATCACCCGGCGCCTCGTCCTCCGGATCGTCCCCGAGGCCGGTGGTGGCGCGCTGGGGGAGCCGTGCGTCAGGGGGGGGGGGATACTGTCACGACTTCCGCCGAAGTTGGCTCCCCTGCCTATTCGGGCGGTGCTCGGCGGTCGTCGTCGCCGTCCTACCGAATCCCTTTTTCGTTTGTCTGTTGTTTTTGTCTTATTAGTTTCACCTGTGTGTATTTTGGTTTAATTAGCTTCCCTATATGTAGTAGTTTGACCCGCCCTTGTTTTGTGCGGGATTGTCTTTATGTTACGTGTATGCATGTTAGGTAGTGGTGTATTTTATTTTCTTTACTTGACACCCTGTGGTTTTTGGGTTGTCTTGTATTAGTGTCCTGCGCCCTGTATTGTGTTGGGCTTATTATTTTGGAGTGCAAGAGTAAAGCACTTTACTCAGTTACTCTCTCTCTCTGAGTCTGATTCCTGCACCCACCTAGTCCCGCGTGACAATGGCAGATAATATTAGAATTCACTCCAAAAGGCTTTCGGAGCCATCATCAACTCAGTGGGTTTTGTCCAACATGTCTCCGGACCTACTCACTGCCACAGTCATACTCTGGGCCTAGTTTTGTCATGTGGAATAAATGTTGTGGATCTTAATGTTTTTTCTCATAATCCTGGACAATCGGACCACCATTTTATTATGTTTGCAATCGCAACAAATGTTCTGCTCAGACCCCAACCAAGGATCATCAAAAGTTGTGCTATAAATTCTCGGACAACCCAAAGATTCCTAGATGCCGTTCCAGACTCCCTCCACCTATCCAAGGACGTCAGAGTAAAAAAATCACTTAACCAACTAACTGAGGAACTCAATTTAACCTTGCGCAATACCCTAGATGCAGTCGCACCCCTTACAACAAAAAACATTTGTCATAAGAACCTAGCTCCCTGGTATACAGAAAATACCCGAGCTCTGAAGCGAGCTTCCAGAAAATGGAAACAGAAATGGCGCTACACCAAACTGGAAGTCTTCTGACTAGCTTGGAAAGACAGTATCGTGCAGTATCGAAGAGCCCTCACTGCTGATCGATCATCCTATTTTTCCAACTTAATTGAGGAAAAGAACAATCCAAAATGTATTTTTGATACTGTCGCAAAGCTAACGAAAAAGCAGCATTCCCCAAGAGAGGATGGCTTTCACTTCAGCAGTAATAAATTCATGAACTTGTTTCAGGAAAAGATCATGATCAATAGAAAGCTAATTACGGACTCCTCTTTAAATCTGCGTATTCCTCCAAAGCTCAGTTGTCCTGAGTCTGCACAACTCTGCCAGGACCTAGGATCAAGGGAGACACTCAAGTTTTTTAGTATCATATCTCTTGACACATTAATGAAAATAATCATGGCCTCTAAACCTTCAAGCTGCATACTGGACCCTATTCCAAATAAACTACTGAAAGAGCTGCTTCCTGTGCTTGGACCTCCTATGTTAAACATAATAAAGGTCTCTCTATCCACCGGGTGTGTACCAAACTCACTAAAAGTGGCAGTAATAAAGCTATAAAACTATTGGCCTATATCGAATCTCCCATTCATCTCAAAAATGTTAGAAAAATCTGTTGTGCAGCAACTCACTACCTTCCTGAAGACAAACAATGTATACAAAACACTTCAGTCTGGTTTTAGACCTCATCATAGCACCGAGACTGCACTTGTGAAGGTGGTAAATTACCTTTTTATGCTGTCAGACTGAGGCTCTGCATCTGTCCTCGTGCTCCTAGACCTTAGTGCTGCTTTGATACTATCGATCACCATATTCTTTTGGAGGGATTGGAAACCCAAATTGGTCTACACGGACAAGTTCTGGCCTGGTTTAGATCTTGTCTGTCAGGTTGTCTCTGTGGATGGTTTGTCCTCTGACGAATCAACTGTAAATGTTGGTGTCCCTCAAGGCTCCGTTTTAGGACCACTATTGTTTTCAATATATATTTTACCTCTTGGTGATGACATTTGGAAACATTTCGATGAAACATGGTGAAGCCCCAGAATTGCCCTCCCTGGAAGCCTGTGTTTCAGACATAAGTGGATGGCGGCAAATGTTCTACTTTTAAACTCGGACAAAACAGGGATGCTTGTTCTAGGTCCCAAGAAACAAAGAAATCTTGTGTTGAATCTGACAATTAATCTTGATGGTTGTACAGTCGTCTCAAATAAAACTGAAGGACCTCTGCATTACCCTGATCTCTCTTTTGACGAACATATCAAGACTGTTCCAAGGACAGCTTTTTTTCCATCCACGTAACATTGCAAAAATCTGAAACTTTCTGTCCAATAATTATGCTGAAAAATGTATCCATGCTTTTGTCACTTCTATGTAATTTTTGCATTTGTTTAAATTCACATTTATTTAACCAGCTAGGCTAGTTGAGAACAAGTTCTCGTTTACAACTGCGACCTGGCCAAGATAAAGCAAAGCAGTGTGACACAAACAACAACACAGACTTACACATGGAATAAACAAACATACAGTCAATAACACAATAGATACAAAATTCTATATACAGTGTGTGCAAATGAGGTAAGATAAGGGAGGTAAGGCAATAAATAGGCCATAGTGGCAAAATAATTACAATTTAGCATTTAAATACTGGAGTGATAGATGGGCAGAAGATGAATGTGCAAGTAGAGATACTGGGGTGCAAAAGAGCAAAAAATGTAATAACCGTATGGGGATGAGGTAGTTGGATGGGCTATTTACAGATGGGCTATGTACAGATGCAGTGATCTGTGAGCTGCTCTGACAGCTGGTGCTTAAAGTTAGTGAGGGAGATATGGATCTCTAGCTTCAATGATTTTTGAATTTAGTTCCAGTTATTGGCAGCAGAGAACTGTAAGGAGAGTCGGCCCGAGAAGTGAACCCTGTGGCACCCCCATAGAGACTGCCAGAGGTCCGGACAACAGGCCCTCCGATTTGACACACTGAACAATGTCTGAGAAGTAGTTGGTGAACCAGGCGAGGCAGTCATTTGAGAAGCCAAGGCTATTGAGTCTGCCGATAAGAATGCGGTGATTGACAGAGTCGAAAGCCTTGGCCAGGTCGATGAAGACAGCTGCACAGTATTGTCTCTTATCGATGGCTGTTATGATATCATTGAGCATGGCTGAGGTGCACCCATAACCAGCTCGGCAATCAGATTGCATAGCGGAGAAGGTATGGTGGGATTCGAAATCGTCGGTGATCTGTTTGTTAACTTTGCTTTCGAAGACCGCAGGGTAGGATAGATATAGGTCTGTAGCAGTTTGGGTCTAGAGTGTCTACCCCTTTGAAGAGGGTGATGACCGCGGCAGCTTTCCAATCTTTGGGGATCTCAGACGATATGAAAGATAGATTGAACAGGCTAGTAATAGGGCTTGCAAAAATTTTGGCTGATAATTTTAGAAAGAGAGAGGTCCAGATTGTCTATCCCTGCTGATTTGTAGGGGTCCCGGTTTTGCACCTCTTTCAGAACATCAGCTATCTGGATTTAGGTGAAGAAGAAATGGGGGAGACTTGGGCAAGTTGCTGTGGGAGGTGCAGTGCTATTGACCAGGGTAGGGGTGAAAAGGTAGAAATCCTGGCCAGCTGTAGAAAAACGCTTAATTAAATTCTCAAATATTTTGGATTTATCGGTGGTGACCGTGTGTCCTAGCCTTAGTGCAGTGGGCAGCTGGGAGGAGGTGCTCTTATTCTCCATGGACTTTACAGTGTCCCAGAACCTTTTGGAGTTTGTGCTGCAGGATGCAATTTTCTATTTGAAAATGCTAGCCTTTGCTTTACTAACTGTCTGTGTATATTGGTTCCTGACCTCCCTGAAAAGTTGTATATCGCGGGGGCTATTTGATGCTATTGCTGTACGGCAGAGGATGTTTTTGTGCTGGTCAAGGGCAGTCAGGTCTGGAGTGAACCATATCTGTTCCTGGTTAGAGGAAGCACTTTTAAAGAATAACCAGGCATCTTCTACTGATGGAATGAGATCAATATCCTTCCAAGATACCCGTGCCAGGTCGATTAGAAAGGCCTGCTCGCTGAAGTGTTTTAGGGAGCGTTTGACAGTCATGAGGGGTGGTCGTTTTACCGCAGACCCATTACGGATGCAAGCAATTAGGCAGTGATGGGCTACTACAAAGGTACAAAAGTATCTATATCCACAGTAAAACAAGTCCTATATCGACATAACCTGAATGGCAGTTCAGCGAGGAAGAAGCCACTGCTCCAAAACTGCCATAAAAAAAGCCAGACTAACAGCTAACAGTCCGGTATGCTCTAGACAGCTAGCGGGCCCCAGCTAGCAGGCTAGCAGATGGGTATTCAGGGGACGTCGTGATGAAGGAGCCTGTTGAAAAAAAAACTCTGCCGGATTACGTCGGTTGTCCAGACGCGATGGATTGGCAGGGCTCCGTATCGGCAATAAAAGGGGTCCAGGCCAATTGGCAAAATAGGTATTGTAGCCCAAGGAGTGGCTGATGGACCTCTTCAGCTAGCCGTGAGATGGGCCTAGCATAGGCTAGCTCCAGGCTAATAGGTGCTTGCTTCGGGACAGAGACGTTAGCCAGGAGAAACCAATCAGAGAGCAGCTAGCTAGCTGCGATGATCCAGGTGAAGAGGTTCAGAGCTTGCGGTAAGAATCCGGTGATATGGAGAAAAAGGAGTCCATTAAGCTCTGGGTTGAAACACGCTGTACAGACTGGCAGGAGTTGTCCTGGCTAAAGGTTAGCTGATGACCGCTAGCAGTGGTTAGCTGACTACTAGCTAGTAGCTAGTTAGCTGGCTAGCCTCTGTCGGGGGTTCCGGTTCTAATGTAAAGAAAAAAGCATATCCATATCACATTGGGTGAGGCGGGTTGCAGGAGAGTATGTTGAAATTGGGGTTAAGAAAAATATTTTTAAAAGATATGCGAAGAAAAAATATATAAAAATATATAAATAAAGATAAACAGTTGAAATCAGAAGTTTACATACACTTAGGTTGGAGTCATTAAAACTAGTTTTCAACCACTCCACAAATTTCTTGTAAACTAACTATAGTTTTGGCAAGTCGTTTAGGACATTTGATTTTTCCAACAGTTGTTTACAGACAGATTATTTCACTAATTCACTGTATCACAAGTCAGAAGTGTACATACACTAAGTTGACTGTCCCTTTAAAAAGCTTGGAAAATTCCATAAAAGGATGTCATGGCTTTAGAAGCTTCTGATAGGCTAATTGACATCATTTTAGTCAACTGGAGGTGTACCTGTGGATGTATTTCAATGCCTACCTTCAAACTCAGTGTCTCTTTGCTTGACATCATGGGGAAATCAAAAGAAATCAGCCAAGACCTCAGAAAAATAATTGTAGACCTCCACAAGTCTGGTTCATCCTTTGGAGCAATTTCCAAACGCCTGAAGATACTACGTTCATCTGTACAAACAAAAGTATGCAAGTATAAACACCATGGGACCACTCAGCCATCATACCGCTCAGGAAAGAGACGCGTTCTGTCTCCTAGAGATGAACGTACTTTGGTGCTAAAAGTGCAAATCAATCCCAGAACAACAGCAAAGGACCTTATGAAAATGCTGGAGGAAACAGGTACAAAAGTATCTATATCCACAGTAAAACAAGTCCTATATCGACATAACCTGAATGGCAGTTCAGCGAGGAAGAAGCCACTGCTCCAAAACTGCCATAAAAAAAGCCAGACTACGGTTTGCAACTGCACATGAGGGCAAAGATCGTACTGTATGGAGAAATATCCTCTGGTCTGTTGAAACAAAAATATAACTATTTGGCCATAATGACCATCGTTATGTTTAGAGGAAAAAGGGGGAGGCTTGCAAGCCGAAGAACTCCATCCCAACAGTGAATCACAGGGGTGGCAGCATCATGTTGTGGGGGTGCTTTGCTGCAGGAGGGACTGGTGCACTTCACAAAATAGATGGCATCATTAGGCAAGAAAGTTATGTGGATATATTGAAGCAACATCTCAAGACATCAGTCAGGAAGTTAAAGCTTGGTCGTAAATGGGTCTTCCAAATGGACAATGACCCCAAGCATGCTTCAAAAGTTGTGGCAAAATGGCTTAAGGACAACAAAGTCAAGGTATTGGATTGACCATCACAAAGCAATGACCTCATTACATCATTCTCTCTACTATTATTCTGACATTTCACATTCTTCAAATAAAGTGGTGATCGTAACTGACCTAAAACAGGGAATTTTACTCGGATTAAATGTCAGGAATTGTGAAAAACTGAGTTTAAATGTATTTGGCTAAGGTGTATGTAAACTTCTGACTTCAACTGTATACACGGTACATGACAAGACGAAGACAAAAGACGCTTGACTGCTACGCTATCTTAGACTACTGCAATGCTCTACTTTCTGGCTCCCCGGATTAAACACTAAACAAACTTCAGTTAGTGCTAAACACGGCTGCTAGAATCTTGACTAGAACCCCAAAATTTGATCATATTACTCCAGTGCTAGCCTCTCTACACTGGCTTCCTGTTAAGGCAAGGGCTGATTTCAAGGTTTTACTGCTAACCTACAAAGCATTACATGGGCTTGCTCCTACCTATCTTTCCGATTTGGTCCTGCCGTACATACCTACATGTACACTAATGTCACAAGACGCAGGCCTCCTTACTGTCCCTAGAATTTCTATGAAAACAGCTGCAGGCAGGGCTTTCTCCTATAGAGCTCAATTTTTATGGAATGGTCTGCCTATCCATGTGAGTGACGCAGACTTGGTCTCAACCTTTAAGTCTTTATTGAAGACTCATCTCTTCAGTAGGTCATATGATTGAGTGTAGTCTGGCCCAGGAGTGTGAAGGTGAATGGAATGGCACTGGAGCAACAAACCACCCTATTAAAAAGTTGATTCACCAGCAGGATACAGTATGATTATTTAACCAGTTCTGAAAAAGAAAGACATGTTTCTATACAAAATATCATTATTGTTCCAAATGAAATACCTATGGGGGGAAATATAACTAGACTTTACAACAGTATGTGTTCGGTTTCTTGGTCCCGGTGACTCCTGGGCCCAGCTTGGTCTCATAGACTAGATCTAACATACTAAAAGTAAATCAGAGACAATCAAATGAGTATGATACAGTGTGTTACGTTCGGTATGTTTACATAAGACAGCAGGTTATGTTGGGGTTTGTTCCTTGTTCCTTGTCAATCATTGGCTCATTGGTGAAATTAGCATTCAGACAATATCTTAAATTAAATCAATCAAAAACCTTTGTTAATGCAAATGGAGACAAAAGTTAACAACAGGAACATAGCATGCATGTTTCCGAGTAAGTTCTGCAAAATAGTAAAGGGTCCAAGTTATTTTATTAAGCCGAAGTCCAGCCTTAGTGATTTCACTGCCTACATCATTACCTTCTACTCATGAGACCAAGCCCATGCATACACAGCTATACAAACAAGAGTGTCAGTGTTATTTAAAGGCTCAGCAGTAAATGTCCACTCCCCAAGTTGATTTATAGTGGAATGTCTGACTAGTCTCTTATCTCTTTCACTCTCCTGCAGAGTTCTGTCTCACAGTCGCACATCCCTCAGACCGTTTCTATATAAGAGGCAGAGATGAGAAAAGACTGTGGAACAATATTTAACATTATAATGCAAGCTTGTATCCTTTTCCCTCGTCACGTTATTTCCGGGTTGGAGCGAGCGGTCGCATCTGCACTCGGTCCGCAGGTAGTATTACATTTCATTATAGTACAACGGTTTGATTTGTCTAATCTTATCAATTTCTTCTTAGCTAGCTACACAGCCGTCTTTGTATCATAGATAATTGCGTAATTATCGTATTTCGTCGTCCTAACGCAGTCTACACTGCCCTGCAGCTAGCCAGCTAGCTAACGTCCACCGTTAGCTAGTCCACCGTCTACCGATTAGCAGCACAACTATTACACTCAACTGAACGACTTGATTAGTGTAGTGTTAGCTAGCTACATAGTTGTCTTTGCTGTCTTCGTACCCAAGATAATTGTGTAGTTTAGAGTGTGTAGTTTTATGTCGTCCTTAACTTAGGAGACTCTGCTAGCTAGCCAACAGCTAGCCAACGTCTACCGAACAGAACTTCTGCACTCAACAATCCGGTCGCATTTCGCCGCTCCACAGGTAGTATCACATTTTTTCATTTCATTTCATTACAGTACAACGGCTTGATTTGTTTGATCGTAGCTAGCTACATAGCTAGCTACACAGCCGTCTTTGTATCAAAGATAATTGTGTAGCCTAGAGCGATTTCCTAGGTTAGTTAGCCAGCTATTGTCGTTCTTTTAGCATGGCGTAACGTAATCAACACTGCTAGCTAGCCAGCTAGCCCCGAATAGCAGCACAGTAGAAACTATTACACTCAACGGAACGACTTGATTAGTGTAGTGTCAACAACGCAGCCAATGCCAACTAGCCTACTTAGTCAACAACGCAGCCTCTGCCAGCTAGCCTACTTCAGCAGTACTGTATCATTTTAATCATTTTAGTCAATAAGATTCTTGCTACGTAAGCTTAACTCTCTGAACACTCGTGACGTGTAGTCCACTTGTCATTCCAATCTCCTTTGCATTAGCGTAGCCTCTTGTGTAGCCTGTCAACTATGTGTCTGTCTATCCCTGTTCTCTCCTCTCTGCACAGACCATACAAACGCTCCACACCGCGTGGCCGCGGCCACCTAATCTGGTGGTCCCAGCGCGCACGACCCACGTGGAGTTCCAGGTCTCCGGTAGCCTCTGGAACTGCCGATCTGCGGCCAACAAGGCAGAGTTCATCTCCGCCTATGTCTCCCTCCAGTCCCTCGACTTCTTGGCACTGACGGAAACATGGATCACCACAGACAACACTGCTACTCCTACTGCTCTCTCTTCGTCTGCCCACGTGTTCTCGCACACCCCGAGAGCTTCTGGTCAGCGGGGTGGTGGCACCGGGATCCTCATCTCTCCCAAGTGGTCATTCTCTCTTTCTCCCCTTACCCATCTGTCTATCGCCTCCTTTGAATTCCATGCTGTCACAGTTACCAGCCCTTTCAAGCTTAACATCCTTATCATTTATCGCCCTCCAGGTTCCCTCGGAGAGTTCATCAATGAGCTTGATGCCTTGATAAGCTCCTTTCCTGAGGACGGCTCACCTCTCACAGTTCTGGGCGACTTTAACCTCCCCACGCCTACCTTTGACTCATTCCTCTCTGCCTCCTTCTTTCCACTCCTCTCCTCTTTTGACCTCACCCTCTCACCTTCCCCCCTACTCACAAGGCAGGAAATACGCTCGACCTCATCTTTACTAGATGCTGTTCTTCCACTAACCTCGTTGCAACTCCCCTCCAAGTCTCCGACCACTACCTTGTATCCTTTTCCCTCTCGCTCTCATCCAACACTTCCCACACTGCCCCTACTCGGATGGTATCGCGCCGTCCCAACCTTCGCTCTCTCTCCCCCGCTACTCTCTCCTCTTCCATCCTATCATCTCTTCCCTCTGCTCAAACCTTCTCCAAACTATCTCCTGATTCTGCCTCCTCAACCCTCCTCTCCTCCCTTTCTGCATCCTTTGACTCTCTATGTCCCCTATCCTCCAGGCCGGCTCGGTCCTCCCCTCCCGCTCCGTGGCTCGACGACTCATTGCGAGCTCACAGAACAGGGCTCCGGGCAGCCGAGCGGAAATGGAGGAAAACTCGCCTCCCTGCGGACCTGACATCCTTTCACTCCCTCCTCTCTACATTTTCCTCTTCTCTCTCTGCTGCTAAAGCCACTTTCTACCACTCTAAATTCCAAGCATCTGCCTCTAACCCTAGGAAGCTCTTTGCAACCTTCTCCTCCCTCCTGAATCCTCCTCCCCCTCCCCCCCCCCTCCTCCCTCTCTGCAGATGACTTCGTCAACCATTTTGAAAAGAAGGTCGACGACATCCGATCCTCGTTTGCTAAGTCAAACGACACCGCTGGTTCTGCTCACACTGCCCTACCCTGTGCTCTGACCTCTTTCTCCCCTCTCTCTCAGATGAAATCTCGCGTCTTGTGACGGCCGGCCGCCCTACAACCTGCCCGCTTGACCCTATCCCCTCCTCTCTTCTCCAGACCATTTCCGGAGACCTCCTCCCTTACCTCACCTCGCTCATCAACTCATCCCTGACCGCTGGCTACGTCCCTTCCGTCTTCAAGAGAGCGAGAGTTGCACCCCTTCTGAAAAAACCTACACTCGATCCCTCCGATGTCAACAACTACAGACCAGTATCCCTTCTTTCTTTTCTCTCCAAAACTCTTGAACGTGCCGTCCTTGGCCAGCTCTCCCGCTATCTCTCTCAGAATGACCTTCTTGATCCAAATCAGTCAGGTTTCAAGACTAGTCATTCAACTGAGACTGCTCTTCTCTGTATCACGGAGCGCTCCGCACTGCTAAAGCTAACTCTCTCTCCTCTGCTCTCATCCTTCTAGACCTATCGGCTGCCTTCGATACTGTGAACCATCAGATCCTCCTCTCCACCCTCTCCGAGTTGGGCATCTCCCGGCGCGGCCCACGCTTGGATTGCGTCCTACCTGACAGGTCGCTCCTACCAGGTGGCGTGGCGAGAATCCGTCTCCACACCACGTGCTCTCACCACTGGTGTCCCCAGGGCTCTGTTCTAGGCCCTCTCCTATTCTCGCTATACACCAAGTCACTTGGCTCTGTCATAACCTCACATGGTCTCTCCTATCATTGCTATGCAGACGACACACAATTAATCTTCTCCTTTCCCCCTTCTGATGACCAGGTGGCGAATCGCATCTCTGCATGTCTGGCAGACATATCCGTGTGGATGACGGATCACCACCTCAAGCTGAACCTCGGCAAGACGGAGCTGCTCTTCCTCCCGGGAAGGACTGCCCGTTCCATGATCTCGCCATCACGGTTGACAACTCCATTGTGTCCTCCTCCCAGAGCGCTAAGAACCTTGGCGTGATCCTGGACAACACCCTGTCGTTCTCAACTAACATCAAGGCGGTGGCCCGTTCCTGTAGGTTCATGCTCTACAACATCCGCAGAGTACGACCCTGCCTCACACAGGAAGCAGCGCAGGTCCTAATCCAGGCACTTGTCATCTCCCGTCTGGATTACTGCAACTCGCTGTTGGCTGGGCTCCCTGCCTGTGCCATTAAAACCCCTACAACTCATCCAGAACGCCGCAGCCCGCCTGGTGTTCAACCTTCCCAAGTTCTCTCACGTCACCCCGCTCCTCCGCTCCCTCCACTGGCTTCCAGTTGAAGCTCGCATCCGCTACAAGACCATGGTGCTTGCCTACGGAGCTGTGAGGGGAACGGCACCTCAGTACCTCCAGGCTCTGATCAGGCCCTACACCCAAACAAGGGCACTGCGTTCATCCACCTCTGGCCTGCTCGCCTCCCTACCACTGAGGAAGTACAGTTCCCGCTCAGCCCAGTCAAAACTGTTCGCTGCTCTGGCCCCCAATGGTGGAACAAACTCCTCACGACGCCAGGACAGCGGAGTCAATCACCACCTTCCGGAGACACCTGAAACCCCACCTCTTTAAGGAATACCTAGGATAGGATAAAGTAATCCCTCTCACCCCCTCCCCTGAAAAGATTTAGATGCACTACTGTTCCACTGGAGGTCATAAGGTGAATGCACCAATTTGTAAGTCGCTCTGGATAAGAGCGTCTGCTAAATGACTTCAATGTAAATGTAAAATTGTTAATCTGTAGTCTAGGACCCTATAAATGTAAGGAGGGAGGGGTGTTATAACCCCTCCCCTTCTATTAATACAACATAAGCATAATCAATTATTATAATACATCTAACATTTGGTACCGGCTCTATCAGACGTCTAGCAACCCAAAGGTTGCGTGTTTGAATATCATCATGGACAACTTTAACATTTTAACTAATTAGCAGCTACTTTTTTAGCTACTTTCCATCTATTTAGCATGTTAGCTTATCTTTCCCCTAACCTTCATCCTTTAACCTAACCCTCACTTTAAGCCTTAACTCCAACCCCTAGCCTAGCTAATGTTAGCTACCTAGCTAATATTAGCATTAGCCACCTAGCTAACGTTAGCAACAACAAATTGGAATTCATAACATAAGTTTAGCAAATCTGTAGCATATTGTACGAATTGCAATTCCTAACAAATCATACTATGTTATGTCTATTCCTAAGTCCAGGTTGCTGGGCCTCATTCATAAAGGCAGCATCTCAGAGTAGAAGTACTGATCTAGGATCAAGTCCCCATGTCCATGTAATCTTATTAAGATCTAAAAGGCTAAACTTGTAGCATGATGTACTACAGTACCATTACTGCTTTGTAACTATATCCTGTTTTATCTTACTAAACATGCTCCAAGCTAACACCGAGGCAGACTGGGACAGAAATTCAACACTGGCATTTTAGCTACACCAGCCTACATCACATCACCACAGCATTTCTCAATCTTTAATATACCAGTAACAGCGAAACAGCTCTTTTTAACCAGCTCATGTTAAAAACAAATACAACATGAATAAACACCAATGGAGTATGGTGATACAACTCACCACTAGAACTGTGCCTCTAATTCTGTTGTCTCCCTGCTGTCTGTTTCTGCATCTTCTTTGCTGCCAATGTCTGTCTGTGTTTCTCCTTGATTCACTCTGTTGTCACTCTGTCTATCTGTCTGTGCTTCTACTTGTTCTACTCTGTTGTTACTCGGTTGGTCTGTCTGTGATTCTCCTTGATCTCCTCTATTGACTTTTCTGGGGCACTTGCCTCTCTTGCTTGCTTGCTTTCTTTCCTCAACTTTATGATGGTCCTGAGCGTCATCATTATCTGGTTCACTGTCTGCGCTAGTTCAAGCATCATCCCAGCTGTGAGTGAATAAATACACTTATTAGACAATTATAGGAAACTGATTTGCAGATTTTAAGTGTGTCAATACGTAGACATAATTAGGATTATTGTGTTCATTAGTATTACATAAAAAAGGAACTGGCAGTATATCTGTGTGTCTCCCTCTCTGCTTTCTTCGTACCTCCACTGCACTCGTCCCTGAGCGTCTTTTGTTAAGCCTAGCATCCTTTCTCACGGCACTGGTACCAGAAGACCAGGGGACCACACTGCCTGTACTGAGCTCAGCAACAACTTAGGTGTGAATGATACACATTTATTAGATAAAGAAGAAAAAATATATTTTAGATTTTAGATTCTTCAAAGTGGCCACTCTTTGCCTTGGTGACAGCTTTGAACACTCTTGGCATTCTCTCAACCAGCTTCATGAGAAATGCTTTTCCAACTGTCTTGAAGGAGTTCCCACATATGCTGAGCACTTGTTGGCTGCTTTTCCTTCACTCTGCGGTCCACCTCATCCCAAGCCATCTTAACTGGGTTGAGGTTGGGTGATTATGGAGGCCAGGTCATCTGATACAGCACTCCATCACTCTCCTTCATGGTCAAATAGCCCTATATAGCCTGGCATGTTGGGTCATTGTCCTGTTGAAAAACAAATGATAGCTCCATTAAGCGCAAACCAGATGTGATGGCGTATCGCTGCAGAATGTTGTGGTTGCCATGCTGGTTAAGTGTGCCTTGAATTCTAAGTAAATCACTAACAGTGTCACCAGCAAAGCACCCTCACACCATCACACCTCCTCCTCCATGCTTCATGGTGGAAACCACACATGCGGAGATGATCCATTCACCTACTCTGTGTCTCACAAAGACATGGCAGTTGGATTTTGCGACTGCACTTGAAGAAACTTTAAAAGTTCTTGACATGTTCCGTATTGACTGACGTTCATATCTGAAAGTAAAAGACTGTTGTTTCTCTTTGCTTATTTGAGCAGTTCTTGCCATAATATGGACTTGGTATTTTACCAAATAAGGCTATCTTCTGTATACCACCCCTGCCTTGTAACAACACAACTGATTGGCTCAAACATATTAACAAGGAAAGAAATTCCACAAATTAACTTTTAACCAGGCACCCCTGTTAATTGAAATTCATTCCTGGTGACTATCTCATGAAGCTTGGTGAGAGAATGCCAAGAGTGTGCAAAGCTGTAATGAAGGCAAAGGATGGCTACTTTGAAAAATCTCAAATATAATATATATTTTGATTTGTTTAACTTGTTTGGTCACTACATGATTCCATATGTGTTATTTCATAGTGTTTATGTCTTCACTATTATTCTACAATGTATAAAATAGTAAAAAAATAAAGAAAACCCTTGAATGAGTAGGTGTGTCCTAGGGCCCATTGTCCTGCCATTCATCTGCTGCCATCACCTCATGTTTCAGCATGATAATGCATGGCCCCATGTCACACGGATCTGTATACAATTCCTAGAAGCTGAAAATGTCCTAGGTCCATGGCCTGCATACTCATCAGACATGTCACCCATTGAGCATGTTTGGGATGATCTGGATCGACTTGTACGACAGAGTGTTCCAGTTCCTGACAATATTCAGCAACTTCACACAGCCATTGAAGAGAAGTGGAACAACATTCCACAGGCCACAATCAACAACCTGATCAACTCTATGCGAAGGAGATGTGTCGCGGTGCATGAGGCAAAGCCCCAACCTTTTTTGATCCAAGCCCCAACCTTTTTTGCGGGGGTCTCTGTGACCAACAGATGCATGTCTGTATTCACAGTCATATGAAATCCATAAATTAGAGCCTAATGAATTTATTTCTATTTACTATTTTCCTTAAATGAACAGTAACTCAGTACAATCATTGAAATTGCTGCACGTTGTGTTTATATTTTTGTTCAGTGTATATATTTATTATTTATTGTCAATTTCGACCAGCCCATCCCAATAAAATATGACCGGCCCTTCTGGCATTTGCCAGAATTGCCAGACGGCCAATCCGCCCATGGCTAACACTACGGTGTCCAAGGGGCCAGGGTTCCGGTCTGGAAGCCCAATTTAGACTGCTCCTACAGTTTTGCTTCGGTACTGCAGTTTAACTGACGCCAGGCCCAGAAAGACAATTTCCGTACATGGCCTCATAGAGAAGTCAGATTCAAAAATTCCTAATAAGACACTTTAGTCATCACCTTTGTGCACAAAACTTCCATTCAATTTGTTATAGAGTGATAAATGATGCTGGCTCATCTAACCAATAGGTGGCGCTTTCATCGGTCCTAGGTTGGTAACCGTTCTGTGAGCAATAGAGATAGTTAGTTGAGTATTGGTCTCTGTGATAGATCGTGGAGTAAATCAGTTCCTAATAAATGTCAAGCAAAGATTACATCCTGTGTCCTCCCATTATATGTCGGTCTATTTAAGATATTACAAAATTATTAAAATAATTGTCGCTGGGACCGATTTTTCTTTCTCCAGCACTCACAGCCAAAAGATATTAACATTTTATTTTCATCCAATGTCTGCCATGTTTTTGGATGATGTGATGATGTCTTCGCTGCTCGCGTAGCTCCCTGTGCACACTCAGTCCTAGTACACATGTGATATTGGTCCGTCGAAACCCGGATGCAACCCGGATATAGACGTCCACAAATCGGCGCATGCGAACGTAAGTAGATTACCTTGAAAACAATGGTCGGACATCTTGAACGCAGTCTCCAATTCTTATTATACCTCAGTGATTGTGTCCCGTCTCCTTATTCTTACATGGTGTCAGAAGTAAAAAACTATGACGTTGATTGCCAATCTGTCTCCTGAAACTAGCTCACCTAATGTCATCCTCGGTGAGTGTGGACATTTACAAGCGAAAGGGAACCAGAGATGTTGTGCAAAAGAACAACACTTTTATACATGCTCGCTGAAGTCGTTAGGAAGCCCAGCAGCAGGATGTTTCTGTCCACAGGCTGACTGTGTGTGTGGAGTCTTAGTTGCTAGGCAAAGCTGGGCCCTCACCGAGCAGCACGGTCATCACTAGCTTCCATAGCCAAAAAGTCATAATTATGGATAAACCTCGCCCAGTTCTACAATTTCTTTTTTTTTTATTGTCTTTGAAACCTAACCCTAAATGTAAACTTAAAGAGATGCTCTTATAATTGTGTATACATTTTAGCCAGTAGATCTGAAAGTAGCGCTCATGAGCCAAAAACAGTCCCTGAAAATTGCATACAATCTCACAAATGTGCAGATTTGTGCACCCTTACATCGCTCTCTCTGCTCTGCTGTGGGTGCATCATGTGCATCTTGCTAGCTGTCACTCATATGGCAAGGTGCTGAAGCTTATTGGTTGAAGTCATTGCTCTCTCTCTCTCTCTCTCTCTCTCTCTCTCTCTCTCTCTCTCTCTCTGCTCTGCTGTGGGTGAATTATGTGCATGATGTGAGCTGTCACTCAGATGGAGAGGGGCTGAAGCTCATTGTCTGAAACTAGAATTGCTAGGGGGCTGGCCCACGTGGTGGAAAATGTAGGGAAAATGGCCTAGCACAGATCCAGAAAAAAAGTCCCTTTCAAACTAGGGATTTTGTGTCTAATTAAGGTGAAACAGTAATTCTGCATATAGATTATGCTTATGAGCTACGAATTGACACATCCAGCCCAAAGCGTGAGGTTTAAAAAATACTTAGTAATCGTCAAAGCTCCAGAGCATGTCTTTAACCTTAACCACACTGATAAACTTATGCATAACCCTAACCTTAAATTAAGACCAAAAAGCTCATTTTTGTTTGCATGAAATGTTATGATATTTCCAATTTTAACTTTGGGCATTGGAATCTAGTGGAAACCGAGCAGTACAGAAGGGACAGGAGAGGAGGGAAAAAACACTAGGAGGAGGAAAAGTGTCTCGGCAAGCAGAATAAAACAAAACAAAGATCGAAATGGCAGTGGCAGTTGTACATATAATCAATGAATCAATAAAATGTATTTAGAAAGCCCTTTTTACATCAGCAGATGTCACAAAGTGCTTTTACAGAAACCCAGCCTAAAACCCCAAACAGAAAGCAATGCAGATGTAGAAACACGTTAGCTATAATTCATCCAGAGCCCTTTGACTTCTCAAACACGGGAGAATGGCCAAGATGGATGAGGAGATTTGAGAGGTTTCGTCTGGCATCAGGGCTGAATACAAAACCAGAGGAATATCAGGTGAACTCTCTTAAATATGCTATGGAGGATGCCACTAATTATATTTTGGGAGTATCAATGGACTGATGCAGATAAAAATACAGTGCGTTCAGAAATGATTCAGACCCCTTGACCTTTTCCACATTTTGTTACGTTACAGCCTTATTCAAAAACATATAAAAAAATGTTTTTCCTCGTCTATCTACACACAATTCCCCATACTTATTTACATAAGTATTCAGACCCTTTACTCTGCACATGGTTGAAGCAGCTTTGGCAAATACATTTGCTAAATTTTCTAAAAACGAGTTTTTTCTTTGTCATTATGGGGTAGTGTGTGTAGATCGATGAGGGGGGGGGGGGGACAATTTAAACCATTTTAGAATACGGCTGTAACTTAACAAAATGTGGAAAAAGTAAAGGGGTCTGACTACTTTCTGAACGCACTGTAAGTATGAAGCAGAAAAAGGAGCATTTGGGCAGCACTGTGTTTAAAAGTATTATTTTATTTTTGAGAGAGCTTAATTCAACATGAGATGTCAAGATGAGGGAGAGAGTGCAGAGGCATTCATCCCAGGTGTACACAAGCTGGCTGAGCATGGTAACGTTGGAGTGCTCAAAGAAAAATTGATAAGAGACAGAATTGTTGTTGGAATAATAGACTGTCAGGGGCTGTCGGAAAAGCTACAGTTCGACTCAGACGTGACACTGGCAAAAGCTATTCAAAGAGTCAGACAAAGTGAAACTGTAAAGAAACAGCAAACATTACCGCACAGCAATTCAGTAGGAGGAGTAACCACTACAAATGTGGATCCTGTCAAAGCAAAATTGAATAAAATTCCAACAAAGTGCACAGACAACATACAAAGGGCAAAACAAGACGTGAAAAGCTAAGTGAAAAGAAGTGCAAAAGATGTAGAGGGGGACGAGAACATAGACGGAAGGACTGTCCAGCCAAATGACATGGAATGGCAACTGCTCGGCATCTGACCGTAATGCGCTACAGAGGGTAGTGCTTACGGCCAAGTACATCACTAGGGCCAAGCTTCCTGCCATCCAGGACGTACAGTATATACTAGGCGGTGTCAGAGGACTGACCCAAAAACTGTCAGAGACTCCAGTCACCCAAGTCATAGACTGTTTTCTATGCTACCGCACGGCAAGCGGTAGCAAGCACGCCAAGAATAGGACAAAAAGGCTCCTTAACAGCTTCTACCCCCAGTCCCCCCCTCCATTTATTTTGTACACTGCTGCTACTCGCTGTTTATTATCTATGCATAATAACTTCACCCTTACCAACATGTACAAATTACCTCAACTAACCTGTACCCCCACACATTGACATGGTACCGCCTGTATATAGCCTCACTATTGTTATTTTATTGTGTTACTCTTTATTATTTTTTTGTTTATTCAGTAAATATTTTCTTAACTCTTTATTGAACTGCACTGTTGGTTAAGGGCTTGTAAATAAGCATTTCACAGTAAGGTCTACACTTGTTGTATTCGGCGCAAGTGACAAAGTTTGATGTGTCTCACACTCAATAAAAAGTGTGAGTTTGTCAAGGATGAAATCATTCTCTTGGGTCACAGGAATTCTGCTTTTAGGGCTCCTAAGTGGCGCAGGCACTGCATCTCATAGGCACCGCATCTCATAATAGAGGCATCACTACAGACCCTGGTTCGATTCCAGGCTGTATCACAACCGGCCGTGATTGGGAGTCCCATAGGGCGCACAATTGGCCCAGCGTCGTCCGGGTTAGGGTTTAGCCGGGGTAGGCTGTTGTTGTAAATAATATTTTTTTTCTTAAAACTGACCTGCCTAGTTTAAATAAAGGTTAAATAAAAAAGATATAATTCAGGACTGGAGCCAGATCACAACAAGGTTGAGGCAATCAGGGAGAGGCCGGGGCAATCCGTGTAAAAGGGGCCTTTGCTTGCCATAGAGTTGTGAAGACCATAGTTTCAGACAATGGACCGCAGTTCTCCGCAGAGATCTTCCAAGCTTACGCTCAAGAGAACAACTTCATGCACATCACGAGCAATCCGCGGCACCGCGGAGCATGCTGTACAGACCATCAAAAATCTCTGGAAAAGAGACCTGAAGCAAAGCATAGCGCTGTTGGTGTAGCTAGCCACACCATTGGCACATGGATTCTCTCCAGCACAACTGCTCATGGGGAGACATCTGCGCACAAGCTTACCAAAAACAATGACCAAACTGCTTGCCAAGTGGCTGGATGTACAGGCTTTCTGCAAAATGGATGAGGAAGTAAGGAGGAAGCAAGCAAAGAATTACAACCAACACCACTGCTCAGACCACTACATGACCTCACATCTGGACAGAAAGTGTGGATCACTACAGAACAAACTCTGAGAACAGCCACAACACCGAGATCCTACTTGGTAGAGACTGACAGGGGCGTGCTCAGAAGAAAGAGAATTCACCTTCATTCTGCACTTGAAGGCCTTCTTGCAAGACTGCCTTCCTACATATCCCTTGGCTACTAAGGTTCTGCTATTTTAGAGAATGCAACTGAGAAAATGTATGTTTTTTTCCCCTATTCTTAAACTGACACTGATGAGGAGTGCGTCTGATATGTTCGCAGATCATCAATTCTGGATCAAAGGAATGAAATCCAATCTCGTGAATATAAAGGAAGCCTTTTGTGCTTTGAAATATAATTTGTGTTGTGCTTTGAAATATGATTAATATCATAACAATTACTGACTAAATAATATTATAAAGCTAGGCAATTATTTTGCTAACAGTGCAAATTCATTTCAGGTTGCTTAGATGTTTTTTTATTATTTTTAATTAAAATTTTGTTCAGCCTACACCTTGAACACATAATGGTTTATTGTGTCGAGTAAGATGCAGCCAGTGCATTTGGGAATCCTAAAATGTTTCCATTTGGAGTGAAAGAATCCTGGAATCACATTGAAACTGTGACAGAGGCTGTTGCTAATCCGCAGACGGTGTTGCACAATGATCTCAGTCCTGAGAGATGGAAGATAGGAGATAGGCTAGCTATGATGTCATCATAGGAGCAGCCTGTTAACAGAGCAAGCAGGTCACCTGTGATACAAGTCAGTATTCGATGTCCATCCATGTCTGAGGACATCGGGAGATTACATGGAAACCAGCCACTAGGGGGCAACAGTGAGCCCTGTTACCTTCAAGTAGACAACACTTTTGTTGAGTGTTGTGGGCAGATATAGCGGATAGGCAAAAGCACCTCTGGTTCAAATCCAGCAATAGACAGTTGTTTTTTTATATTTTTCTTTTAAGCCTATCACAAATCTTAATCCTTACCTTAACCATTTGGAGTTAATGCCTAACCTTACGAATTCTGAGTTTAACGCCTAACTTAATCTTGGAACGACACAGAGGAGTAACCAAAGCACTTCGAAATTTGACATTTGGAACCATTTTAAAATTTGATGTTTGAGAATCATGGATGAACATCTAATTCTGACGTTAGCTTGTGAGAGCTTGTCGCAGGACAGAAAACACGGAGCAGCCTCACAAAGGAGGAAGAGACTGTGAGTAGTTACATCTTTTGAACACAAGGAGGCACTAGGTGCATAGACAATGACCAGCGTTTGTGTAGGCCATGTTCACAAAGAGAGCATCTTGATCATCTTACTCACATGAGCAAATACAACCACTTCCTTTCTCTTCATTTTGATTGTTGGCACTTTATACCATAGGGGTACAGAAAACGTGATTGGCATTGTAACATGGAGGGCCTAATTAGGTAATAGCCTAAATTATGAATTGCGTGTGTTTGCAATGAACACCAAGTGTGATAAAATATTAAATTACTGAATTAGTTTTGAATGTTATTTAAATGGCGTGAGATAGGCTAGTTGTTTTTCAGATTTGTCATTTTCCAACCTCTTAGCTTCCTGCTCAAACTAGAATATTATATCACCAGACAAATTCAGAATTTGTCTGCGATATAATGGTTTAGAGTTAAGCAAAGTTCATCTTGAACCCAAATCAATTGCCGACATATCGACACCTTGGGACTAAGGTTCTATCTATTTTGGTCAAAAATGACTTATTCACAAAGAGTTGATCTTTAGGAGGTACTTCACATGTGAGTATGTCCCATATGTGAGATATGTCAGATTTGTGAAAATGTAAACTATACTCAAAATAAAGTTGCACACTCAATGTGTTATCTCCCTGCAATTTAATGGGTATTTACCAATGTTTCGGCATCACTGTGGCTTCTTCAGGGTGAAGAACCCTGAACCCTGCACCCCCAAGAAGGCACAGTGATGCCGAAACATTGGTAAATACACATTAAATTGCTGGGAGATTACACATGGAGTGTGCAACTTTCTTTATTTTGATAGTTTATTCGCCGTTAGTCAGCACCTCCACACAAACTATTATTCAGGGTGTGTGCCAGCTCATGATTTAAAAAAAAATCAGATATGTGAAAATGTAAATCATCCCAATGAAAAGTATCTGTGCAAAAACCATTGGATTTGGTGCTATAAGGTTCCATCTACAATCCAACTACACAAAGCTGGGTTGTCAATACAAAATGATTGTATATAAGTGATGTACTTATTGAGTCATGAAAGAGGAACACGTCACGAAATAGTTCTGAGATCTGAGACTTGAAAACTACTCATCTCAAAATCATATATTTTGCCGATAGAGCCTTATTCCAAGTCTTTGTTTATTCATAGGTTCTGGTTGTCTTTTGCAATTACTTGTTTTTTTTCCCACCACTTTTTCAGAAGAATGGCCCTCACTTATTAAAGGAAAAATTTTGGTATTTGTTTCATTGATCCATTGTTGATATAGTCCCAAAATGTTTTGCATGTCAGCAATCAAGTTTTCAAGATATATAACTTTCAAAATACAGAAATTCAGCCAGTATGATGCATGTTACGTGTTTTGCGTCATATGAGGCAACGTGCATCATAGCGGCTGTATTTCGGTATTTTGAAAGTTATTTTACCTTGATTTCTGACATACAAAATATTTTGGGACAATATCAACAATGGACCAATGAAACAAATACCAAAAGATAATTTTTGGGTGGAATTTTCCTTTAAGCTCTTTATGGTAAAAACAAATACATAGGCTACATGTGCATTTGAGCATGGTTAAGGCCAACTGGAGAGACATTGCTGCGTTTGTCTTTTTCTATTTAAATACGAAAACCATACATAGGAGTATTTCACCAAAATTACAAACATACCACATTTTTTTTGATAACTAGCAAGTCATTTACTGACTTTGGGTGTCAGAGACCAGAAAAGGTGTCATTTTACTGATCCAGAGCTAAGCTTTAGCAAAATTGCTAGTTCTCTATAGGATATAGTGCAATTGTCACTTTTATGAACTATCACTTTAACAAATGTGTGATGAACATTAATTCATATATTTGATGATGTGATTAGAAAGAATGAAGGGTATTATCTTTATTGAATCATTACATGTCTGTAATAAGTTTAACATTCTGTGCCATGTAGACTTTTATGGCTGAACCCAGGTGCGTTTCCACCCCCTTAATCAACGGATTTACAAAGGTCTCAGGATTTTGATGCTCTGCACTTAAGGTACATTTAAGGTGAGGACCGTAATGGGTTATGAAATAAGAATTCACTACAACTTCTGGGATGTGATAACATTGATGCTCAATATCTCAGAACTATGTTTTGCACAAATATAACCTTATAGACCCATGGTCACGATATTTAGGGGTTCACTTCAAAGTCGAAGCCGTTCTGTGTGCGTAATTCAGAGGTTCCAAAGTCCTCTAGTTGCGCGGAACCGCTGGCCAGATGTGTGTATTTTCTATAAATAGCCTACAGCTTTGTGCGACTGAGGTACCTCGGCGCCGCGACAACCAATCACAAACGCAGGGGGCTGGTTGTCTTTGGAACGTTGTGTATGTTAAAAAATGACAATATATCGCAGATATCCATATCTGGTATTGCAGGATAACGTGTGCGTGCATGCGCAGGTGATTTGCAAATGCTTGGCCGAGGAGTGAAAAGGAAATCGGCTGAGAGGGGAACTGCACTTTATTTTGACCCCCCGGTGAGGGTGAGTTCTCTGTCGGGAGAAAGCAGGCGGAGCGCACTGGTGATGTAGGCAGCCCATACCCGGGAAAGAGTACTATGTCTGTATTTAGTCTGTTCAGCAGCCTATATCAATGACTGTATGTTGCACTCCGGAAGTAATGGGATTATTCTCAATCACATAGTACTGTATATGGACAAGTGTTTATAGGAAATGTGGTGATTCTGCATGTGATATCGTGCTCAGTGTCCAAGGGCATTGTGCCTACTGTTCAATATTAATTTCATAAGGGTACGAGCATAGCCTACGGAGTGCATGCTCGGCTCAGCCTCATACTGTCACTGTTGACATATTCTACGAGTAGCCTATGAACCCAACCGATGGCAGCGCATTTGAATGATTGGTCTATTTATAGCCACCTCGATTGTTTATTTCCCCTATGCATTGTTTCAATAGCTTCTACCGAATTGCATCAACGCCCTCGACACACTCACGCTCCGATAAAGGGAATGACACTTGTCGTGACCCAGGGATAGGCTGCAGTCTATGTCTCATATAGGGTAAAGTACTGCTGTCACGTTGAATATTCACTGAGAGGGAATCATATGAAATAATGTGCCAATTTCCTCTCTGCGGAGAAAGCGTGCTGTTGAATGTGGCTCCAGGTAGTGCGAACACCCAAATGATGCCACTGTGGAGAGTGAGAAAACTGTGATTGTAATCGCAGACATAGGCGGAGGGAATCGCCGTGGTGATTATTATTTTTATGGACGCGCCCGGTGTGTATGTTTGCGCGTGTCAGTCGTGTAACACAATCATGTTATACATAGCTCGTAAATCGAGAGGAGCGCCAGTGCATCAACTACATCGATGTATTGATCTACCCTCATGCCGCTAGAAAGGACGCTCAATTTGTATGCAAACACAACGTGCCGCTGTAGCTAGAGGAGCGTCAAGAGAACAGAAGCAAGCAAGCAATTACATATTTGGTTGACAACTATTGCTGACAACTCACGAAGATTACCGACAAGGACTAAATACTTGCTTTTGAAAGTGGATGAGACTGTCTGCCTGTCATTCCCGTAGGACCGCAATAAGTACAGGTAACAACACAATAACCTAGCGGTTAGAGCGTTGGGCCAGAAACCGAGAGGTCGCTGGTTCGAATACCTGAACTGACAAGGTGAAACATCAATCGGTACTCTTGAGCAAGGCACTTAAGCCTAATTTGCGCCAGGGGCGCCGTACTACCATGGCTGTCCCTGTAAAACAACACATTTCACTACACATATTGCGTGTATGTGACATTTTTGTGTTGTTTTACTCTTACGCTGTTTACTAGTTTTCTGAGGGATATAAATATGTAGAACATGATGAAGGTTGAATGCTCTGCTTCAGAAATCTTCTAATATGGGTGTAATTTGGCATTTGTTGCAATAGAACGATGGCATTCGTAAATGACATGTTAAATCTATTAACATAACATTATGCATGACCCTGTTTTTCCAAGGGGTAGACCCTCCGAGATGCCTTTCCTGCACACTCAGATTGGATACACTTGACAGAGCTATAAAGCTCAGTATACCCAATTTCAAGTGAGGTGTCACGACGAATTCTGTGGTGAAGCATTTGGTTGACAGATTTAAATGGTGACATCCCCTGACAATAATTAATTTATGGTATTGACTGATGAAGCGCAGCCAAGGACGGGGACCTGGTCCGAACTGACGCCCCATAAATAATTAGAAATCAAAACACTAAACCTGTGGAATGATTTCACATTCACTGTTACCAAACAGTAATGTCTTTAAAGCGAGCTGAGGGATGGGCAATGGGGAAATGCAACCACACTCAAATTAATAGACTGCAAGGATTGATATCTAAATGAGTTTGAAACCATGCAGTGTTTGTTTGCATTTACATTGCTTACAAACATGGGAGTAAAACAAGCTTATATTTTGGGTTCTGATGTTCTAGATGCTACTTATTATCTATCCATATTAGGAGAACGTGGTCTAGTAAAGGCCGTTAGTCTAGACTGTATGACTCAGCTTGAATGTGATACCATGGTATCTAGAGATGTGGATAGGTGATTGAAAGTGACTCGGATCTCTGCTCCTCTGACACGGATGTGGGACTCATTGCATCATTCACACTTAATATATTACCTTATTTTGTGCCGTGAAGGGCGAGGTACATCATGGCTGCAGGCTGCCTGGTTCTTGATAGGCATCATAGTGGAGGAATCAATGTTTGAATTATAGAATTGCTGGGCACTGCCATAACAAGTCACGGCACCCCCATAAAACACTGGCATCTCCTAAGCATACAAATATTATCTTTTGTCCAGGCCATTCTCACACATCACTCCTTAGAGTCCAACCACACGGATAAGCATTGTGTTTTTCACTGGGCTCATTGTGTAGTCGTGAAATTGTCCTTTAGACCTGATCCAACATTACGTTTTACTTTCATCCCCGTGGTCAAGTTTATTTTCATAATAATCTGATCCCAGATCTGCATATAAGGGGGCATCTTCTGCTTGAGCACCATGTACAGTGCATTTGAAAGTATTCTCAGACCCCTTGACTTTTCAACATTTTGTTATGTTACAGCCTTATTCTAAAATGGATTAAATAAATTGTGTCGAGGCACAGATCTGGGGAAGGGTACCAAAACATTTCTGTGGCATTGGAGGTCCCCAAGAACACAGTGGCCTCCGTCATTCTTAAATGGAAGAAGTTTGGAACCACCAAGACTCTTCCTAGAGCTGGCCGCTCAGCCAAACTGCGCAATCGGAGTAGAAGGGTCTTGGTCAGGGAGGTGACCAAGAACCCGATGGTCACTCGGACAGAGCTTTAGAGTTCCTCTGTGGAGATGGTTGTCCTTCTGGAAGGTTCTCCCATCTCTACAGCACTCCACCAATCAGGCCTTTATGGCCAGATGGAAATCCACTCCTCAGTAAAAGGCACATGACAGCTTCTTGGAGTTTGCCAAAAGGCACCTAAAGGACTCTCATACCATGAGAAACAAGATTCTCTGGTCTGATGAAACCACGATTGAACTCTTTGGCCTGAATGTCAAGAGTCACGTCTGGATAAAACCTGTCACCATCCCTACGGTGAAGCATGGTGGTGGCAGCATCATGCTGTGGGGGATATTTTTTCAGCATCAGGGACTGGGAGACTAGTCAGGATCGAGGGAAAGATGATCGGAGCCAAGTACAGAGAGATCCTTGATGAAAACCTGCTTCAGAGTGCTCAGGACCTCAGACTGGGGACAAGTCTCTGAATGTCCTTGAGTGGCCCAGCCAGAGCCCAGACTTGAATCCGATTGAACATCTCTGGAGAGACCAGAAAATAGCTGTGCAGCGACGCTCCCCATCCATCCTGACAGAGCTTGAGAGGATCTGCAGAGAAGAATGGGAGAAACGTCCCAAATATAGGTGTGCCAAGCTTGTGGCGTCATACCCAAGAAGACTCAAGGCTATAATGGCTGCCAAAGGGGCTTTAACAAAGTACCGAGTAAAGGATCGGAACACTTATATTTGCTCAAATTTAAGCAAAACATTTTTGCTTTGTCATTATGGGTATTGTGTGTAGATTGAGAGGGGGGAAAAAACAATTTAATCAATTTGAGCATAAGGCGGTAATGTAGAAAAATGTGGAAAAAGTAAAGGGGTCTGAATCCTTACCAATTGCCCTGTAGATAGCATGATAAGTTGTGTTCTATATCCCACATGATCTGCTGTGTGAGCAGCACGAGTCGATGCAGAGCTAGCAGCTATAGTTGTTCCAACCCATCTAGTGTGTTTGCTTAATCAGCCCTTGTGGCATCGGAGTGAGAGCAGCATATTATTGAGACACATTTAATCAAGCCAGGTTGTAATTATCATTGAGTTTGGAATTGAAGGCGGTGGGAGGCTAGGCATGGGTCATTCAGGCTAGAGGTAAACATCTTGTTAACAATGTAGGAGTCTCTCACAGACTCTCACCACATAGGGCAACAAGGTTGTATTGGGTAGAAACGCACAGCTATATAAAAAAGAAAAAAAAAAAAAGAAATGTCCTCGTAAAAATACCAGAGCTTAATTAGGTTTATGGTCATTACGGTCCTCAGGTAATCTCTACTAAATGGAACAATTCCACACTACTAGCTCACTGTAGACAGAAAGGAACCCAATTTCGTAACAGCCTTGGTCACGAATAAAACATGCCGCCTCCATTGTAAAAAAAAAAAAAAACCCAGAGCAAATAGAATCACCTAGAAGCCCTTAATGCCTGGGTGCTTGGGCGTTGGTTGGACTGTTCCTGTTTTCCCTTTTTCCCAAAAGCACTATCTGAGATGACCACAAGTCACACCTCGACCACAACCTCAGTCATTCCTGGTCAGGTCTTCCCCACATAAACACACATCCCCACAAGCACACATTGCATGGCACAATAAGGCTAGGACTAGGAGTGCCCCTTGGAATTGTCGCTACGGTTCTCTGGCCTCTAATGACAGAGTCCAGCGCTTAATTTTAGTCTGGCTTCGCCTCTCACCTCAACGCAAGATTTGTTTTTCTTTAGGAACAATTTCCCTGGACTAACGTATGTCCAGCTTTAGTCAAGCAACACACGTTTTGTGTGTGCACAAAAACGCGCACACACACACACACACAGAGCCTACTAACTGAACACGTTGGCAGAAAACGGCCTAACAAGTAGCAGTTCAGCATTTGAGTCTCTGTGTAACTCTATCACGCAGATAGACACTGACTCAGGCATGCCGACTCTGTTCGGGAAAGAATTGAGTTACTATTTTAAAATCAGATGCTGCTGGTCGAGTGTCTATTTATAGTCTACTTTATACACCTATGCAAATCCTTTCCGACGTAGTAGTGCCATTTCCTCATGTACAGAGGAAATGACTACTTCCTTCAGAGTCCAACTCAAGCTCATTTCAGTTTTCAGTCGACAGTTGCTGTAAACACAATTCCATCTACTGCTGATTCAATTGCATTTCCTTCAATAGCTGCAGAGAGACTAGTTTAGTCTTGTGGGAACAGCAAAGTTGAGGGTAGGCAGTCTTCGAGGTCCTGAGGGAGGCAGAGGAGGGATGGATGGATGAGGTTTGAGCAGGCCGCCGGTCCAGCTGTCACCGACACTGACTGAAGCTTGTGAACCAACAACAAAACCCAGAGATGAGGATGCAGTGTAGGCATGGGAGGTAGAGACGTTAGGGTGAGGAAGGATAACTTGGAGTTTGATTGTCTTGCTAATAAAGAGATTTCACGAGGCACCTGTAAAGTTTACGGTGGGGCTTTTAATGCTCAATGCGAACACACAGGTGACAAGTACAAGTGCTGTGTATAAACACACATTGATTAGTCAGAGGAAGGAGTTGCTGTATATTTCACTCCCTACTGCTTTGACGACCCATCTACTTCCTTGTGTGTTAGCCTTCCCACAATGCATTGCAGTATCCTCACACCTCTCAAGTGTCCTTCTTATTTGAATCCACTACTTACCTGAAAAGGCAAGTCACAGTCATCTCAAGTATCCCCCAGAGATACCTTACTCTTTCAAGTCTCAATGCCTTCTTTTGTGTGACAAATGACCTTCTTTCACCCCATATCTCAAGGCTAAGCTGAAATATTTCACAGATACCTTCTTGAGTCTGACATCAACATATTGGCGGTGGAACTAAAAACGAATCCATAACCCTTCTTTACCATATGTGTCAAAGCTTCCTGTCAGACCAGTGATCAACCATACAAAAGATGGAAGGAAGGAAGGACGCAGTCTAAGAGCTTCCAACCAGAACCCTTAAGGTTCCCCTCTGTCTGAATCCTGTACTTTCCCTCAGGCTCCTCAACAGGCCATGTGGCCTTTGTCAGTGCTAGGCCCTACCATACTGATCCATTCATCATTGATCTGTGACAGTGGAGCCACATACTCTCTTAGTAGGAGTCTGGCTGCGTAACTCCTTCTCCAAGGTGTGTGTTTATGTGCATTTGTGTAAAGGCTGTTACTGGCCAGACATGTCCGGGGTTTGTATTGGCCAACATTCATTAGCGCTCCCAGCGCTGTGCTATCTCCCAGCGCTATGCCATCTCCCATCGCTATGCCATCTCCCAGCGCTATGCCATCTCCCAGCGCTATGCCATCTCCCAGCGCTATGCCATCTCCCATCGCTATGCCATCTCCCAGCGCTATGCCATCTCCCATCGCTATGCCATCTCCCATCGCTATGCCATCTCCCAGCGCTATGCCATCTCCCATCGCTATGCCATCTCCCAGCGCTATGCCATCTCCCATCGCTATGCCATCTCCCAGCGCTATGCCATCTCCCAGCGCTATGCCATCTCCCATCGCTATGCCATCTCCCAGCGCTATGCCATCTCCCATCGCTATGCCATCTCCCAGCGCTATGCCATCTCCCATCGCTATGCCATATCCCAGCGCTATGCCATCTCCCATCGCTATGCCATCTCCCAGCGCTGTGCCATCTCCCAGCGCTGTGCCATCTCCCAGCGCTGTGCCATCTCCCAGCGCTGTGCCATCTCCCAGCGCTGTGCCATCTCCCATCGCTATGCCATCTCCCAGCGCTATGCCATCTCCCAGCGCTATGCCATCTCCCATCGCTATGCCATCTCCCAGCGCTATGCCATCTCCCAGCGCTATGCCATCTCCCAGCGCTATGCCATCTCCCATCGCTATGCCATCTCCCAGCGCTATGCCATCTCCCCACGCTATGCCATCTCCCCGCGCTATGCCATCTCCCAGCGCTATGCCATCTCCCATCGCTATGCCATCTCCCAGCGCTATGCCATCTCCCAGCGCTATGCCATCTCCCATCGCTATGCCATCTCCCAGCGCTATGCCATCTACTGCTACACTGCTGTTTTCATTTACACAGTACAACAAACAGGATGGCGATTGGGGTTCTATCGTTGCCTTGCATAATGTTGACAGTTGGTAATGGAGATTACTGATCGATGTGGAGGGAATTAGTTGACATTTCCCTGGTTCTTTGGTGGCCGTGTGAGATTAAACTTTTTGGTGTCTTTCATTTTGAGAAAATATCTCGGTATTAGTTGGAGAAGAAAGTGAGAATCCATCCTTGTCATTACCATCACCCTCATCATTACCTGAACTACAAATCATCAGAGACATTATAGTGCTCGGGTCAGGGTTGGAACCAAAATGTTTTTCCAATCATTCTGAGCAAAACCCCTATATCTTGGGAACAGAAAATTGACATTATTTACCGATTCTCATGATTTCAGAATAACATTTTTGTTCCGGAACACTAGAGATCACTTTCGTTCCGGGTTCTGTTTCCATTCTTCAAAATCGCTGTTTGGTTCTGTTCCCTGAACCAGTTCCAACCCGTAGCTCAGGTTGTCTTTTTTTCTGTCAGACTGGATATATGTCTTAGCCGTGTGTGAGAGTATGCTGAGGTAGATTGAGTTTTACTTCAGCAGGAGAGGCAGGGGATATAAAGCAGAAAGGAAAATCAATGTCTTAACTAAAGGAGCTGGTAAATTATTGATGAGGACTATGTAATGGGATCCCTAGTGTCTGTTTCCTTACAACTTTGTCTGCTTGCCACTGTGCTGTGGGAGAGGAGCTTGGCTGAGCCAAAAACCAACACCCAGATTCTCTATGGCTCTCAGTGAGCTCACCATCTGAGACTACCTGATGTGCGCATACATACATGCATACATACATACATACATACAGTATATCACAAACGTGAGTACACCCCTCACATATTTGTAAATATTTGAGTATATCTTTTCATGTGACAACACTGAAGAAATGACACTTTGCTACAATGTAAAGTAGTGAGTGTACAGCTTGTATAACAGTGTACATTTGCTGTCCCCTCAAAATAACGCAACACACAGCCATTAATGTCTAAACCGCTTGCAACCTAAGTGAGTACACCCCTAAGTAAAAATGTCCAAATTGGGCCCAATTAGCCATTTTCCCTCCCCGGTGTCATGTGACTCGTTAGTGTTACAAGGTCTCAGGTGTGAATGGGGAGCAGGTGTGTTAAATTTGGTGTCATCGCTCTCACACTCCTTCATACTGACTGGTCACTGGAAGTTCAACATGGCACCTCATGGCAAAGAACTCTCTGAGGATCTGAAAAAAAGAATTGTTGCTCTACATAAAGAGGGCCTGCACTATAAGAAGATTGCCAAGACCCTGAAACTGAGCTGCAGCATGGTGGCCAAGAACATACAGCGGTTTAACTGGACAGGTTCCACTCAGAACAGGCCTTGCCATGGTCGACCAAAGAAGTTGAGTGCACGTGCTCAGCGTCATATCCAGAGGTTGTCTTTGGGAAATAGACGTATGAGTGCTGCCAGCATTGCTGCAGAGGTTGAAGGGGTGGGGGGTCAGCCTGTCAGTGCTCAGACCATATGCCGTACACTGCATCAAATTGGTCTGCATGGCTGTCGTCCCAGAAGGAAGCCTCTTCTAAAGATGATGCACAAGAAAGCCCGCAAACAGTTTGCTGAAGACAAGCAGACTAAGGACATGGATTACTGGAACCATGTCCTGTGGTCTGATGAGACCAATATAAACTTATTTGGTTCAGATGGTGTCAAGCGTGTGTGGCGGCAACCAGGTGAGGAGTACAAAGACAAGTGTGTCTTGCCTACAGTCAAGCATGGTGGTGGGAGTGTCAAGGTCTGGGGCTGCATGAGTGCTGCCGGCACTGGGGAGCTACAGTTCATTGAGGGAACCATGAATGCCAACATGTACTGTGACATACTGAAGCATTGACACTTTGGACCCAATTTGGACATTTTCACTTAGGGGTGTATTCACTTTTGTTGCCAGCGGTTTAGACATTAATGGATGTGTGTTGAGTTATTTTGAGGGGACGGCAATACAAGCTGTACTCTCACTACTTTACATTGTAGCAAAGTGTCATTTCTTCAGTGTTGTCACATGAAATGATATACTCGAATATTTACAAAAATGTGAGGGGTGTACTCACTTTTGTGATATACTATACATACATACATACATACATACATACACAAATAGTCACGAGGCCTGCATACAGACACCGCCTGACTTACACATGGTTGCACATAAACACAGACAGAATGAGTTGGAAATGTATGTTTCAGTAGTCATTCAATTTACATTCAAAGGTAATTCTGTAGTGTCACAATACACTGGTCTAATGAGACAATGCATTGTTGATCAATATCACCTGTCTGTATGGAGCACGATAACAGGAGCAAAATGAAGGGGGGCATCAATTCTACATGGATGTAGAAGGTAGAAGAATGAGTGGGAGGGAGGGAGGGATGTAGAGATGGGGAGGAAAAGAGAAAGTGAGGGAGAGCAGGTGAGACCTGAAAGCTGCCTTTGTGTGGCGGCTGGCAGGAGGAACACTGGTCTGCTCTGTGAGGTGTTCCATACACACCACAGACACACACACTGGGGAGTTATGGGGGGGATGCTTTGGCAAACATACCGGGTTGCTGTTTTCAAATGTAACAAAAAGCCACTCTCTCCCCACCCCAAGATTATCAGACATTACACTGCCATAAAGTGGCTCTATTTTCCCTTACTTTACCCATCTCCATTTTGAAGTTGCTAAACAGCTCCCCGTTTCCTCCTCCACTGCATCTCAACTGTATCTGACGCTGTTCAACCAGAGCTTGAAGTACGTGATAATATCAGAGCTGGCTGCTTGATGTTCGGCATACTGAAACCAAAACGCCACGGTTCCAGGACTGGATGTCAAAAGCATAACCAGACCAAACATTCAAACTACTTTGACCATTTTCAAATATAGAGTGGTGGTATGTTTAAACTTTGAGAGTCAATGTTTTTTTTTTTATGTCTGTCTCACCAGAACTGTCTGCTATCTGAACTGAACTGAGCGAGGTCTGTGTTTTGAAGAGACTAGATTTCATCTTCAGTTCAACTCGGGGGGGTTTTATAGTGACTTTTTATGTGAATGAAATGACCACCGCTGTGCTAATTTATTGCTGAGTGTGTACACGCTTCATACTGATTCAGTGTATGTTTTGGTTGATACAGTATATCGGCATGTTGGTATGAGCGTGTGTTGTGCATTACATAATGGTGTGAGACCGTGTTCCTTGACTTGTTAATGTGCATAGTGCTGCTGGGCTCTGGCTGTGCTGTTAAGTGCTCCTCGGGTTGTGTACTGAGCTGTGATCTCGTTTATTTGCGTCCTCAGGAGAGACCCGGGAGACAGCGGGCGCCATGAGGCGGCGAGGAGGGCTTGAGAGAGAGGAGACATCGTCCTTCATCATCCACAGCATCGGGCAGTGCAGGAAGTGCACACACGCACCACAGAGACGGTCTAGCAAGAGACAGGCTAACGGCACCCGAATCTGAGCGAGAGAAACCGGAGAGAGTGGCTTCAACATCCATTTATTTATCCTCAATGGGCTCAAACTGGATGGGACCAGACTTGGAAGTGACGATGTCCAAGTTACCACACCGTTCTATATTGGACCCTCCTTGTTAGACCTTTCGAAATAACTCGCCCACCGCTCTGAGGCTTAGAACTGAGGGGCAGAGAGAGAAAAAGAGAGAAGGAGAGTGATAGAGGAAGAGAACGAGAGGCACTCTGGGCCCCATGCAGGCGCGTAAGAAGTATGTCCTGCTGGGGCTGTGTGCTTGCTGTTGGCTGCTGCTCTTCTACTGGGGAGGCGGGGTCCAGGTCCGTCTCTTCAAGCTACTGGGGCGGCCGAGGGGTGAGGTGGTGCGTCCCTGGCCCAACTGGACCGACCGGGCCTTCCTGCCAGGCTATGCCCAGCTGGAGGAACTCCAGACGGGGCCGGGTTCCGCCGAGTCCCCCCACCAGCGTCACCAAGCCTGGACGGGCATCTATAAAGACAGTCGCTGCCGCATGGAGACCTGCTTCGACTTTACGAGATGTCGACGTAGAGGGCGGAATGGGTTTAGAGTATACGTCTACCCGTCGGAGAAGGGCGAGCGCGTATCGGAGAGCTATCGTAAGATACTGATGTCTATAGGCGAGTCGCGGTACTACACCACGGACCCTCGCGAGGCGTGTCTGTTCGTTTTGGGGATTGACACTCTGGACCGAGACCAGCTCTCGGGGCAGTTCGTGCCCAACCTGGATGATCGTATCAAAGGTTACCCGCTCTGGAACGAGGGACGGAACCACCTTGTCTTTAATCTGTACTCTGGGACCTGGCCCAACTACAACGAGGACCTGGGCTTCAATATTGGCCAGGCCATCCTGGCTAAAGCCAGCCTCAACACGGAACACTTCAGGCCCGGGTTCGACGTCTCCATCCCCCTGTTCTCCAAGGAGCACCCCCAGAAGGGGGGCGAGAGGGGCTGGTTGGTGCGAAACACAGTGCCCCCACGCAGGAAGTACCTGTTGATGTTCAAAGGGAAGCGGTATCTAACGGGCATCGGGTCGGACACCCGTAACGCCCTGCATCACATCCATAACGGGAAGGACATCGTGTCCCTCACCACATGCCGTCACGGGAAGGACTGGGAGAAACACAAAGATGCCCGCTGTAACCATGACAACCTGGAGTATGAGAAGTAAGTCAGGATTTGGCATTCTGCCAAACTTCCAATTCAGTTAGTCACTCATTGACAACAATGCATGACTAAGTGAAAATTCGACTTAAGTGGAAGTTAGGATTCTCCCCTTAGGGATAGGTTATTATTGTGAGGTGGTGTCATAACTTGTGTTATGTTTCATCAGGAATACACGTTGGGCTTGTACTTGTATTGCTTAGTTTTTACTTGTTCTGGCCGTTTATTGTGGCTCTTAGATTTAGGGGTTTTATGAGTTTGATTTTCTCTCATCTAAACTGAGGTCTCCTTCTGGATATTATCTGGCTTTTACAGTTAATGTTCCAGTTATCATGTTAGGATTATCGAGTGTTGGTTGCGTGTTGTGTTAGATTTAAAGTATAGAGTGTGGTCCTGGCTGTGTAAGGTCTTGGTGATGAGTTTACACCCCTTGTAAAGCAAGTCAACATCCAAATACCAATAGATTGTCCAAAGGCCAATAGAAAAGGTTCTGAAACCTCCTGAGAAGTGTGTTTATTCATCCATGCGTAGAGGAGCAGTGTCACGATGCAAAGAGTGGGATTGAGGAGAGGGAAAGTTGACTGGAATAAGAATAGCAGTTGATTGGGTAAGAATAGGGGGAGGCTATCTTTTTATGTAGCTTCCAACAAAGTACACCAGTAATCTGGTCCTGGTCGGTTACCTCTAGAATAAGAGAGAGAGAGAGAGTGAGTGGAGAGACTTGTCTTACCCAGTAATAGCAGTTGTCATCTGGCCAGGACATAGCTACCTTTCTGGGTTGTTGACATTGGGCCAGTGGTGAAGGGAAGGGGACGGATCTCCCACTCAATACTGTATGAATGAGCTCATTTATTCCACACATAACAAACGGTCTGCTCAGACATCAGGGGGTGTGGGGGCTTATGTTATATGATAGTGATTTGGATATGGCGAGGGGTTAGATAGGGGTGACAAAGACCTCTCTCTGACTCTCATATCCCGAGGAGTGGGTGGGCTTTTAACATGAGAACCATGCATGGAAGTGGAGTCAGAATGAATTAAATGAAGGCATTACGATATATAAATGTCCCATGAAGCTGAAGGATTCTGAGAATAAGGTTAGGTAATGACTCCCACCATCCATGTCTCTCTCTCTCTCTCTCCAAATGCCATTCTTCCCCTGTTTCTCCTGTCCTCCTTGGCTGTGGGCTCAGGCAGGCTGCAGCCTCTTAGCAGGTTGCACCAGGTTAATGAGCCCATGCATCTGGTCCACCAAGAGATTAACCCAGGAGGACCTGGTACTAGACAGAGTAGGGGGGGGGGGACCTGAAGGGGAGTGTACAGGACAGCCAAGACATGGGGGTTAGATAAAGGGAGGGAGGGACGAAGAGGGGGAGAGAGGCAGACAGCAGGAAAGAGAAGAAGAAAAGGTGGGAAGGGGTAACAGATGGGGAGGAAGAGGAGAAGAAGGTAGGACTTCAGGCAGGGAAAGGACCCAGAAAGAAAGAGGGGCCAAGAGGGAGGGTGACGAAGCGAGAGAAAGAGGGAGGGAGAGAGGGGGATACTTTAGGCAAGGGAGAGGCTTTACCGCAGCTTAATGGCCTAGTTTCTCTTTTTTCTTACTTTGAAGGATTCCCTGAGAAAGGAAAGAAAAACCTGCATTGTACAGTGAATCTAAATGAGGGTGTGTGTGAAAAGAGAGGAGTGGAAATGAAGCACGGACTTTCAGGAGACACACACACACATATATATAACACGTACTAGAAGAATACTTTACAGAGTTGCTTTAGTTCTAGTTGAAGCACTGAGGTATAAGTATCAGGGACGTGGGGGAGGGCGGTGTAATGGCAAAAGGATGTACCTCTCCATTCAGCTTAAACGGATATTCCCATGACGACGGCCTTGCCAAGTGGAAGACGGTGTCAGAGCATAGGCCATTATTCATGACTCAAAAAGTACTCGAGAAGAGGGGAATAAAAAGAGATTCATAAAAAGACCACTGTTCGCTACTGCAGTGCAGAATATACAGTAACCGTTGTACACTGTAGATACAGTACAGGAATATACAGTAATATACATAAATACACTACATGGCCAAAAGTATGGGCCATGTAGAATGATATTCCAAAATCATGGGCATTAATATGATATGGAGTTGGTCCCCCCCCTTTGCTGCTAAAACAGCCTCCACTCTTCTGGGAAGGCTTTCAACTAGATGTTGGAACATTGCTTGCTTCCATTTAGCCACAAGAGCTTTACTGAGGTCGGGCACTGATGTTGGGCGATTAGGCCTGGCTCGCAGTCGGCGTTTGATGGAGTTGAGGTCAGGGCTCTGTTCAGGCCAGTCAAGCTCTTCCACACCGATTTCCGACAAACCATTTCTGTATGGACCTTGTTTTGTGCACAGGGGCATTGTCATGCTGAAATAGGAAAATACCTTCCCAAAACGGTTGCCACAAAGTTGGAAGAACCGACTCAACTAGAATGGCGTTGTATGCTGTAGCGTTAAGATTTCCCTTCATTGGAACTAAGGGGCCTAGCCCGAACCACGAAAAACAGCCCCAGACCATTATTCCTCCTTTACCAAACTACATTTGGCACTGTGCATTGGGGAAGGTAGCTTTCTCCTGGCATCCACCAAAGCCAGATTCGTCTGTCGGACTGCCAGACAGTGAAGCGTGATTCTTCACTCCAGAGAACGTGTTTCCACTGCTCCAGAGTCCAATGGCGTCGAGCTTTACACCACTCCAATCAACGCTTGGCATTGAGCATGGTGATCTTAGGCTTGTTTGCGGCTTGCTTTGCAGCTCCCGACTAACAGTTCTTGCGCTGACGTTGCTTCCAGAGGCAGTTTGGAACTCGGTAGTGAGTGTTGCAACCGAGGACAGACGATTTTTACGTGCTACGCACTTCAGCACTTGGCGGTCCCATTCTGTGAGCTTGTGTGGCCTACCCCTTCGTTGCTGAGCCGCTGTTGCTCCTAGACGTTTCCACTTCCCAATAACAGCACTTACAATTGACCGGGGCAGCTCTAGCAGGGCAGAAATTTGACGAACTGACTTGTTGGAAAGGTGGCATCCTATGACAGTGCCACGTTGAAAGTCACGGAGCTCTTCAGAAAGGCCATTCTACAGCCAATGTTTGTCTGTGGAGATTGCATGGTGGTGTGCTCGATTTTTATACACCTGTCAACAACAGTTGTGGCTGAAATAGCAGAATCCACTATTTTGAAGGGGTGTCCACATACTTTTGTCCATGTAGTCTATATAGTACAGTAAAGGACAACATCATCATTATTACATGCATATTGCATTATAGGAATTATGTATCTGAAATAATTGTGATTTTTCTATAAATGAACTGAAACTAGGCATGGCCCTGACATAATAAGAGGCTTGAATTGTACTGTAGTTAGTGTTCCTGCAGTTCGACCATGGGTATGTATTTGAATGCATGCTTGTGTAAGTGTGTTTTGTTTGAATGGGTGGATTTGTGTTTGTGTTTCTGTGAGTGCGTATGTGTATGCCTTTGTGTGTTTGTGTGCATGTATAATAGTGTGTGTGTGTTGGGATGTTGGCAGGCCCCAATAAGAAATCCTACACCCCACTGTAATTAGGGGCTGTGAAATTGTACCCCTGGAGAGCATGTGGTGTGTGCGGCTCGTGTTCCAGTCCAGAACAAACTCCTCTGTTTGTGTCTCTGTTTAAAAAAAGGTGAATTGAGACAGAGCCTTATAGTTCTTTTTCTCTCTCCTGTTCTTTCTCTCGCTCTCATTTTTCCTCTTCCGGTCCTGATCTCCCTCACTCCCATCTCTCTCTCTCTCTGTAATTTTGTTCTTGACCTCCATCCCTAGCTCTCTCTCTCTCTCCTTTTCCCCTCTTCCAGTGTCTCGCCCACACTCCTGCACTCCCTTCTCTCTCCCTCTTTATTTAGTCTTCCTCTTGAACTCCACTCTTACTGCAAGTACTTCTCCCCATCGGTCTACACCCACTTTTTGATTTATGTTGTTTTTTTTTTTTATCACCGCCCTCCCTCTTTTTAACATTCAATCAAATTGATTTATAAATCCCTTTTTTACATCAGCTGATGTCACAAAGTGCTGTACAGAAACCAGCCTAAAACCCCAAACCCCAAGCAATACAGATGTAGATACATGGTGGCTAGGAAAAACTCCCTAGAAAGGAGAAACCTAGAGAGGAACCAGGCTCTGAGGGGTGGCTAGTCCTCTTCTGGCTTTGCCGGGTGGAGATTATAACAGTACATGGCCAAGATGTTCAAACGTTCATAGATGACCAGCAGGGTCAAATAATAATAATCACAGTGGTTGTAGAGGGTGCAACAGGTCAGCACCTCAGGAGTAAATGTCAGTTGGCTTTTCATAGCCGATCATGCTATGTTTGGGACATGGTAGCACATCCAGTGAACAGGTCAGGGTTCCATAGCCTCAGGCAGAACAGTTGAAACTAGAGCAGCAGCATGACCAGGTGGACTGGGGACAGTAAGGAGTCATCAGGCCAGGTAGTCCTGAGCCATGGTCCTAGGGCTCAGGTCCTTCGAGAGAAAGAGGGAGAGAGAATTAAATTCACACAGGACACCGGATAAGACCTCTCTGAGTCAAAGGGTTGCATTTAATTCAACTAAAAAGAGAGGTGGACCAGCGATCTCTCTATTGCTCTACTGCCCCCTATCAGTAAGCTGACCTCATAGCACCCAGTGGTGATGCCAGGTGGTTCCGTGTTACTATGTCTGGTTGCTTCTCAGATGGTTGTCTATTTTGTCTGGCTACACTAGTGGTAAACACATTCTTTTGAAATGCTAAACAGAATCAGTTATGCTTGGCAACAAAAATGTGGCTTGTTTGCAGTCCCACATTTTAATATTTTGTTACCTTTTTAAATGTTCTGGTAAGAAAGACTTCCTAGCTCTACTGCCTCACAGTCCTTGGCTAATTGTTTATGCCCCCCACCAACTCTTTGCATTTAGCTATCCCTCTCCTTTGGACCTGTGTATATTGAGTGGGAGAGTAAAGCCTGTCAGGTTGTCAGGTGCCTCTCAGGTTCCTGATGTGGAGCCATTTGGCCCCTGAGGCCCACGCTGTCTTACCACCAGCCCACGCGGGGGCCCTGGCTCTACTAGTGTGGATGTCCTTAATGGGGGCCATTCACCGGCCTAATTGGGCCGTTTATCCAGCCGGGCCAGCGCCACGGCGATCATTGCGGGAAAAGCCCCCGGCGTCCTCACTCCCTTTTGTCCGAGCCAACTGGAGCTGAAAGCCTTTCACAATATGGGCGAGACTATAGGAGATGGAGAGAGGGAGACTCCTGCCTTCTGCTGATAAGACTCTCCTTCCCCTCTCTCTCTGTTTTTCGCTTGTTTACCCGTTTTGATAGCCTCCACTTGACTTTCTGAACCCACAACTCTGTATCCAGAGATTATGGATGGTAGGGATTAGGAAAAAGGGGACATGTGAAACTAAGTGCTCCTTACACTATGTTTAATGTTCCATACAATTAGGTGAAGTTGACCTTCAGCAAGTATTGTCTTTCAGAAATGTCAAGACAAAAATAGAATACATTTATTAAATATACATGTGTGTTCATTAGTCATTTTTCTTTTTTCGTCTATGAGGGAAAAGAGGACTGCTTTAAACCATTGGTCTTAATGTCCCATTGGGTGGCTTGAGTCTTTGACAGATGCCTAGGGGCATGGTTCAGTGGCTATTCACTCATATATGTATGTGTGTCTGGTGTTAGGGTTAAATTGGGATTTGAAAGGGGTGGATTTAACCTCTTGAAACTAGGGGGCACTATTTTTATTTTTGGAAAAATAACGTTCCCAAAGTAAACCGCCTATTTCTCAGGACCAGATGCTAGAATATGCATATAATTGACAGCTTAGGATAGAAAACACTCTAACGTTTCCAAAACTGTTAAAATATTATCTGTGACTATAACAGAACTGATATTGCAGGCAAAATCCTGAGGAAAATCCAATCAGGAAGTGCCTCTTATTTTGAAACCGTTGTGTTCCTATGCACCCTATTGGCCATTGAAAGGGATATCAACCAGATTCCTTTTTCTAAGTATTCCCTAAGGTGTCTACAGCATTTTGACGTAGTTTCACGCCTTTATGTTGAAGAATGAGCGTAAACGACTACATTGTGTAAGTGGCCAGCTGAGGGCTCTCAGAGTGATTCTTGCGTAAAAGACAGAGGTAGTCATTTTTCCTCTTGCTCCTACTGAAAATCCAATTGTCCCTGTTGATATATTATCGAATAGATATTTAAAAAACACCTTGAGGATTGATTATAAAAAACGTTTGCCATGTTTCTGTCGCTATTATGGATAGAATTTGTACATTTTTTCAGCGTTGTCGTGACCGCTATTTCCGGTGGATTTCTCAACATAATGTGACCAACAAACGGAAGTATTTTGGGTATAAAAATAAACTTTATGGAACAAAAGGAACATTTGCTGTCTAACTGGGAGTCTCGTCAGTGAAAACATCCGAAGATCATCAAAGGTAAACGGTTAATTTGATTGCTTTTCTGATTTTCGTGACCAAGCTTCCTGCTGCTAGCTGGACATAATGCTATGCTAGGCTATCGATAAACTTACACAAACGCTTGTCTTGCTTTGTCTGTACAGCATAATTTCAAAATCTGAGATGACAGGGTGATTAACAAAAGGCTAAGCTGTGTTTCACTATATTTCACTTGTGATTTCATGAATAGGACTATTTTCTAGTAATATTTTTTGACCGTTGCGCTATGCTAATTAGTGTAGTTGATGACAATTCTCCCAGATCCGGGATGGGTAGTTCCAAGATTAACCTGTGATTCTTTTTAACCTGTGATACTGTGATTTTCCACGTTCTGATTCAGAATACTCCTCCTTACCTGCCTCCTTTTTGAGGTTGGTTGAGCCCACTTCAACTGCGTCCCGACTTCAGTCAACCCCTGTTAGTCGACAGACAAGTGGGCAGCTTTTTATAAGGCGACGACTTCATTTCACCTCATACCATACTGACGACTGACGACCAAGTTCGCATTACCCTAGCTGATTTATTTAGCTAGCATCTTCTCAACATGAGCTACGGAGGACCCCTAGAATCAACAGTTACCACGTATCCTTACACTCCTCAGCACTTGATACATTTGCACCCAATAAAAACACTCTTATATGAAAGGGTGTGGTGGTATTGTGTGGCATCTACTACTGTGGGCCAAACCCAGACAATCTACCCTGGCCCAGATACCTCCTATAGGCAACTTAGGAAAATACTGAACACTATGAATAAGTCAAATAAAATCCAAATGTATTTGTCACGTGCTTCGTAAACAACAAGTGTAGACTAACCGTGAAATGCTTTCTTACGGGTCCTTTTTCCAACAATGCAGAGTTAAAATAAAATAGGTGACAAGGAGAAATTCAGTTAATAATGAATAACAATAAAGTGTTAAAGTAACATGGCTTTATACAGGAAGTGCCGAGTCGCTGTGCAGGGGTATGAGGTAATTGAGGTAGCTATGTACACATAGGTAGAGGTAAAGTGACTAGGCAACAGGATAGATAATAGACAGTAGCAGCAGTGTGGTTGTGGCATCGGTATGCAATGTGTGTGTTGGGATGTCAGTGTAGGTATGTTTGAGTGTGTGGCTAGTCTGAGTTCTACTGTTCATCTCTTATTTAATGATAGCCTGGGAGCTAGCTGAGGCCAGTTTGGTGTTGAGTCCCCTGTCTCTGCAACACCTATGATAAATGACCCCGACTGGATGCTGCTCCCAGCTGCTCGCTCTGGGAATGTCTACTAGGTATAGACTGTTTAAATCCTATTCTGACGCTTGGCTATATGGGCTCTTGGGATGTTATTATTAATAATAGTTAGGTGGGTGCTTACATTTGCCCTATTTCATGTACATGTATTATATACATGAGTGTATTATATACATGAGTGAATTGGAAATGAGTTTTGTTGCACATCCGACTCTCTCGGAGAGTGGGGTCACGGCCAGGGATCAGCCATTATTGACTGTGACCCTGGAGCAATTAGGGTTAAGTGCCTTGCTCAAGGACACATTGACAGATTGTTTTTCACCTAGTCAACTTTGGGATTTGAACCAGTGACCTTTCGGTTACTGGCCCAAAGCTAGGCTACTCTTCTGTGCTCAAACTAGCACTTGTATATTTTTGTTCATGTTGTCCTATAGAGGACCACACATTGCTATGATATGTATTTGAACCCGGAGGTAGACCTATATGCTTTGTTACACTGTGATCCCTGTACCTCAGTTTGCATGTTGTTTTCAGAGAACATTTGAATTGCTTTACTCTCTGCCTCTTGCCTTTTTACATACTACACCCAGCCAACACACACTGCCCTTCCCACTGCCTCTACACACCACCTAGCCTATTTCAGTCATTTCCTTCACTCTTCCCTCTGACCCTACGCCCTACATTACAAGCAGTCTCCACGATCAACTTCCTAGCCAACTCCATTCATAGCTCCATTCCGAGGACTATCCTTAGCTTGGTATCCACTACTATTACTACTGCTGCTCCTTCACCCAATACCCATGTCTCCGTACCGACACCCACCCCTCATATCCCACTCTCACACCACAGTTCAGGTTACCCACACCCTGGCCAGATTGCCCATCCTTGTCCCTGTGTTTCCAGCTGTCCCCAGGTTGTCACCCCTGTCCCCGTGGACCCACTATCCTGTCCGGTGTAGTCAGGCTGGCAGGGCTGCAGTAACCAGAGCCTGCTCCTCTCTTTCTGTCGCAATGAGTCTCTCTTTCTGACACCCTCTTCCATTATCTCGCTGTTCACGCTCTCTCCTGCTATTTCTCTGCCCAATCTCCCTCTCTTTCTCGTTCTCTCTTGCACTCTTTGTTCCTCCCTTTCTCTTTATCTACCCCATCTGTTTTCCCCTGCTGTCTCTCCCTAGATATCTGTCTCTGCCTCGTCTTTCTTTCTCTTAATTCCTCTCTCTCCCTCTTGTCTTCACACTCTCTCTCTCTCCTCTCTATGGCTGTAATATGATCAGGTGCAGGGAGTGAGCTGTCTCCACTCCAGTAAATGCATTAGCCCCGTCTCCTCTCCCTATCCCCTAGCTAGACTACTCTGCTGGCCCCAGTCAAACCCCAGTGTGGCTGGACGGATGGGTCACAAGGCCAGAGCCATTCCAGGAATGGACTTTATTGCTTCTGCAAACGCACACATACACAGATAGGTAGATATAAATGTGTGCATACACACACAAATGCCCTAAGCAGGAAAATACACACACACACACGTTTGTTTTTCTGTCCTTTTGGGGTCCAAACAATTGATTCCCATTCAAAATACTATTTTCTCTAACCCCTAAACCAAAAACACACACACACACACACACTCCATCACTGCTCCTAATAGGGTGTAAGCTGACAGACCGAGCCAGACTCCCTCCGTCAGCACAGTGAATCTATATTCATTCACTAGCTTCACTGTGCGCTAGAGACGAATGAACTAGAGCGAATCCATAGATCCACTAAGCCCACTGATCTATTGAGAAACCCTCTCTGGAATGGAATCTAGGAATCTATATGGCATGGATCCGTTCCCTACAGAATGGATTAGATAGCTATAGCGTTAGGACAACATAGCGAGCAGGTTATCAGTTTGCCACTACTGCAGTGGTAAGCATTTAGGTAATGTTGTTAGTGCAGCATAGAGCATAGCTCGTTTCCTGGTTCTCTTATCAGTAAATCACTTATTCAAACCTGCTGTTTTAGCTTGTAGCATTTAGCTTCAGTGGAAGCACCACAGTTGTATGCAATGAATCAAGAAGATTGAATAAGAATGTCTTTGTGAAATACCAGAGGAGAGAGATACAGTCTTAGTTAATAACTCATACTTACAGTACAAATATAGTAGGGCTATTAGCTGTGTGGTAGCCTCCAAATGAACTTCATTAACCCTTGCAGTACCCCTTCCCTCTAGGGTGGGAATGGAATAGCTGTGCCCGCTGCTGATTGGCTGGTGTCCTGCCTGTTATCTGGAACGTCTGTCTGTCAGGAGAGACGTCGTGGGGATACCAATCCATCAAAAGGTGGCTACGAGCTCCACTCATTTGAGCTACGTGTGTGGATGGGCCAGCAGGCTCTATTCGTTGCGTTCCACTCAGAGAGGATGTCGGCCTTGTATAGTGTATATCCACCAGGGGGCTTGGGAACAAGAGTAGCTTACCAAGCAAGAGGGGCCGAGCCACTCTATTTGACTCTAGCTAGCGACGACATTTGAACTTCCGTGTTATGTGCCTGTTTGGTTGCCTTACACCCTGGAATTATAATTGATTTTTTTTTGGGGGTTTGTATCATTTGATTTACACAACATGCCTACCACTTTGAAGATGCAAAATATTTTTTGTGAAACAAATAAGAAATAAAACTAACCCAAAGTCAATACTTTGTAGAGCCACCTTTTACAGCAATTACAGTTGCAAGTCTCTTGGGGTATGTCTCTATAAGCTTGGCACATCTAGACACTGGGATTTTAGCCCATTTTTCAAGGCAAAACTGCTCCAGCTCCTTCAAGTTGGATGGGTTCCGCTGGTGTACAGCATTCTTTAAACCACTCAAGTGTTGCTTTAGCAGTATGCTTTGGGTCATTGTCCTGCTGGAAGGTGAAGCTCTGTCCCAGTCTCAAATCTCTGGAAGAGTGAAGCAGGTTTCTCGCAAGAATTTCCCTGTATTTAGCACCATCCTTCAACTCTAACCAGTGTCCCAGTCCCTGCCAATGAATAACATCCCCACAGCATGATGCTGCCACAACCATGTGGGGATGGTGTTCTCGGGGTGATGCGAGGTGTTGGATTTGCGCCAGACATGGCGTTTTCCTTGATGGCCAAAAGGCTCACTTTTAGTTTCATCTGACCAGAGTACCTTCCATATGTTTGGGTAGTCTCCCACATGCCTTTTGGCAAACACCAAAAGGTGCTTATTTTTTTCTTTAAGCAATTACTTTTTTTTTATGGCAGCGCTTCCGTAAAGCCCAACTCTGTGGAGTGTATGGCTTAAAGTAGTCTTATGGACAGATACTCCAATCTCTGCTTTGCAGCTTCTTCAGGGTTATCTTTGGTATCTTTGTAGCCTCTGATTAATGCCCTCCTTGCCTGGTGCGTGAGTTTTGATGGGTGGCCCTCTCTTGGCAGGTTTGTTGTGGTGCCATATTCTTTCAATTTTTTTATAATCGGATTTAATGGTGCTCCGTGGGATGTTCAAAGTATTGGATATGTTTTTATAACCCAACCCTGATCTGTACTTCTCCACAAATTTGTCCCTGACCTGTTTGAAGAGCTCCTTGGTCTTCATGGTGCCGCTTGGTGGTGTTGCAGACTCTGGGGCTGTTTGGAACGTGTGTGTATACTGAGATCATGTGACACTTAGATTGCACACAGGTGGACTTTATTTAACTAATTATGTGACTTCTGAAGGTAATTGATTGCACCAGATCTAATTTGGAGGCTTCATAGGGGGTGAATGCATACGCATGCACCACTTTTCCATTTTATTTATTTTTTAAATCATTTTTTGAAACAAGTTATTTTTGTTTTTTTTCACTTCACCAATTTGGACTGTTTTGTGTATGTCCATTACATGAAATCTATTTAAATTACATGTTGTAATGCAACAAAATCCTGGTCCTGATGGCACTCTGCGATGCAAGGTACTGACCATATCCAGGTAAGATACGCTAAATACATATGATGTGAAAATTATACCAATATAGACATTTTAATGATATGCCTCACATAAAAGGGACCTGGCATCCCAATAAGAGGATGGGGGACTATGTACAAACAGGCTACACAATTGTTACAGTACACGTTTGATAGCCTTCATGGTACTGTTCAATAGAAGCAATTATTTTAGTCAAAGGTTCTTCTGGCCTTGATGACGCCAAAAAGATTTACAACTACTGCCACTCAAGAGCCAGAATAATTTCAGAAAGCTGCTTTGGGTTCCTTGCTGCAAGATGGGGGATCCTGGGATGAGCCCTTGATATTGCCCCGGAGAAAGCTGAGACCATTGTGAAGGCCTGCGTGGCCCTCCACCACTACCTTTGCACCACAGACACATCAACACGGTACATCCGCCGCACGTTTGACCACTCCACACCCACTAGGAACCTGCTTCCAGGAGAGTGGAGACAGGTGGTACAAGGGGACACCAGCTTCCTGGACCCAAGAAACATGTCGGCAGACAGGTCAACCAGAGTTGCACAACAACCTAAATGACTACTTCCTCACACCAGCAGGTCAGGTGTCTTTCCAAAATGCTGCTATCACACGTGGCACCCTACTCTAAATGTTGGAGTGTGGTTTAGAAAACAGGTGCACGCATACCTTCTCTTCTGGTTGATGACGGTTTGACTCATGTTGTGAGCCTCACACTTGGTTTTGCTGTTTGGATGTGGCTGCCAAATCCCAATAAAGAGTACTATGATGACTCACGTCATCCTTGTTTTAGTTTTTTTTATATATTTATATAAAAAATGGTGAGGCTAGACCCTCAAGACATTTACTTAACCTTGTGTTACGTGTAGTGGCCTTTCACCTTCCTGCTATAGTAAATGGGTGTGTCCAGCTGTAGACAACAAGGTCTGCCACAAGTACAAGTAAGCAGTACTTTTAAAAGGGGGAAAAAGTGTGATGACCCCCCGCAGAGGTGATGAACCAGGCCGGGGAGATGATGAATCCAGGGGAGTTGAACCACCGGTAGATGGGCCCTCAGGGCTCAGCACCATCTCTGCACTGTCCAAAACCACATACTCCTCCAACACCTACAAGCAGATGGCGAATACGTTAGAATACAATTCAACCAATCTAAAAACATGTTTCCCCAAAATAACTGATTTCATAAAAATCTCAATCTAATTAACACACACATTACCTCTGCTAATCTTATAACACAGGCAATGAATATTTCCCACACACAATTTCTCCCATCCAGAAAAGAACTGATTTCACATGTTCTAACTAATTCTGCTAAACATAAGATCACAAACACACACATGAACTGTACAAAAGGAATCGGTTACATGACGAGTACATACCGTATCTGGCTTATTGGTGTCTGTCTGACGATGTTTCACGTGAACAAGAAGCCAATCCAATTGTCTGACAATCGGTGGGACAGGCACCTGCGGCAGCCCCATTCCTCATCTCCGTCACCCTTTTCAGATTCGGAACATACCGGTCTTTCTCTATGTTTCTTTGATATCCGTATTGGTGTTCAAATTTCGTGATATCTCCTTTCAGCTGTTGTCTTGTGCTTGCTGGTCTGAATACAACCCCATTGAACAGCTATAAAGGTTCTTGTATTGTCTCGCCAGCTCACAAAGATGCTCCTCCAAACTGGACATGGACATAATAGGAAGCTTGCAAGTAGTAGAGGCTAAGTAGCAGAACGTCCATCGCTTCTGTATTTATACCAGAGGAGATACCGGAAAAGATGTGATGTAGACACTAGAGGTCGACCGATTAATCGGAATGGCCGATTTAATTAGGGCCGATTTAAAGTTTTCATAACAATCGGAAATCTGTGTTTTTGGACGCCGATTTAAAATACATTTATTTTTTATTTTATTATTATTATTTTTTTTACATCTTTATTTAACTAGGCAAGTCAGTTAAGAACACATTCTTATTTTCAATGACGGCCTAGGAACGGTGGGTTAACTGCCTCGTTCAGGGGCAGAAAGACAGATTTTCACCTTGTCAGCTCGGGGGATCCAATCTGGCAACCTCTCGTTGCACTCCACAAGGAGACGCAAATGCAGTAAGCCAAGGTAAGTTGCTAGCTAGCATTAAACTTATCTTATAAAAAACAATCATAATCACTAGTTAACTACACATGGTTGATGATATTACTAGATATTATCTAGCGTGTCCTGTGTTGCATATAATTTGACTGAGCATACAAGTATCTAAGTATCTGACTGAGCGGTGGTAGGCAGAAGCAGGCTCGTAAACATTCATTCAAACAGCACTTTCGTGCGTTTTGCCAGCAGCTCTTCGTGGTGCGTCAAGCATTGCGCGGTTTATGACTTCAAACCTATCAACTCCCGAGATGAGGCTGGTGTGACCAAAGTGAAATGGCTGGCTAGTTAGTGCCGCTATTAGCGTTTAAAACTTCACTTGCTCTGAGACTTGGGGTGGTTGTTTCCCTTGCTCTGCATGGGTAATGCTGCTTCGAGGGTGGCTGTTGTCGTTGTGTTGCTGGTTCGAGCCCAGGGAGGAGCGAGGAGAGGGACGGAAGCTATACTGTAACACTGGCAATACAAAACTGCCTATAAGAACATCCAATAGTCAAAGGTTAATGAAATACAAATGGTATAGAGGGAAATAGTCCTATAATAACTACAACCTAAACCTTCTTACCTGGGAATATTGAAGACTCGTGTTAAAAGGAACCACCAGCTTTCATATGTTCTCATGTTCTGAGCAAGGAACTGAAACGTTAGCTTTCTTACATAGCACATATTGCACTTTTACGTTCTTCTCCAACACTTTGTTTTTGCATTATTTAAACAAATTGAACATGTTTCATTATCTACTTGAGGCTAAATTGATTTTATTGATGTATTATATTAAGTTAAAATAAGTGTTAATTCAGTATTGTTGTAATTGTCATTATTACAAATACAAAACTTTTTTTAATCTGCCGATTTAATCGGTATCCGCTTTTTTGGTCATCCAATAATCGGTATCGGCGTTGAAAAATCATATTCGGTCGACCTATAGTAGACACCGGGGCGGGACTTCCATTGCAAAACTCACTCAGTACTGCCCCTTAGTCTTCGCAAGGAATGATATGTCTGGTCTCAATTTCCAGGTAGGAAAAATTGAGTTGAATGCAGAGCGTATTACATGGAGCCACCCCTTTTATGACGAAAACGACATTGCAACACTGCGCTACGCTCCGTCGGCCATGTTTGCACATTGTCCGTAGACCCCTATAAGGAGTGAGTGTGTGTGTGTGTGTGAGAGACAGAAAGAATGAGGTAAAATAGAGGAATAGGATGTGCAAGCGTGTGTATGAAAGAGAAAATGAAAGTGTGAGCGAGAGAAGGAGGGAAAGTAGGCCTACGTGAGTGTGCCAGAAAGAGAGATATATAAATACGGTCTGCTCTTTCTTTTTCTTTCTCCTCTCTTCTCCTTACGGTAATGCAGCATTGATCCTTGCTGGTAAAGTTGCAGCTACAGTACCTCCCTGCTCTTTAAACCCGGTCTCTGCCTAGCGCTAATTGAAGTTGTCCTTAATGCTCCTGCTCTGATGCTCTCCCTGTTCTCTTGACTGGAGAGGAGACCCCGGTGAGAGAAATGTTTAACCCAAACCCCACTCCTCTAATGTAGGGGTGGGTGCAAAGGTAACCAGTAAAGCTGACAATCCAGTTTAGGAGTGGTAGAAACAGAGGGTGTAGAAGGATGTCCCTTGGGCGTATCCGTACCTAATGTAGGACATGCGAGGGTTAGGTTAATAAACAGGCTGGAGCTAGAACCTCGTTGTCGTGCTTCCTTATTTTAGCTCATACTACATGGTGTCAGAAGTGGTTTTAAAATTCACATAAACGTGAAGGACGTACCAAGTAAATCATACATTCAGGCTGTTTCAAAGCAGGGGGGGCACAGTGTTGGAGATAAAACAGCGCATATCATTATTTTGCTAGCTAACGAGCAAGGACTAAGTTACTGCTAAGCAACATGTTGCAAGAGGAAGAAGCTGGCGGGATTTCAGGGTTTGCGACTCCATGTTCAACGGGTTCTGGCGCAAACACGGACAGGCCAGTGGCTAGTGCTGACGGATTTCACATTCGTCCCTCAGAGAAATTTGTTTGTATGGACATTCAAAACTGGCCGAAATGGATCAGGCGCTTTGAAAGGTACAGGGTAGCATCAGGCTTAAACGTGAAAAATGAGGCATTTTAAGTTAATACACTGATCTACTCTATGGGTGATGAAGCCGAGGATATATTAAATGCTTCAACGTTGACCGAGGAAGAGAAACTTAACTACAGTGCCGTTAAAGACTGTTTTGAAACGCATTTTGTAGGGACACAACATTATTTTTGAGAGAGCTGGGTTTAATATGCGCAAACAGGAGCAGGGTGAAACCACCAACAGTTTTTATCACAGCTGTTCACAAACTAGCAGAACATTGTCAGTTTGGCGCGCTCAGGGAAGAGCTGATCTGAGATCGGATTGTAGTCGGAATAAGAAATATATCACTACAGTTTCCAGCTTACCTTGTCCAAAGCTGTAAACCAGGTTAGGCAGAGTGAGACAGACAGTAAAAAGACAGCAGAAGAGAGTGTGGGGAAATACATGCATTTTCATACAGAGCTAAAAAAAACGGAGGGGAACACAGAACAGAGACAGACGTGGAGAAAACAATCACTGACAGCACCAGTAGTAAGTTCAAGAGTTTGTCGCAAATGTGGGAATTTTTTTTTTTTTTTTTCCACAGATGGAAAGATTGCCCAGCAAAAGATGTGGAATGCAGGAAATGTCACAGGAGAGGACACTTTTCAGCTGTCTGTCGATTAAAGAAAATGCATGAGGTTTCAGAGGAGGAACAGCAGGACAGCATCTTTCTGGGAGAAGTAAAGGAAAACAATGAGGCTGGCATTCAGACATTAAACTCAATGGGGAGGTTGTGTCATTTAAACTAGACACTGGGGCAGCAGTGACAGCTATCCCAAATAGGCTGTATAGCTATAGCAGAGATGGCCCTTTGCTCTCTACAAACAAAAAACTGTACGGGCCCAGTAATACGATTTTACCAGTGGTAGGGCACTTGGTGATTAAACTGGAGAGTAAAGACAAAAGTGCCATCCAGCCTGTCTTCGTCATTGACTCATTGAGAGAGTGAGCGAACTGGAGGACCCAGGTGAGGTTTTCAAAAAGAAATTCCCAAAAGTGTTTTCTGGTCTAGGAAGGATAGAAGGTGACTACAAAATCCGCCTGAAAGAGGATGCTGTCCCCTATGCCCTTACCACCCCCCGCCGGGTGCCTATCCCTTTATTGGCCAGAGTAAAGGAAGAGTTGGGGAGGATGGAAGAAATTGGGGCGGTGTCTAAAATAGAGAGTCCCACAGACTGGTGTGCAGGGATGGTAGTGGTCCCAAAAGCCAATGGGGAAATCAGGATCTGTGTGGACATGACTAAATTGAATGAGGCACTCTGCAGAGAGAGAGACACATCTTACCATCAGTTGAGCAGTCAGTGGCTCAGTTGGATGGCTCGCAAGTCTTCACAAAGCTGGATGCCCGCTCAGGTTTCTGGCAGATACCGCTGTCATCAGAGAGTAGGGAGCTCACAACGTTTATGACACCATTTGGCCGTTACTGTTTTAATGTTTTGCCATTTGGAATCGCTTCCGGTCCTGAGCATTTCCAAAGACGCATGTCCCAGCTGTTGGATGGGCTGAGTGGCGTCATAGTCCATGCGGACGATGTGCTCGTGTGCGGAAGGGACAGAGCAGAACATGATGTAAGGCTCACAGCAGTTCTGACCCGACTCGAGGAGACTGGCCTGACACTCAATGAAAAATGCACTTTTGCACAATCAGAGTTCTTGGGACACAAAATCAGTGCAGCTGGAATAGACCCGGACCCGGAGAAGATCAGCGCCATCACAGATATGCCCAGACCCCAGAATGTGGCTAAAGTCAGGACCTTCTTAGGCATGGCCACATATGTGGGTAAGTTCCTCCCACAGTTCTCAGATACAATCAAACCCTGAGAGACTTATTAGCCAAAGAGAATGACTAGTCATGGAGAGGACATGCAACAAGTAGCGTTTGACAAAATCAAAGGAGATCTGGCCTCACAGAGAGTGCTGGCCCAGTACCGTCCCCAAGCTAAGACAAAAGTATCAGCAGATGCATCATCCTTTGGGCTAGGGGCGGTCCTCACACAGATGCAGGACAACATGGAGTGGCGCCAAATAGCATACATCTCCCGAAGCTTATCCGACACAGAGCAAAGATATGCTCAAGTGGAGAAGGAGGCGTTGGCTATCACATGGGCATGTGAAAGGCTCAGCCAATACCTTATTGGCCTGCAGTTCACAGCAGAGACTGACCACAAACCACTGTTTGCTCTGTTAGGGACAAAAGCACTGGACGACTTGCCTCCCAGAGTTCTGCGCTTCCGCCTCAGATTGCTGAGGTTCACCTACAAGATGGTGTATGTGCCAGGGTAGGCACTGATCACAGCAGATGCACTCTCCATGGCCCCAATTAAACATCCATTATCAGAGGAGGAGCAATGTCTAGAGGGTGAGGTACAGGTGTCCATTAATGCAATAAGGGACAGTCTACCTGCATCTCAGACCAAACTGCAGCAGATTGCAGTGAGCAACAACGAGACCACATCTGCCAACAGATAGTGCAGCAGTGCAAGAAGGGATGGCCCAGGCAGGAGGAACTGCCTCCGCTGCTGAAGCCCTATTGGGTGCACCAAAGTGACTTCCACTGTAAAGGAGACCTTCTCATGAAAGGACAACGGATAGTTATCCCAGAGACTCTACAACCAGAAATGCTAGACCGAGTGCATGATGGACACATGCGGATAACCAAATGCAGACTGAGGGCTCAACAGTCAGTGTGGTGGCTTGGTCTGAGTACTCAGATTGCCAAGCTAGTGGCCCAGTGTGAGGTCTGTACAAAATGTCAACCTTGTCATCCGGAGCCAATGATGGCAACGGTGCTGCCAAAACGGCCATGGCAAAAGGTAGGGGCGGATATGTTCTATTGGAAAAATGACACATCTGCTAGTGGTAGATTACCACTCAAGATACATTGAAATAGCAAAGACACCCATAACCACATCAGCTGGTGTTATCAATGGATTAAAGTCATTTTTTTCCAGACAAGGGGTCACTGAGGTCGTGGTTACAGATAACGCTCCCCAGTTCTCTGCGAGCTCCTTTTCTGCTTTTGCCGCAGAATATGACTTCACACATGTGACCAGTAGCCCCTACCATGCACAGAGTAATGGTGAGGTAGAGAGAGCTGTGAAAACAGTCAAGGGACTGCTGAAAAAGAACAAGGATCCATACAGGGCTCTGTTAGCTTACAGAGTTACACCACTGCATCATGGGCCGTCGCCTGCCAAGCTCCTGATGGGCAGGAGGCTGCGTTCCCCATTGCCTGTCTCGCCGGCTCAGCTTAAACCCCGATGGCCTAACAGGAAGGCCTTCGCTGAGAGGGACAAGCGGCTGAAACAAACGCAGACTGGAGACTTTAAATCAGAGAAACCGTGCTAAGGAGAGGCCAGAGCTGACCGAAGGTCAACGCGTGTGGATTACAAACTCAAAAGACACCAGCGATAGTGCTGAGGAAAGCGGATGCCCCACGCTCCTATGTGGTGGACACAGGCTCAGAAGAGGTACGAAGGAACAAAACACACCTCAGAGCTCTTCCAGATCTACCAGCCACACAGACTGAGGCCACAGAAAATGCACAAAAAGAGTGTGAAGGAGAGAGAATGCTCACAGAGCCACAAGCGCGCCCAAAAAGGGTTGTGAAGCCACCAGAGTGGCTGAAAGACTATGTTACGTGAAGAGAAAACATACTGTTGGGGACCATACCCAGCAAAAAGAGACTGTACCTAAGTTAATGTTCATACTGTGTGATTTAATGCTTTCATACTGTTTCAGGATGGGAAGTAGCATGTTAGAGAATAATACTGGTTTCCAAATTGCATTTCAGTTATGCTTCAGTGGTTATGCATGTTGAGTTCTTGTTCATGGGAGAGGGGAAGATAGTAGTAGGATGTCCCTTGGGGGTATCCGTACCTATGTAGGACATGCGAGGGTTAGCTAGAACCCCGTTGTCGTGCGTCCTTTTTTTAGATCATACTACAGAGGGTTTTTTGAAATGTTAGTTCTAGTGAAACATTTTGATTTGCTAAGAATCGGCACAAACAAACCTGTTAGAAAAACAGATCCAGGTGAAACTTCAAGTCTCCATTTCCTTTGATGTCAATTTCACGCGCCGTTTGATGTTATGGGAAGCCATACCTGTCAATAGCAGAAAGTGGGTTTTGATGAATTTATCAAGAAAGACACCATGGCCACTTGAATGAAACGGACTGTGGTATAGTGGAGACTTTGTTTATTATGGTCTGGCTCTGACTGAGGCGTGACATTTGAAAAATGCTACATGCACATCGTCTCTGTGGTAACCTTCTCTTTGCTTAGCAGCAGCAGCTCTGACTGTCGGCTGAAAGAAAATGGCTTTCTTCTTGATGTTCTGTTTTCTCATCTGATAGGGCTAGGTGGGAAATGAATGACGTTTATAAGTCCTGTCTAACTTTCACTGATTTTTGTTGTTGAGGGCGTAGCCTTAGACTGCTAGATTGTGTCCTACCTTGTCAGATTGTCCCAGTCCAAAATCAACACCTAGCCCCTTTCCCTAGCCCTTGTCAGATCTGCATAAATGGAAAGGTATAAGCAACAGTGCTTACATCTAGCCAACACTTTCACATCTGCCAACATGGAAGGGGAAGAAGGGGCTTGGGGTTGTTTTCCCACCGACCGGGCCGTACTATTTATATTATTCCTATTCAAATGATGGCAAATTTTATTTGTCATATGCTTTGCAAACCACAGATAGACTAACAGTGAAATGGTTACTTATGGGCTGTTCCAACAATGCAGGGAGAAGGAAAATAGATAAATAATAGAAAAGTAATTACACCCAATAATAAATGCACAATGATTAACGATAACTTTGATTATATACCCGGGGTAGCAGTACCCGTGTCGCTGTGCATGGGTATGAGGTAATTGAGGTAGATACAGTATGTACATATTAGAGGTCGACCGATTTTAATTAGGGCCGATTTCAAGTTTTCATAACAATCGGTCATCGGCATTTTTGGACACCGATCATGGCCGATTACAAGCGTTTCAAACGTCACTCGCTCTGAGACTTGGAGTAGTTGTTCCCCCGCGGCTTTTGTGAAGCGATGGGTAACGATGCTTCGAGGGTGGCTGTTGTCGATGTGTTCCTGGTTCGAGCCCAGGTAGGTGATTGACTGTAGACCCTGCCACATGCCTCTTGTGTCTGAGCCGTTGAATTGAGATTCTACTTTGTCTCTGTACATTAACATCTGCTAACCATGTGTATGTGACATACGATTTGATTTGATTTGATTTGAATTCCCCTCCGTTGGATCCAGAGCGCTGTTGATGTCCTACATCTCAATAGTTGGGCGGGCACATCTCAACAGTAGAAAGTAGCTTCCTTACTTTGTCTTTGCTTTTTTAACAAAATGCACAAGTGACACACTAGAGTCATCCTAGGTTTCCTTCACATTGCTTTGACCGAGCCTTTGTTCTCGGATGAGACCAGATCAAGGAGAGGAGACGAGGGGAGGAAGCCACATTCGACTATTGAGATGCACCCCCTCCTGTATGTATTTGAACTCTGTGTTCTTTATGCTGGAAGGGTTAAGGAGGCTATGCTGGGTCATGTTTGTGTAACCCTCACACACTGGTCTGGGGTCAGTGTTAGAGACCCATTTGGACACACTGGTCAGAGAGTAAAAGCTTTGATCTACTATTATCCATATAAGTCGTCTTTGTCAGACTATGGCGTCATAATGGATGTGCATATTTGGTGGATATGAGTTATGTTATTCATTACTTTGACAGTAATAAGCTTAGCAAGCAAGGGCACGTATATCGTTACCTCTTTTGTTTTCATATTATCGGGTTGAATATTTAATTGGGAATGTACTCCGTAGCACGTAGTATAAAGACTAGCACATTCTGCAAGACAACAGTTCTTTAATTATCAGATACCATTTCCCCCAGGGTCTTCCTCTTCTATCCAACCTCCCTTTCATCCACTCCCCTTCCTCCCAAGCCCATCCTTCATTCTCTCTCCTCCGCAGCCAAACATCTCCCATCCTCCCCCTCCCTCTTTCCCTTCCTCCACCATCTCTCTCTCTCTCTCTCCTTCCTTGTCCCTCACTCCTTCCTTCATCATCCCTCATCTTCCATCCCTCCCTCTCTCCCTCTCCATCCCTCCTTGCCCACCTCCCCCCTCCCTCGTTCACCCCGTGTGTTATCTGAGATGGCCGTTCGTACGTCTGTGGCCCAATTACTTGGAAACAAACAGTCAACCCCCTCCCCGAGCCTCTATCGCGCCTCGCCAACCCGCGCTGTGCTTCACCTGAATCCATTTGAGTCTCTCCTATCACCCTGACCCTCTGATTAGAGAATGAGAAAGTGTGTGTGTGTGTGAGAGAGAGAGAGAGATGTATCAGAAAAACAACACTCTCTGTATCAGCCGGCCAACATGCTTTATAAGGTGTTATTCTCACTCTACCTGCAGTTTTAACAAGGCTAGTTTTTTTTACTGTGCTAGTTGTTTTTACTGTTTTTACTGTGCTAGCTGTTTTTACTGCGCTAGCTGTTTTTACTGTTTTTACTGCGCTAGCTGTTTTTACTGTTTTTACTGCGCTAGCTGTTTTTACTGTTTTTACTGTGCTAGCTGTTTTTACTGCGCTAGCTGTTTTTACTGTTTTTACTGCGCTAGCTGTTTTTACTGCGCTAGCTGTTTTTACTGCGCTAGCTGTTTTTACTGCGCTAGCTGTTTTTACTGTTTTTACTGTGCTAGCTGTTTTTACTGCGCTAGCTGTTTTTACTGTTTTTACTGTGCTAGCTGTTTTTACTGTTTTTACTGCGCTAGCTGTTTTTACTGTGCTAGTTGTTTTTACTGTTTTTACTGCGCTAGCTGTTTTTACTGTGCTAGCTGTTTTTGCTGTTTTTACTGCGCTAGCTGTTTTTGCTGTTTTTACTGTGCTAGCTGTTTTTACTGTTTTTACTGCGCTAGCTGTTTTTACTGCGCTAGCTGTTTTGACTGTTTTTACTGCGCTAGCTGTTTTTACTGCGCTAGCTGTTTTTACTGTTTTTACTGTTTTTTTGCTGCTGCGCTAGCTGTTTTTGTTTTTACTGTTTTTTTACTGCGCTAGCTGTTTTTACTGCGCTAGCTGTTTTTACTGCGCTAGCTGTTTTTACTGCGCTAGCTGTTTTTGCTGTTTTTACTGCGCTAGCTGTTTTTACTGTGCTAGCTGTTTTTACTGCGCTAGCTGTTTTTACTGTGCTAGCTGTTTTTACTGCGCTAGCTGTTTTTACTGTGCTAGCTGTTTTTTACTGCGCTAGCTGTTTTTACTGTGCTAGCTGTTTTTACTGTGCTAGCTATTAACAGCCATGTGTGCTTGCATGTGCACATGTACGTGCATGCGTGTGTGTGTGTGTGTGGTGTGTATATACATGTGTATTTGTCTCTGTGTGTGCGTGTTCGCCAATCTTAACCAGATCTGTTTGGGCACGCTCTCCTGACTCATTGCCCCTTCCTATTTCAACGTCTGTCAGGGGGCTTGTAAAAGTAAAGAGAAAGTAAGAAAGAGGAAAGAACTAATGAGTCACTTCTGACTAACCCCCCCCCACCAAGTCCCAAAGCAGCGCTTTTGAATTCTAGGCATGCACCAGACCAGAGCCGGGTTCGGCAAGGTAAACCGGAGGCTAGCAAACAAATCTGAAGAACGGTGCCGTATGCTTATGAGGGGTTAGTTTGAAGTAGTTTGAAGAGCCGGTCGTCACGGTTTCGCTCCACCTTGTTTGAAAGAAAGACAGCTGGACGGGTTGAGAAACACTGGAGAGGAGGAAAAAAGAGGCAGGGAGGGTGGGGTGTTGTTGGGATATCTTCTCAAGGATGTGTTTGTGTCTGTCTGATTGAAGTGCCACATCTGAAGAGGTGCTATTAGCTAGAGAAGGCCACTGAAAGCTGAAAGAGAGATGCTCTCTGCCAGACGTTTATGTTATACTGCACACTGGAGTTGATATGCTACTGAGGGCTTTTTGTGTGTGTGTGTGAGTGAGAGAGAGAGAGAGAAAAAGATGAGTGGGTGGAACACGGGTGCTCTTTAATTAATGTGCGTGTGCATGTGTGAGCGTTTGTGTGTGTGTGTGTGTGTGTGTTTCCATTTGTGCGGATACGAACGGTGTATGCTTTTGTGTGATGTCTGTGTGCATGTGCGCGCTTATGTGCGTTTGCGTGTGATCATCCTCACTGGAGAGGTGGTGGAGGAGTGCAGCCCAGCAGGAGCGTTCCTCACCCTGGCTCCTTGGTCTAATTAACTGTGCTACTAATTACAGCACCGTGCAACAAGGAGGACTGCGTGCGCTCGTGTTTGTGTTTAGCCGGAAGATCTGTCTGTGTGAAAGATCCAGATAATGTGTGTTTGTGTCTCTCCTATGTAAAAGTGTAATAAAAAGCATGAGCTGGCGCACAGCCCAAAGAGTTGGTAGAGGTGCTGACTAACGGCGAGTAACCTATAGGCTATTAACAAAGAGTACGGAGACTCATACTCTATATACAAGCGCCCAGTCATTTATTGGGTAAACAACCGGCGTTCCGGCACCACGGTGCCTTCTTCAGGGAGGTGTGGAAGTGTGCCCTGAAGGAGGCACAGTGATGTCGGAACGCCGGTTGTTTACCCAATAAATTACTGGCCGCTTGATTTTTATTTTTAAAAAGCTTGATAGAGATCCCAGATGCTGTCATATTCCACACAGACCATGTTATTTTTCTCCAGGCCCCCATTATTAGCCAGATAATAATAATTTTGTGAAAAATGTCACGATCGTGTGGACCAAGATGCAGCATGGTATGTTTCCATCCTTTTATTTGGAAGAGAAACTCAAAGAACAAAAACAATAAAGCGAAAAAACGAAACGTGAAGCTCAAAGTAGTGTTCGCAGGCAACTACTCCTAGACAAGATCCCACAAAGCACAGTGGGGAAATAGCTGCCTAAATATGATCCCCAATCAGAGACAACGATAAACAGCTGCCTCTGATTGGGAACCATACCAGGCGAACAGATCATTAATCACCTAGATAAACCACCCTAGTCATGGTCATGCTCCAACCAACATAGAGAATAAACAGCTTTCTATGGTCAGGGCGTGACACAAAAACCCCAAGTTAGACATGCCCACTAGGTAAAAATGGACCAGCCCATCTTGCATTTGTCACTGTGTGTGTGTGTGTGTGTGTGTGTGTGTGTGTCTCTAGGTGTGAGCTTAATGTCAGAGACAAGCACTTAGCCATCAGACTGGGACAGATGTTTGAGTGGCTGCGGGTTGGCACGGTAACCATGGTGATAATGAGGGGGGCTTGGTTAATTGGCATGTGTGAGCTCTCTCTCCTGTCTCTGTCTGTCTGTCTGCTCTCAATGTCACCTTTTACCCCCTGAAGAGGTGCTCTATTCAATGCAGTGTGTGTGTGTGTGTGTGGGTGCGCATGCATGTGTGTGTGCGTGCGTGCGTGGTGGAGACAGGATGGGGTTAGCTAAATGAAGATATGTCAATCAAACAGAGTTTAGCTGTGCAGGATTATATACCCTCACCTTTTGCACAGATGCACACACACATACCTGCAAGCAGTCTTGTGCACGTGCGCACAAGATTAACACATACCATCACATGTATCCTAGATCACATTCTTAGCAAACTGTCAGATGAAAACCTTTTTATAAAATGTTTGACATGTACTGAAAGCAGTATCTCCCTTCATGTATTGAAAGCAGTAACTCTCTTCATGTACTGAAAGCAGTAACTCTCTTCATGTACTGAAAGCAGTAACTCTCTTCATGTACTGAAAGCAGTAACTCTTCATGTACTGAAACCAGTAACTCCCTTCATGTACTGAAACCAGTCCCTTCCCGTACTGAAACCAGTCCCTTTCCGTACTGAAACCAGTAACTCCCTTCCCGTACTGAAACCAGTATCTCCCTTCATGTACTGAAACCAGTAACTCCCTTCATGTACTGAAACCAGTAACTCCCTTCCCGTACTGAAACCAGTAACTCCCTTCCCGTACTGAAACCAGTAACTCCCTTCCCGTACTGAAACCAGTAACCCCCTTCCCGTTTTGAAACCAGTAACTCCCTTCCCGTACTGAAACCAGTAACTCCCTTCCCGTACTGAAACCAGTAACTCCCTTCCCGTACTGAAACCAGTAACTCCCTTCCCGTACTGAAACCAGTAACTCCCTTCCCGTACTGAAACCAGTACCTCCCTTCCCGTACTGAAACCAGTAACTCCCTTCCCGTTTTGAAACCAGTAACCCCCTTCCCGTTTTGAAACCAGTAACTCCCTTCCCGTACTGAAACCAGTAACTCCCTTCCCGTACTGAAACCAGTAACTCCCTTCCCGTACTGCAACCAGTAACTCCCTTCCCGTACTGCAACCAGTAACTCCCTTCATGTACTGAAACCAGTAACTCCCTTCATGTACTGAAACCAGTAACTCCCTTCATGTACTGAAACCAGTAACTCCCTTCCCGTACTGCAACCAGTAACTCCCTTCCCGTACTGCAACCAGTAACTCCCTTCCCGTACTGCAACCAGTAACTCCCTTCATGTACTGCAACCAGTAACTCCCTTCATGTACTGAAACCAGTAACTCCCTTCATGTACTGAAACCAGTAATTCCCTTCATGTACTGAAACCAGTAACTCCCTTCATGTACTGAAACCAGTAACTCCCTTCATGTACTGAAACCAGTCCCTTCCCATACTGAAACCAGTCCCTTTCCGTACTGAAACCAGTAACTCCCTTCCCGTACTGAAACCATTAACTCCCTTCCCGTACTGAAACCAGTATCTCCCTTCATGTACTGAAACCAGTAACTCCCTTCATGTACTGAAACCAGTAACTCCCTTCCCGTACTGAAACCAGTAACTCCCTTCCCGTACTGAAACCAGTATCTCCCTTCATGTACTGAAACCAGTAACTCCCTTCCCGTACTGAAACCAGTAACTCCCTTCCCCTCCTGAAACCAGTAACTCCCTTCCCGTACTGAAACCAGTAACTCCCTTCCCCTCCTGAAACCAGTAACTCCCTTCCCGTACTGAAACCAGTAACTCCCTTCCCGTACTGAAACCAGTAACCCCCTTCCCGTTTTGAAACCAGTAACTCCCTTCCCGTACTGAAACCAGTAACTCCCTTCCCGTACTGAAACCAGTAACTCCCTTCCCGTACTGAAACCAGTAACTCCCTTCCCGTACTGAAACCAGTACCTCCCTTCCCGTACTGAAACCAGTAACTCCCTTCCCGTTTTGAAACCAGTAACCCCCTTCCCGTTTTGAAACCAGTAACTTCCTTCCCGTACTGAAACCAGTAACTCCCTTCCCGTACTGAAACCAGTAACTCTCTTCATGTACTGAAACCAGTAACTCCCTTCCTGTTTTGAAATCAGTAATTATTCATGTACTGAAACCAGTAACTCCCTTCCTGTTTTGAAAGCAGTAACTCCCTTCCTGTACTGAAACCAGTAACTCCCTTCCTGTACTGAAACCAGTAACTCCCTTCCTGTACTGAAACCAGTAACTCCCTTCCTGTTTTGAAACCAGTAACTCCCTTCCTGTTTTGAAACCAGTAACTCCCTTCCTGTACTGAAACCAGTAACTCCCTTCCTGTTTTGAAAGCAGTAACTCCCTTCCTGTACTGAAACCAGTAACTATTCATGTACTGAAACCAGTAACTCCCTTCCTGTTTTGAAACCAGTAACTCCCTTCCTGTTTTGAAACCAGTAACTCCCTTCCTGTACTGAAACCAGTAACTCCCTTCCTGTTTTGAAAGCAGTAACTCCCTTCCTGTACTGAAACCAGTAACTCCCTTCCTGTTTTGAAACCAGTAACTCCCTTCCTGTTTTGAAACCAGTAACTCTCTTCATGTACTGAAACCAGTAACACCCTTCCTGTTTTGAAACCAGTAACTCTCTTCATGTACTGAAACCAGTAACACCCTTCCTGTTTTGAAACCAGTAACTCTCCATGTACTGAAACCAGTAACTCTCTTCATGTACTGAAACCAGTAACACCCTTCCTGTTTTGAAAGCAGTAACTCCCTTCCCAAAACAAGTTGTTGTTTTGTCATCCTGTGGAAGTATTGTGAAGGATATGATATTTGACAAGTTATTTTCTTGACTGCTGAGGCCTGATTTTGCAAAGGCAGTTACAGTAGCTGTTGGCTTGTTTGTGTTTCATTGTTTTGTAGAAGGAAGTTTGGCAATGCAAATGGCCCTTTGGGGATAATGAAGTCTCTAAGCTGTTGGAGTATTGGTGCTGTGAGTTAGGGGTTGAGGAAATGGGTACAGGCAGGCGGTAGTTTTCTGTATTAGTATTTAAGTCCTATGTTAGGAGAGGGTGAGTTGTCTGTGTGCCATATTACCAGTAGTTCTGTGTTAGGGGTGGGTAAAAGGCAATAGTCTGTGTCAAATTATTGGGTTGGTGTACAATTGTTGTGTCGTTTGTGTATTGGTGTGATGTAAAGCTAAACGTTATGGGGTGGATAAAGTGAAGTGGGTAAAGACAGTTGTTGTTGTGCTTGGTGTTTACAACCAGTCTCTGGGCTGAATGAATGTTCTAGACAGCCTCTGGAGCAGGGCCAGTCTGGCCACACTGGGCTCTGTGTGTGTGTGTTGGAAAGGCCACTCTGTGGAAAAGCCAAAACCAGGACAGTTACTCAATAAGGCTGCAGGCTGCATGATGTGGCTCTGACTAGGTGTGTGTGTGTGTACAGAGACAGCACCTTGTCAACTCAACACGACCTTCACAGACCATTCTAACCCCATTCCCACATTATTTGGTAATGGGACGGTTAACGGCCCTTAAAGGGATGGTACAGTGATAGGAGCAGTAAGTAGCCCTTTAAGGTTCAGTCTGGTTATAACAGTACCAGTCTCTCCTCTATAGGGGGTGGTCACAGGGTCAGGTCACACACTATAACACAGGATAGGAATTCTACTGAACAGCGTGATCCAAGGGAGAGCTAAACATTCCACACATTCCTATGGGAGGGTGTGATGTGTGATGCATGTTGAAATCAGAGCGGTCACACGGAGTAGAAGGCCATATGATGGGTGTCAGATGCTATGTGAAATTGGTCTATTTTGATCCATGTGTGTGAGTGTGATGTACAGTGGGGCAAAAAAGTATTTAGTCAGCCACCAATTGTGCAAGTTCTCCCACTTAAAGATGAGGCCTGTAATTTTCATCATAGGTACACTTCAACTATGACAGACAAAATGAGAAAAAAAAATCCAGAAAATCACATTGTAGGATTTTTTATGAATTTATTTGCAAATTATGGTGGAAAATAAGTATTTGGTCAATAACAAAAGTTTATCTCAATACTTTGTTATATACCCTTTGTTGGCAATGACATAGGTCAAATGTTTTCTGTAAGTCATCACAAGGTTTTCACACACTGTTGCTGGTATTTTAGCCCATTCCTCCATGCAGATCTCCTCTATAGCAGTTATGTTTTGGGGCTGTTGCTGGGCAACACAGACTTTCAACTCCCTCCAAAGATTTTCTATGGGGTTGAGATCTGGAGACTGGCTAGGCCACTCCAGGACCTTGAAATGCTTCTTACGAAGCCACGGCGGTGTGTTTGGGATCATTGTCATGCTGAAAGACCCAGCCACGTTTCATCTTCAATGCCCTTGCTGATGTAAGGAGGTTTTCACTCAATCTCACGATACATGGCCAAATTCATTCTTTCCTTTACACGGATCAGTTGTCCTGGTCCCTTTGCAGGAAAACAGCCCCGAAGCATGATGTGTCCACCTCCATGCTTCACAGTAGGTATGGAGTGTGACTGTTTGAGGTGTCTTTTATACGGATAACAAGTTCAAACAGGTGCCATTTAATACAGGTAACGAGTGGAGGACAGAGGAGCCTCTTAAAGAAGTTACAGGTCTGTGAGAGCCAGAAATCTTGCTTGTTTGTAGGTGACCAAATACTTATTTTCCACCATAATTTGCAAATAAATCAATTAAAAATCCTACAATGTGATTTTCTGGAATTGTTTTCCTCATTTTGTCTGTCGTAGTTGAAGTGTACCTATGATGAAAATGACAGGCCTCGTCTTTTTAAGTGGGAAAACTTGCACAATTGGTGGCTGACTAAATACTTTTTTGCCCCACTGTACATCAGTCTACTCTGTTAGCGAATATAAAGGATATAATTGTGATTCGGAGGAGGGTGTTCAAGGTTTTGGGAAAGCAGAAAGGGCATTAAACAAAAACATTGGAGACACACAGGCTCCGTGATATTGCTTCCCTTGCCGTGACCTCTAGTCTCTGCAACTTATCTGTCCAATCACTCTCAACACAGACACACCACCGATTCCACATGATCCCAACACACACAGATGCAGCAGGAGGCCATTAAAACACATTCAAGAAGACACATACAAGCCTGGAGGGTCACCTCAGATAGACCTGAGCGTTACCTAAAGCAGAACTCCATGATACCCCAAGTTCCCTTCGGTGCAAAGGTAATCACCATCACCTGACCTGAGCCAATAATCTGGCAACTCCACGAGAATGTCAACTAGGAAGCTTAGAATACGCCAATAGGGGATCCATGGAAATAGAATTCTAAATCCACTGGTGTATTTTTTTAACTGTTCATGTGTTACTCAAGTTACAATTTGTTTTTCCATTTCAAATGTAAAATAGCACATTGGACCGTATAATTCCAAGGTCTCAACTATTTGTCGTTTTTCATCTTAGCCACATACTGTGTACACTGTCCATAATCACAGTGTACTTTATGATGGCAAACGGAGAGATTATTTACTCCCAAGAGTTTGTAGTGTTGCAGTTGGGGAAATATGAGATCGTAGGGGTTATATGGCAAAGAAAAACCTCATCTGTCTGACATAAAGACTCCACCCTATTTCAGGAAGTTATTATGTAGATTACTTGCATATTTTAAGGATTTAATCAAGACCCACAATGCAGCAATGTCTAGTTTGTCTTTTACGTTGGCATCTAACAGAATAATCCACACACGCTGATCTATCTTCACACACCAGCTCAGATGGAGGCACAATCACAGATCTGTGGAATCCCGCATACACATATTTGTACTGATCCACGCATACTTCCGCACTGAGACACACACACTCACACATACACTCCCTACCTCCCAGGGGAGTGTGTCAGGGCCCCAACTGATTAAAGCTTGGCAGCGGGGGCTCTGTCAGCATCATAAAACACAGGCAGTCGTGTAGATGATCTGCCACCCATTTCCTAGGTGATATATTCTCTTACGTGTGCATAGGCTGAGAACAGAGTATTCTCTCTCTCTCTACCTATCAACCAAGAGGAATGACTCATGTTGATGACCCCTAGACGACAACCCATCTGCTTCGTGCCCATCACACACTTTCTTTTTGACCTCCCTCCTTTTCCCTCTTCCTCTCCTATTCCTTTCTCTGCTTCTCCCATGTCTGCATCCATTATCCAATAGGGTGTTATTTTGTCCATGCAATAATGGGTGAAATGAGAACAGGGAAACAAGTAAACGTATATATTGCTCTGGTAATAATCATTCTTTTGTCCATTTTGGTATTTACTACAGTTCAGGACTATTGATTTAGTATGGTTTGTATCGGTTTTGTACTACCGGAAATATACAGCTGCCTAGCTCGCTAGCTTACACCCAGACACTTTAACGTCTATATTGACTCCGAGTTGTTGTTCATTGAGCAATGTCTCTGTTAAAGAAGCACCGGGAGATCATGTCATCTTACTCATTGTGACATTAAAGTCCAGACTGATCCTAGATCAGCAGTCCTACTCTGAGATGCTTGATGAGCACTGGCCCTGGTTTGTGGAGTAGCTGACTGAGATGTATAAAGAGATCGAGAAACCAGACTGAATTCTCTCACATTAGGACCATAATCCTCTCAGAAAAGCAACAGCTCATCAATGGTGGACAACTGGACACGATTCTGAATCAAACGGCACGCAATTAAATGGGAAGATAGGAGCCCAAGAGAGGGAGACTGGGTGATGGATAGAGTCCACTAGGTTCAAACGACCAATTCAAATCAAAAAACAAATCAAATCAAACTTTATTTGTCACGTGTGCCGAATACAATAAGTGTAGACCTTACCGTGAAGTGCTGTTGGTTAAGAGTTAAGAAAATATTTACCAAATAGACTAAAGTAAAAAATTATAATAAAAAGTAACACAATAACGAGGCTATATACAGGGGGGTACGGGTACAGAGTCAGTGTGTGGGGGTACGGGTACAGAGTCAGTGTGTGGGGGTACAGGTTAGTTAAGGTAATTTGTACATGTAGGTAGGGGTGAAGTGACTATGCATAGATAATCAACAACGAGTAGCAGCAGTGTACAAAAGGGAGGGGGGGGGGGTTAATGTAAATAGTTAGGTGGCGATTGTATTAATTGTTCAGCAGTCTTTGGCTTGGGGGTAGAAGCTGTTGAGGAGCCTTTTGGTCCTAGACTTGGTGCTCCGGTACCGCTTGCCGTGCGGTAGCAGAGAAAACAGTGACTGGAGTCTCTGACAATTTCATAGGCTTTCCTCTATTATATAGGTCCTGGATGGCAGGAAGATTGACTCCAGTGATGCACTGGGCCGTACGCACCACCCTCTGTAGCGCCTTACGGTCAGTTGCCATACCAGGCGGTGATGCAAATGGTCAGGATGCTCTCGGCGGTGCAGCTGCAGAACCTTTCGAGGATCTGGGGGCCCATGCCAAATCACAGATGCTACTGATGAAAAAAGAATGGGAATGAATAGTAGCTTTTCTTGTTTCCTTAAAACGCAGCCAGTCTTTTTTCTATGTGTAGTCATTAAAGTTGGGGTCAACTCGAGTCGGGAAGTGAAATGTGCATTTTTTTGTTTTGTTTCAAGAGTATACAGTGCTTGGCTTACTGTATAAATGGACTTGACCCATTTGACATGAATTGGAGTACAAGTAGACAGAATTGATGGGTATTTTCACATTGTAAATAATGTAGAAACATTTACCATGTTATCACTAAGTACCGAACAGGGATGTTGAAAAAAAAAAAAAAAAAGTTTAGACACACCTACTCATTCAATACTTTTTCCTTATTGACTATTTTTCTACATTGTAGAATAATAGTGAAGACATCAAAACTATGAAATATAACATATGGAATCATGTAGTATCCCCCCCCCCAAAAAAAGTGTTTCACAAATCAAAATAGATTTTATATTTGAGATTCTTCAAAGTAACCACGCTTTGCCTTGATGACTTTTGACTGGTACTGTATGTCCTGTTGGTCGTGGTTTGTTTCCTTAGTGTACAACTTCGTAGCGGCGGTCAGTCAACTCTGTTATACTGTACCTGCACCTGTGGATGGGCGTTCCATCTTCCGTCAATGACTATTGGTACAGCTGCTCACGTATTGTTCGAAATGTATTTGTTTAAGGCCAAAGTAGGTCTAATGAATAGTCTTTGAAGCCGGTGGAGTCATTGACTGATCTATTATTGCCCATGTTTATTTATCTACTATTATATATTATCCATTGTTGGGTTAGGCCTATAGGTGGTCTGCTAATGATGACAAGTCTGTTGACGTTTCTCTGGTTTGGTGGTGTGGCATTAAGGGTGAGTGGTTTTAAGGGTGAGTGTGTAGGCAGGGTGGCAGACAGCAGTTGGTTTCTCTCAAGATGAGGGACTCTGGCTAAAGACTAAAAAGGGTCTGGCTTTATTATTTCTCAAGACGTTGGACACACACACACACACACACACACACACAGGCTAGACAGAAAAATACGCGCACACACACAGCCACTCCACAGTGTTTTAATGTGTGAGCATGCAACACCTATTTATTTGCGAGCTGCATGGAAACACTGTCATTGATGTGTAAAGTCATAAATTATTCAACACCATTTCCTTCACCCAAAAGACAGCCTATTTTCTAAATCTCTCTCAACCTCTCCATCTCTTCCCCCTTTCCCTATAACAGTTTTTTTTTAACTACAGAGAGAGTCTGATTTTTTATTTGTGGTCTCCAAGTCTGTGATGGACATGAGAGGAAGAGGGTTTAAATCTCATGGAAAATGAAAATAGGAAATGGAGGGAAGTGGAGGGAAGCAAAAAGGCAGTACTAGAGGAGGGAAGCAAAAAGGCAGTACTACACACACACACACACACACACACACGCTACACAACTCCCTCATTCATTTTGCTGACGACCTGACGGTGGTAGGCCTGATCACCGACGATGATGAGACAGACTTTCGGGAGTAGGGTCAGAGACCTGTCAGTGTGGTGCCAGAACAACAGCAAGACAAAAAGGAGATGATCGTGGACTACAGGAAACAGAGGGCCTAGCATAACCCCTTTCACATCGACGGGTCTGAAGTGGAGCGGGTCGAGAGCTCCTCGTGTCCAAATCACTAAGGATCTGTCATGGCCCACACACACCAACACAGTTGTGGCAACGCCTCTTCCACCCTCAGGAGGCTGAAAAGATTCAGCATGGGCCCTCTGATCCTCAAAACATTCTACAGCTGCACCATTGAGAGCATCTTGACTGGCTGCATCCACCTTTTGGCCTATTTCTCTCTCCTCTCTTTCTCACCCTCTCCCCCCTTCAATTTGATTACATTCCAGCACACTATTGGAATGAGTGGTAAACACTGCCCATTGCCAAAACAGTTGATAATGAAACAATCTTTCAGTCCCACTTCCCTTCCTCCCTTATTTTTGCCCTCCAAGCAGACCTCCTAATCTCTACCATAGCTTTCTCTCTCTTCTTCTTCTTCTTGTTGTTTTTGCCATCCCTCCAGCCCTTTCAAATCAAATCAAACTTTGTCACATGCGCCGAATACAACAAGTGTAGACTTTACCTTGAAATGCTTACTTACAAGCCCTTAACCAACAGTGCAGTTGAAGAACATAATTAACCAAGTAAACTAATATAAAAAGAAAAAAGAAAAAGTAACACAATAAGACTAACGAGGCCATATACAGGGGGCACCAGTACCGAGTCAGTGTGCGGGGGTACAGGCTAGTTGAGGTAATCTGTACATGTAGGTGGGCGCGAAGTGACTTTGCATAGGCAACAAACAAACAGCGAGTAGCAGTGTACAAAGGGGGGTTCAATGTAAATTGTCCAGTGGCGATTTTATGAATTGTTCAGCAGTCTTACGGTTGGGGGTAGAAGCTGTTGATGGGCCTTTTGGTCCTAGACTTGATGCTCCGGTACCGCTTGCCGTGCAGTAGCAGAGAAAACAGTCTATAACTTGGGTGACTGGAGTCTCAATTTTATGGTCTTTCCTCTGACACCGGTCCTGGATGGCAGGAAGCTTCGCCCCAGTGATGTACTGGTGATGCAACCGTTCAGGATGCTCTCGACGGTGCAGCTGCAGAACCTTTTGAGTGTCTGTGGACCATTGCCAAATCTTTTCAGTCTCCTGAGGGGGAAAAGGTTTTGTCGTGCCCTCTTCACGACTGTCTTGGTATGTTTGGACAATGATAGTTCGTTGGTGATGTGGACACCAAGGAACTTGAAACTCTCGACCCTCTCCACTACAGCCCAGTCGATGTTAATGGTGGCCTGTTCGGACCGCATTTTTCCTGTAGTCCACGATCAGCTCCTTAGTCTTGCTCACATTGAGGGAGAGGTTGTTGTCCTGGCACCACACTGCCAGTTCTCTGATCTCCTCCCTATTGGCCTCCTCATCGTTGTCGGAGATCAGGCCTACAACTGTTGTGTCGTCAGCAAACTTAATGATGGTGTTGGAGCCGTGATTGGCCACGCAGTCATGGGTGAACAGGGAGTACAGAAGGGGACTAAGTACACACCCCTGAGGGGCCCCAGTGTTAAGAATCAGCGTAGCAGATGTTGTTGCCTACTCTTACCACCTGGGGGCAGCCAGTCAGGAAGTCCAGGATCCAGTTGCAGAGGGAGGTGTTTAGTCCCAGAGTCCTTAGCTTAGTGATGAGCTTCGTGCGTACTATGGTGTTGAATGCTGAGCTGTAGTCAATGAACAGCATTCTCACATAATGTTCCATTTCTCCAGGTGAGAAAGGGCTGTGTGATTGTGTCATCTGTGGATCTGTTGGGGCGGTATGCGAATTGGAGTGGGTCTAGGGTGTCCGGGAGGATGCTGTTGATGTGAGCCATGACCAGCCTTTCAAAGCACTTCATGGCTACCGACATGAGTGCCACGGGGCAGTAATCATTTAGGCAGGTTATTTTCGCTTCCTTGGGCACAGGGACTATGGTGGTCTGAATGAAACATGTAGGTATTAGACTCGGTCAGGGAGAGGTTGAAAATGTCAGTGAAGACTTGCCAGTTGGTCAGCGCATGCTTTGAGTACACGTCCTGGTAATCCGTCTGGTAATCCGCAGCGGCTTTGTGAATGTTGACCTGTTTAAAGGTTTTGTTCACATCGGCTACCGAGAGCGTCATCACACAGTGATCCAGAACAGCTGGTGCTCTCATGCATGCTTCATTGCTTGCCTCGAAGTGAGCATAAAAGGCATTTAGCTCATCTGGTAGGCTCGCGTCTGGGTTTCCCTTTGTAGTCCATAATAGTTTTCAAGCCCTGCCACATCCGACAAGCATCAGAGCCGGTGTAGTAGGATTCAAACTTAATCCTGTATTGACGCTTTGCTTGTTTGATGGTTTGTCCGAGGGCATAGCGGGATTTCTTATAACCATCTGGATTAGCCTCCCGCTCCTTGAAAGTGGCAGCTCTAGCCTTTAGCTCGATGCGGATGTTGCCTGTAATCCATGGCTTCTGGTTGGGATATGTACATACAGTCACTGTGGGGACGACGTCATCGATGCACTTATTGATGAAGCCAATGACTGAGGTGGTGTATTTCTCAATGCCATTGGATGAATCCCGGAACATATTCCAGTCTGTGCTAGCAAAACAGTCCTGTAGTGTAGCATCCACGTCATCTGACCACTTCCGTATTGAGCGAGTCACTGGTACTTTCTGCTTTAGTTTTTTCTTGTAAGCAGGAATCAGGAGGATAGGGTTATGGTCAGATTTGCCAAATGGAGGGTGGGGGAGAGCTTTGTATGCATCTCTGTGTGTGGAGTAAAGGTGGTCTAGGTTTCTTTCCCCTGGTTGCACATGTGACATGCTGGTAAAAATTTGGTAAATCTGATATAAGTTTGCCTGCAAAAAGTCCCCAGCTACTAGGAGCGCCGTTTCAGGGTGAAGATTTTCTTCTTTGCTTATGGCCTTATAGAGTTGGTTGAGAGCGGTCTTAGTGCCAGCTTATAATACAGTGTTTGATGCCATTCCGATTATTCCGTTCCTGCATTACTATGAAGCCATCCTCCCCAATTAAGGTGACACCAGCCACCTGTGATACATACACAAAGCCCCCCCCCCCCCCAATATCTTGCTCCCTCACCCACGCGGTCTTTCTTCCCCTTTCTCCTGGTCCCCCTCTCTTCCTCTCCATGTTCATGCCGGCTCTGTATCCCACTCTCCCTGCTCCCCACCTTAGTACACACCCCCTAATATTTGTCTTTCTCTGCTACTCTCTCTTGTCACAGAGAGACAGGACTGTGCTTCTGCACTGCACTACACTTTAGCCTAATGGACAGTTGTCTCATTTCTATACATAACATCCTATGATGAAGTTTCTCAAACTCTCAGCTCGGAGTGTGTGTGTGTGTGTGTGTGTGTATGTTAGTGCTTGGTTGAGGAGTGAGTAATAGTGCTAAGGGATCAACTGGTGGTCAGGTCATATCAGTCCAGATTATAGAGCTTAGTCCCTTTATCCACATCTCACTGTAATTAACAAAGAGAGACTGAGGGAGAGCGAGAGACGCTCAGCGTGAGCTCCTGATTTGTTTCTCGCTCTTTGTTTTTAAAATGAGAAACACAAGACAATAAATAATGAGCAACAACTCTATTCAATCAGAATAGGGGAGGGGGGGGGGGGGGAATAACTTTGTGCCTTAAATGAAGAATGATTGACTCTCAGTAGCTAGCTAACGTTACACAACAAAAAACCTTGCCAGCAAGCTAACCAGCGAGCCAGAAAAAGCAAGGGGAGTTAATGTATCTACATCAAACCACCAAATTACACATACACTACATGGCCAAAAGTATATGTTCGTCGAACATCTCATTTCAAAATTATGGGCATTAATACGGAGTTGGTCCCCCCTTTTGCTGCCATACAGCCAGCAATCTTCTGGGAAGGCTTACCACTAGATGTTGGAGCATTGCTGCAGGGACTTGCTTCCATTCAGCCACAAGAGCATTAGTAAGGTGGGGCACTGATGTTGGGCGATTAGGCCTGGCTCGCAGTCGGCATTCCAATTCATCCTAAAGGTGTTCAATGGGGTTGAGGTCAGGGCTCTGTTCAGGCTAGTTCTTCCACACCGATCTGGACAAACCATTTCTGTATGGACCTCGTTTTGTACAGGGGGGCATTATCATGCTGAAATAGGAAAAGACCTTCCCCAAACTGTTGCCACAAAGTTGGAAGCACAGAATCAACTAGAATGTCATTGGAAGCACAGAATCAACTAGAATGTCATTGTATGCTGTAGCGTTAAGATTTCCCTTCACTGGAACTAAGGGGCCTAACCTGAACCAAGAAAAACAGCCCCAGACCATTATTCCTCCTCGGCTAGGTAGCGTTCTCCTGGCATCCTCCAAACTCAGATTTGTCCTTCGGACTGCCAGATGGTGAAACATCACTCCAGAGAACTCAATTCCACTGCTCCAGAGTCCAGTGGCGGCGAGCTTTACACCACTCCAGGCAACGCTTAGCATTGAGCATGGTAATCTTAGGCTTGTGTACCTGCTGCTCGGCTCGGCCCATTTCATGAACCTCCCGACAAGCAGTTCTTGTGCTGACGTTGCTTCCAGAGGCAGTTTGGAACTCGGTAGTGAGTGTTGCAACTGAGGACAGATGATTTGTACGCGCTACGCACTCGCCGATCCCGTTCTGTGAGCTTGTGTGACCTACCACTTCGCGGCTGAGCCGTTGTAGCTCCTAGACATTTCCACTTCACAATAGCAGCACTTATAGTTGACCGAGGCAGCTCAGCAGGGCAAAAATTTGATTAACTGAATTGTTGGAAAGATGGCATCCTATGACGGTGCCACGTTGAAAGTCACAAAGCTCTTCAGAAAGGCCATTCTACTGTCAATGTTTGTCTATGGAGATTGCATGGCTGTGTGCTCGATTTTATACACCTGGCAGCAATGGGTGTGGCTGAAATAGCCTAACCCATTAATTTGAATGGGTGTCCACATATTTTGTGCATATAGTGTATTTAACCCCTTGTTGTTTTTAGCAAAATAATCCTTGGTATAACCTTTAAAAAAATTCCATGTACCTTAGTAGAACCCCACCCCCCTTTCCCCAGCTTAGACAGGACTTCGGCTGTAATGGGTTAAGGAGAGAACACCACCACCAGTGGCACGCCCTCCCACATGAGAGACTCAACCAGCACTACCCTCACCCCCAGTCTCGCCACCCAAAAAGGCACATCCAGCACCTTTCTTCCCACCATAGTGGAGGACCCCCCCTCCCCCTCAGTGCAGAGCAGGCTCAGGCCCTCCTCACCACCATGAGGGATGAGTTCACCAAACTGGAGGGGGGGGTTCTGCTTGAGCAAACAGCCACCAGAGGAGCTCCTAACCAAGGTGAGGACAGAGCAGGACAGCAGCCTTGCAGCACAGCTGAAAGAGGTTCAGCAAGAGAGAGACGGACTCAAGAGAGAGCTGGCTGATCTAACAAAGGAGGTGAGAGAGCTCCACAAAGAAAGGGAGAGCAGTAATAACGAGCTGATCCACCCTAGGAGAGGAGATGCAGGAGAGAAAGAGAACATGCTGCAGGAGCAGCTAGATCACCACTCTGACTTGCCCTCACGCAACATTGGAGCCCACCCCAACCAATCAGGCCTCCCAAGCCCTGCCTGCTGCACGCCTCACCCCAGCTCACAGAACAGCTGACCGCGGCACCAGCACAGACCAGCCTGAACACCCACCAGCCCCAACTCTATCCCCTCTAGTCCAGAAGACACACTGGCTGATATTGTCCTGTTGCTGGACTCAAATGGGAAGTTTGTTCAGGAGAATAAACTTTTCCCCTCGACACAAAGGGCGAAAGGTGTGGTGCCCAACAACGCAGAGTGCCATGGAGCTGCTTGATAAGGCCCATCTCGGGTCGCCAAGCCACATAATCATACACACCGGAAGCAACGACCTGCGTGTTCAGCAGGAGAGGGTGGCCACTTCACTATTGAGAAGGCCTCCGGAATCTTCCCCAACACAAGGATTGTGGCTTCCACCCTTCTACAGAGGAAGGACTTCCACCCAGCCACAATCCAAAGAATAAACGCCAGCCTCTCCCGGGATTGTGCCCTGCGACCCAGTGTACACCTGGCCCATCATCCCACCCTCCACCTGGACTGACCACTCCGCTCTATATAGCAGCGAAGTATGTGGTCCACTCTTTAATAATGAATTTACCAAATGGGACAAACATCCAATCGAAATACTGCATGCTAGAGTTTTGCTAGACTGTATTTCAAATGCAGAGAAAACCTCAAAATAACTAAATGTAGAGCACAATTGAAAAAAGAGACATGAAATTTTACAACCATCTAAAAACAAGCGACCCTGGAAAATGTCATCACACAGCCCTACACTGAGTGTACAAAACATTAAGAACACCTGCTCTTTCCATGACAGACTGACCAGGTGAATCCAGGTGAAATCTATGATCCCTTATTGATGTCACTTGTTAAATCCACTTCAGTCCGTGTAGATGAAGGGGAGGAGACAGGTTAAAGAATGATTTTTAAGCCTTGAAACAATTGAGACATGGATTGTGTGTGTGTGCCATTCAGAGGGTGAATGGACAAGACAAAAGATTTAAGTGTCTTTGAATGGCGTATGGTAGTAGGTGCCAGGCGCAGTGGTTTGTGTCAAGAACTGCAACACTGCTGGGTTTTTCACACTCAACAGTTTCTTGTGTGTATCAAGAATGGTCCACCACCCAAAGGACATCCAGCCAACATGACTCAACTGTGGGAAGCACTGGAGTCAACATGGGACAGCATCCCTGTGGAACGCTTTCCCCGACAAATTGTGTCTGTTCTGAGGGCAAATGGGGGCGATGTAACTCAATATCAGGAAGGCGTTCCTAATGTTTGTTATACTCAGTGTGCAATGTCAAGAGATCGAAGAGTCCCTTCAGCCAGCTGGTTCTGAGGCTCAGTTCACTAACCGGAACCAACCCCATATAGCCTCAGGACAACACTCAGGAAATCTGGCCCAACCAAATTATCACAGAGCAAAAATAAAACACCTATTGGAAAGACACCACAGAACTTCGATGCTATTTGGGTCTAAACAGGCAGACGACCTGACCACGGTGGCAGATCGAAAACGGAGTAAAACACTGACTAGGTACAGACTCAGTGAGCACAGTCTGGGCACAGAGAACGGTCGTCACAGGCAAACCCGGCTGCCCAGAGAGACAGAACTGCATTTCCTTATTACGCTGTGGCAAATACTTAGACTTAAGAGAATCTTTCTTTCCCCAAATTATAATTCAGTACAAAGGATTTGCAACTATAAATGATGATGAAAACATTTCGTCATTATTAAGTGAAAATGTGCCCTCCCGCCATAACCTGAGGGACGGACAGTAAGAAGAGCAATGTAACGTCAATAATATTTGCCGTTTTGTTCTGGCTTTCATACCATGCAATGTGTCTTCTCAGTCATGTTGAGACTGGCCTACTACTATTGCTTTCATCTATTATTATTGTCATTACTATTGTTGTTGCTGTTAATGGTAATGCCATTTCCACTACTACTAGTATTATTGATGCCTTATTGCTGTTATACGTGTACTTTGACATATGTAAGTTTTTTAACTTACCATGTCAATAAAGTCTACAGAATTTAATTGAGAGATGGGGAGAGAGAGAGAAAGTGAGATGGAGGAGAATGAAAGAGAGACCGAGAGAAATGGAGAAGCAGGCACTGATGTACGTACACACACACACACAGATCCCCCCCCCCCCCCCTCCACCACAGAGAGAAGAGAGTGGATTGTGTGTCATGACAGGATGGACTGTATTTGTGTATATGTGGATCTAAGTACTATGTCCAGAACAAATAGCAGTGAGGATATGAACTAAGCTCTGTGTGGTTTCTACTAGAGATCAGCTGTAGTTCAAGACCTCTGTAATATCCTAAGTTGTGGGTATACTATACAGGCTGGGATGGGATCCACTGGGAAACTGGGCGGGACATCGGTCTGCCAATCAGTGGTCAATCAATCTCTACCATGTGCCGTATTTAGATCAGAGGTTGACATAAAACATCTGTGCAATTCATGTTGTCATACATTGCCTGTACAATATAGCTGATCTTTTATGCAGGAGTTCCTGCACTTTCGTTTTGCTAAATGCACAGTATTCAAAAGGATCAAATGGGTACATTAATGCAGCGCTAAACCCAGTCTCAAATGGCTTTACTTCATGTGGAGGAGTAAATAAGTTCATATACATCCACGGGTCACATTTTACATTAAATTTGCACGTCCGCCACTAATATGGATGATAGACAATGTTATACTTGTATAATATATGTGTGGATGCTATCCAATCCAATATAACTTTATTGTCCCTCGTGGAAATGTTTTTATGTTCAAAAACAACACCGAGAAACAGAGCAATTAGCATAGCTCTTAGATAAACGAATCACAGGGGACCGGCAGGCACTAACACAGCTTCCACAAACATCAATAGCAGATATCCTAGAGACCACCCACGGAATTGAGCTAACTTTGACACTGTCACATCTCCATTCCTTCTTACATGTGGATCATTATCCGTGTTCAATAAAAAACACTGGACAAAACCATTAAACGCAACGTGTCGCTCCCATGTTTCATGAGCTGTAGTAAAAGATCCCGTACATTTTCCATCAGCACAAAAATAGTGTTTATTACAAATGTGTTGACATCCCTGTCAGTGAGCATTTCTCCTTTGCCAAGATAATCCACCCACCTGACAGGTGCGGCATATCAAGCAGCTGATTAAACACCATTGATCATTACACAGGTGCTCCTTGTGCTGTTGACAATAAAAGGCCACTCTAAAATGTATAGTTGTCGTCACACAACACAGTGCCACAGATGTCTCAAGATTTGAGGGAGTTTGCAATTGGCATGCTGACTACAGGTATGTCCACCAGAGCCGTTGCCAAAGAATTGAATGTTCATTTCTCTGCCACAAGCCGCCTCCAAATTCATTTTAGACAATTTGGCAGTACGTCCAACCGGCCTCACAACCGCAGAACACGTGTAACTACACCAGCCCAAGACCTCCACATGCGGCTTCTTCAACTACGGGATCGTCTGAGACCCACCACCCGGACAGCTGATGAAACTGTTGGTTTGCACAACCGAAGAATTTCTTAAACTGTCAGAAGCCATATCAGGGAAGCTCATCTGCATGCTCGTTGACTGCAGCTCGGCATCGTAAGCAACTTCAGTGGGCAAATGCTCACCTTCGATGGCCACTGGCAGGCTGAAGAAGTGTGCTCTTCACAGATGGATCCCGGTTTCAACTGTACCGGGCAGATGGCAGACCGTGTGTATGGCGTCGTGTAGGCGAGCGGTTTGCTGATGTCAACATTGTGAACACACTGCCCAATGGTGGCGGTGTGGTTATGGTATGGGCAAGCATACGCTACGGACAACTATTTCATTTATTGATGGCAATTTGAATACACAGAGTTACCATGACAAGATCCTAAAGCCCATTGTCGTGCCATTCATCTGCCACCATCACCTCATGTTTCAGCATGATAATGCACAGCCCCATGTCGCAAGGATCAGTACACAATTCATGGAAGCTGAAAATGTCCCAGTTCTTCCATGGCCTGCATAATCACCAGACATGTCACCCATTGAGCATGTTTGGGATGCTCTGGATCGACATGTACGAGAGCGTGTTCCAGTTCCCACCAATATCCCGCAACTTCGCACAGTCATTGAAGAGGAGTGGGACAACCATGCCACAATCTACAGCCTGATCAACTCTATGCGAAGGAGATGTCACACTGCATGAGGCAAATGGTGGTCACACCAGATACTGACAGGTTTTCTGATCCACACTTCTACCTTTTTTAAGGTATCTGTGACCAACAGATGCTTATCTGTATTCCCAGTCATGTGAAATCCGTGTTTCAGGGCCTAATGAATTTATTTCAATTGACTGATTTACTTATATGAACTGTAACTCTTGAAATTGTTGCGTTTATATCTCTGTTCAGTGTAAATAAATCATTATGATAATTTCCCTTTTAGATAAGGGAATCAAATGAATAAAAATAGATAAAGAAGATTCTGTCCAAGCTCTGATATTTTGGCTTGCTGCTGTTGTTAGCCTCGTCTTAGTCGGAAGACGCATTGAGTAATATATCAATCATAGCGACAACGTGTGTGTCAAGGGAGGACTGGGACAGAAGCCAGACAGACAGATAGATAGATGGGAGGAACAGAGGGAGGGAGGAAAAACAGGAGAGACTTATCTGTCTGGCTTCTGCAACTGTCGTATGGGGGAGGGAGGGGGCATCCATAGAAGATACAGACATACTGTATACAAGATGGGATTAAACATCTGCACACACCGTGACGTGCCCACACACAAAGACTTACACACAGCAGGAGATGATGCGCGAACACATGCACACATATAAACAAACACACTGAGCATAAACATGCACCGGTCACTCTGAAAGTCTTGAGTAATACTGCACAGCAACCTATTGGCATTTTCCGTTTGCAGTGGAAGCGGAGATTCTCGCTCATGTAAGAGGATACTCGGAGAGCTTATTTCTCTGCACATTGAAACCTTAACTGCCTATAAAACCTTTCCCTCTCTCCTTCGGTCGCTCACTGCCTCGTTCTCTCTCTCTGCCTCAGTCTCTCTCTCGCGCCACCTCCGTCTCGTTCTCTCGGTCTCTCCAACTGTATTATCTTAGGCATGTTCTGTGTAGGGTGTAACCCTGATCTTGATCCATAGCCATCAGATATAAAATTGCTACATAAATGCCTCCTTCTCACACACACATCATATTCCTCTCTTTCTAGTTTTCTATTCATTGCGCGGTCTCTGCTGCAAATTCTGTTTGTCTTTCCATCCCCTATTTCTCTCCCTCTCCTTATCACTCATTCCCCATTTCTTTCCTCTGTGTGTGGTGCTGGGGCTGTCCCAGAGGCATTAACAGCTGGCCACATCCTGTGCTCTCTCTTTCTGTCTCCCCCCTCTCTCTCTGGAAGGAGAAATGTCCAGTCTACTGCAGTATGGAATATGGATGGAGGCAGCACTGTGGGCTGTAGTGACATATGTAGGCTGGACAGACAGTGCATGGTTGGAGTATGAGTAGTACTTCTCAGACTGTATCATCACTAATACATTCTGCCATTGTTGCAGTGTGGCAGGGACAGTGTTATGGCTGTTGTATGTGTTGGGATTAACGTTAAAGTCCATATGAACTGTATGATGGGTGTAGAAGTACTGTATGACAGTGGTGTGTGTGTATGGTAGGCGTCTCAGGGTTTGCCCTTTTGTGTCCGCCGAGGTGAACAGAGCATGCACGGTATTGACTTTTGTGTCCGCCGAGGTGAACAGAGCATGCACGGTATTGACTATTTAGCGAATCCATACTGCCCGTCAGACACACACGTCACTGACATCTGACCTTTGCTAGAAAGAAATGTGGTGTGGTATTAACTGACCAGCAGCCGCTGTCAATCAACTGGTCGTGCCCCCTCCATGTGTGTCCATCTGTATTGGCTCAATACTCCCCCCTTTATTCTGCTTCATTACCTTATCAATGTTTCATATGGGGCCCGTGACCACAGAAGGGAATAGAGGGAGGGGGAAGATGAGAGAGAATAGAGGGGGAGGATGAGAGAGAAGAGGGGGAAGATGAGAGAGAAGAGGGGGAAGATGAGAGAGAAGAGGGGAAGATGAGAGAGAAGAGGGGAGGATGAGAGAGAAGAGGGGGAGGATGAGAGAGAAGAGGGGGAGGATGAGAGAGAAGAGGGAAGATGAGAGAGAAGAGGGAAGATGAGAGAGAAGAGGGGGAAGATGAGAGAGAATAGAGGGGGAGGATGAGAGAGAAGAGAGGGAGGATGAGAGGGAAGAGGGGGAAGATCAGGGCGAAGAGAGCGAGAGGGAGGACGAGGGAAATTGAGAGTGAAAACGAGGGAGAAGAAAGAGGGAAGGGAGAAGAGGGGAAATGAGGGAGAAGAGAAATGAGGGATTAGGGGAAATGAGGGAGAAGAGAGAGGGAAGATGAGGAGAGAGACATGCACGAGTTCACACTTAACAAACAGACCTTCATTTGTACACAACCCACACATAGTGAGTGATGCATACTTTTTAAACATCCTTTTGGTGATAGCCGTACAACAGTGAGCCCTGGGCCTCAGCATGCTGACAGAAGCTGCCGTGCTGTGTGCACGTGGTACCATCTGTGTACCATGTTTGTGTGCGCGTGAGTGTTGTGCATTTGTGTGTGTGGTCTTATCTGTTTAGTAGAGAAAATATGTATAGATTGAAACAATCTTCAGATTGTGTGTGGATGTGAGTGTTTGAGAGAGTAAAAGATAGACAGAGGACAGTGACATCGAAAATGAGATGTGTGTGTGACATTTGTGTGGGCGTGCATGCGGGTGGGAACAGTGTGTCTGTCGATCCTGGTTTTCTCCAACGTGGATTTCCGTCATATTCTATGTTTAATATTTAATAACCTCAGCTCCCCCGTGGACACCCGTGGACACAGGGGATCGGAATAGCATCTGTGAGGCGTTTGCAAACCACACATGCACACACACACATATATATACAGAGTGCAAGCAGAACACACACCTCACACCAGTACACTTTATTACGGCACACTGCAGTGCACAATGTCAGTCTGTACACAGGCCTACTTTCTGTATTCCACACGTCGGGCACAGGAGGCTGGTGGCACCTTCATTGGGGAGAACAGGCTTGTGGTAATGGCTGGAGTGGAATGAATGGAATGGTATCAAATACACCAAACACATGGTTTCCAGGTGTTGATGCCATTCCATTCCAATGGCCGTTCCAGCCATTTTATGAGCCGTCCTCCCCTCAGAAGCCTCCGCTGACATCAGGGTTTCCCTGGAGTATCTGCACTGACTCTGCACAGGCTCAGGTCAGGCAGAGGTCGGTAATCCAGAGGTTGGGCAAAGGTATAGGACGGCAGGCAGGCAGGGTCAGGGGAAGGCAGAGTGGTCAGGCGGGTGAGCTCAGGGTCAGGACAGGCAAGGGTCAAAACCAGGAGGACGAGAAGAGAGAGACTGGGGAAAAGCAAGAGCTGAACACAAAAATGGCTGGTAGACTTGACTAACTGGCAACAGCCAAACAGAGAACACCGGTATAAATACACAGGGGGGTGGAGACAATCACAAAGACAGGTGAAACAGAACAGGGTGTGACACACACTCATGCTGCTGCTACTCTGTTTTTTATTTTACTCTTATTATTATCTATCCTGATGCCTAGTCACTTTACCCTGCCTTCATGTACATATCTACCTAAAATACCTCATACCCCAGCACATTGATCTGGTACTGGTACTCCTGCTACTTGTTGGGAAGGTCTTGTAAGCAAGCATTTCATGGTAAAGTCTACAACCCGTTGAATTCGGTGCATGTGACAAATGAGATGTGATTTGATCAGCAATCCACGTGGACCTGCTTTCTAAAGAGTTGTAAGGTGCCCAACATGTGATAGGGATGGGCAGTTATCCAAATATTCTAATATCCGAACGGCTGTTAGTATTCCGTTACTTGGGAAAGTTAACATTTTGTTGTTGTCTATTGTAATAAATAAATCTGATGGTTTTTATGAGCACACCCCATAAAAAAAGGAGCACCGGTAGCCTACACACGTTTCACAAGTGTAGCTTGTTGTTTGTCGTCTGTCAATCAGAGCAGCGCTACAGTCCGAGGCTCCATGTGTAGCAATTGGGAGATTTCTCATCAATGCCAAATGGAATTTAAATAACAGAATAAAGTTGGCTACAATCAACGAACAGGTAGGCCGTTTCATATGGATGGAGTTGTTGTAGACGAGCTTTAAAACACAAGTGCATTATGGGTAACGTAGTGAGTTAACTTTCGTGTTTTGATGCAATTTGTTGTGGTGGCGGAGATGTAGCCGAACTGCGAGCCACGCTCTTCTAGCTCCGTTAAAACCAGTAGTTTATTTTGTCATTCAGACTACTTCATGGTGTACAAGATTAATAAACGTCAACTACGTCAGTGGAATTCCAGACTAACTCATTCGCAGCGGATAAGATCCACAAAATGTGGGAATTACCCGGCCCTGGAGCTAGCAAGTGAGGGCTCCCCTGACTCGTCCCGACTACGGTCTGGAAGCGAGGCAGGAAAGGTAACACTGGGGACTCGTCCAGGATTTATCCTGCCAGTATCGTTGAGTTTTTCACATTATACCGGAATAACAAAGAGAAAAAAAGAAAAAAAAAGATTCACACTTTCACGAGGTAACGGCTAACGAAGTTAATCATCATTGTTCTAGTAGTGGCTGACGTTCTAACTAAAGTTGTAAAATGGCGGCTACAAGCAGGAATTCTGTTATTACGAGAAAGAATTAGCCTGAGGATTCGACGTGCTACTCAAACCCCAATCATATCGCTAACTACAGTGAATGAAGACATGCACTCAGAAATCTCATTTGCCAACTGGATGAACGAATTTGATATTGCAAATGCTAACATTAACTGCAATCCATTTTTGCCAAGTTCAGATGTAGCTAATATGCAGCCAGCCGCAATTAATATGGCTGACTCGTGCCTTGAGTCAAAGACGTCTCCTCGACAACTCTGCCAACCACAGACTCTATGCAGCGAGTACACCTGTAGATGCTGCTTACTCCCATTACCCATGCAGGAGGCCAGCAGCTCTGCCAACCACAGACTCTATGCAGCGAGTACACCTGTAGATGCTGCTTACTCCCATTACCCATGCAGGAGGCCAGCAGCTCTGACCTCCACTCCAGCCATGTATCCTGTGTATAACCACTCAGTCACAAGACACCCATCAATGTATCTGGCGTGATGCTCTGCCCACTGAAGGTCATGAAATGTACTGTTATGAAAACGAAGTCTCACCCCAGGCGAGCAAGATCGAGTTCACACTCAGGCAGCCCCGGCGTGTACATTATGAGATCTCATCTGACCGTGAGGACGAATACGCTACTCAGAAGGAGAGGATCCCCACACTACGACCAGGTCAGTTTGATGGTTAGGGCTCATGGAAAGAGGTATATATTCTTTAAGACAGCGGAGCACAGAGAAATGTGCTGCCTTGGCGCTGTTACGACACCATTCACCCAGACGTTAAACCTCCAACTCCAGCTATCGACTGCATTCTCGGCAGGGCATTGGTCCTGTAAATGTCAAAGTCTTTGGAGAAGTTCATCTGCCCATTCAGGTTGGCACCCGCACATTCAGGTTGGTACCCGCAGACGTGGCGTAGAGAACACCGATGCCATCGTCAGTCATCCATTCCTGGAGCAGTCTCGGGGAAGCCATGATTTCAGCAGCCGTAGGATTGTGCTGTTTGGTGAACAGGTGCCCTACTTCAGAACGAAGGGGGATGTCGTAAGAATAGCACGCATCAGGGTGCGAGTACATCGTGCAGAGGAACGCACACTTCCGTGAACTTGTCAGAGGTGACGTAGTGCTGAGCCCGGATTCATTGAGAAGCATAGGCCAATAATCGAATCCCCATCAGGCTTTACAATCCAGGATCAGTGTCAGTGAAAGTAAAAGGGCGCTATTGCTGGAATCCATTCGGGCTGCAGCTGTTGTTCAGCCCACTGAACTAGTCTCGTTTCCCCAGCGGTTTCTTCTCACTTACAGTTGGCGTATACGGAGAGCTCTGCTGCACTAAGTGCAGACGAACAAAGTAGGCTTGCTCAACTCCTTAGTTCCAATGGGGACGTCTTCTCTACTGAACCGACTGATCTTGGTCGCACTGGTCTTGTACAGCATGACATTCGAACGTTGCCTGGGCCACCTGTGAAGCAGCAACCGTGGTGGATGGGATTCGAAAAGTAGCTCAATGCAGACCAGCAGTTCCAGCAAAGTCTTGAAACTGGAGTAGCCTCTCCAAGCTACGGCAGCTGGGCTTCATCAACAGTCATGGTACGCAAAAAGGACCAGACATACCATCGATGTGTGGACTACAGGGCTCTAAATGAGTTACTGTTAAGAATTCATATCCACTTCCCCGTATCCAAGACACTCTAGATACCCCGTGGACAGCCAAATGGTTTAGCGCGGTCTTAGCGTCAGGGCCCGTAAAGCAGCCGCTTTCTGCAGCAGGAAGGGCCTCTGAGTGGAATGTGATGCCTTTTGGGCTCTGTAACGCACCAGCGACGTTTCAACTGCTAATGGACCATGTCCTGTATGGAATGCAATGGGGGATCTACCTAGTATATCTAGATGACATCATCATCCTGGGAAGGGATGTCACGGAGATGCTCCAGTGCCTGGCAGTGTTCTGTCGGCTACGCCAAGCCAACCTGAAATTGTAACGCCTCAAGTGCCGTTTCTTCCGCCGACAGGTAACCTACCTTGAACACATCGTTTCCAAACACGGCATCACCACAGAAAATTTTTAAAAAATCCAAGAACGGCCCCAGCCTACCGGTGTTTCAGAAGTCCGTCAGTTCGTCGTTCTGACCTCAGACTAGCAACTATTTGTCAATGATTTTTGCTGATGGAGCAGTCTTGTCCCAGATGCAGGACGGTGAGGAACGCGTACTAGCGTATGGGAGCCGGCGGCTGTCCTCCACCGAGCAAAACTATTGTACTACACGGAGGGAACTACTGGCAGTAGTGGAGCTCACTACACACCTCTGTCAATACCTGCTCAGAAGACTCTTCATTGTGCACATTTACCACAGCAGCCTTTGGTGGCTCATAAGAATGAAGGAACCAGAAGGTCAACTAGCGAGGTGGCTCGAGAAGCATAACTTCAAGGTCATACATCGTCCAGGACGCCGCCATGAAAATGCTGACGTCCTGTCCAAGAGGCCC